>NC_090938.1:516928121-517231621 GCF_040938575.1 Ambystoma mexicanum | reverse complement strand
GACAATCAGAGAAGGATCTGGGACCCCAATGCCAATGAAACAGACCTCTGAGAAAATCTTGCACTTCCCACGGCAAGGATAAGCTCAGTGAAACCCAGAGAAAGATTTGGGACTTTGCTAATATCATGAGAGAGTGGCAAAACAAACATCAAGGTGAAAGATATGGAAAAGAACTCTCAAACACCATTAGAAGGGAGTCATTCTCCTGGAGAAGAAACTGAAGATTTACATAACAATACAGTTCATCAAAACGTTATTTGGGGGACGGTAGAAACCCACTTGCAGCCCCCCAAAATAAGATCAACATGATGTGATAATAAGTCAAGTGCAACTTCCACCAAAATGAGACAAATACAAGAGATACTTTAGTCCCCCAGTTGTAGCTTAGGCCTGAGGAGCCACACACAGTGTATATATTTAGCCACTCTGTAAACCCTTTCTAGGTCTTCAGAACTTTTACACAACTCTTGGGCCTTACTTACAGTGTGACTGTCTGCAGATCTTGAAAATGGCCTTAAGTACAAAGAGCTTAGTTTGCAAGTTTTTGGACAGAGTAACAGGAAATGGTTTATAGTCTCTTCACAAGTGTTACATAGGGGGCATCCACCCACATTTTCATTGCCCCACGACTTGCAATACTTTGCCACTTTCAGAGTGCCTTGTCTAAAGTTGATATACATTGTGCGGGCATACAGAGAGTTGGCCATGTCCATATGCTTTTCAAAGCTAAAGTCAGATTATACTGTAATGTAATCAGGCACCGGCTTTAAACTCCTGCAGGCTGCCACCATTCTCTCTCTATAAGTTTCATCCTGCAATTCATTTTTGATACTTTTTTGACTTTGGCTTATTTTACTTATTGGACATTATATGGCGCCTATACATAGGTGTTTCCAGATGCCACAAGACAAGTCGGGGGTGGGGACATTGGAAATCATAAGAATACAACAAAGAACGATTATATTGGCCTTGCAACAATCCTACCGTGCAAGTGCATGACAAGGTGATAAGTGCAAGGGGGTTGGCTGAAGAGGGAGAAGTGCAGGAGTGGGGTAACCACACGGGTGGCGGCGAGTCAAGTGCTAGTCGGGCCAAGGCCGCAAGTGCCAGGGCAAAGAGAGGGGAGGGGAGGAAGAGTTCAGTGGATAGGGAGGACTAAGTTTGGATACCCCAGGAAAGGGTGCACAAGGGCAAGTGCTTGCAAAGGATGCTGGAGGGACCAGTGGAGGGGTGGTCTGGACCCTGTACGACTCTGAAGGGACCAAGCACCAGACGCAGTGGCAGATGGAGAGTTTAGCATAGGAGGCGGGAGGGAAGGAAGAGGAGAAATGGAAGGTCTTCAGAAGTTTCCAAAACTTAAGAAGATCCGGCTCAAGTCGGAGGGGTGGAGGGAGGTGGTTCCAGAGGGAGGCACCAACTGAGGAAAGGGATCTACCTCCCACTCTCTGCTTGGAGAAACGTTTGACCTGCAGAGAGTTGGAACCAGAAGAGCAAATGACTTTGGCTGAGTGGTGTTTCAGGTGAGAAAGTTGGATGTATTGATCGTCATTGGGTTTATCCAAGCTTCCTGTTCATTCTAATTAAGGAGGCCCTTCTAAACATGTGCCACCCAAGGCAGGCTAATTTCTCCCTCAAGAATTAGTAGATGTGTCAAATCATCCCTAAATGCTCCACGTTCCGGGAAGAGACATAGCTGTAACCAGCACGCAACAGGTTTCGAGGCAGCAATTCCTTGAAGCGCTTTGAAACACACTGTGTATAGGCGCTATATAAATAAAGGATCATATCATATCAATCACATGTATGGGACATACATGAGTTTTGAGATGCAGAAGAGCATTGGGCATGCTTTGTGGAAGCCATATAAGCCATGTAATGCTCTTAAGATTTTTTTTTCTACCACAGACAGTGATTTTAGATTCACATGCACCCAGAGCTCTATCCCATAGAGGGCAGCTGCTGTAGCCTGTTTCTTTTATAGGTCCAGGTGCGGAGAGATGGCTCCTCTCCCATGCCTCTTAAAAAAGGCATGTGCCCCGCCACTATGTTTTTCCAGAGTCACTGCAGACTTAACTAATTGGCTTGTCCAATGCCCACTCTCATTGAATCATGTACCAAGATAGTTGCATGACTTTACTTGTTCCAACTGCATGCCCCACGCACCAACATCGAGCTTCTGATGTTTATCAGAGCTGGGCCTGAACCTCATCTGGGTCATTTTGAGTCTGGTGGAGTGATTTTTTTCCGGTGCCCGGCAATGGGGTCTTACCCATTGCCGGGCACCGGAATATATGACTCCCCATTCCCATTCGAGTCCCATTGGACTCAATGGGAATGGGGAGGATGGATGCACCGGCACCATTCATGAGTGGTGCTGGTGCATCCGTCAAGGTTTGCTAGCGGGTGCCTTTCAGCACGCCCTGTCAGACCTGGCGGGCTGAAAGGCACCCGCTCGCAGAACTCGTAGTTTGGCGGTCCGGAAACAACGGTACCGGCAAGCTTACCGGTACTTTTGCTTCCAGGCCAGCAACCTCTTAATGACCCCCATTGTCTTTGTTTTCTCTGTGTTCAGGCTAAGCTTTAACTACACACATTTTCCTGTGAAGGACAATAGGGACAATCTCAGTCCCTTTGGGGTAGTGTACAGAATCACTGCATCGTCCACACAAAATGAGAACAGGGTATCGTCTATGGCCCATCTTTGGTAGATCTTTGCCTTCAACTAACAACATCTCAGTGACCTTCTCCATAAATACACCAAACAATAATGGATCCAGGACACGTCGTTCCCTGATGCATTTTGAGATGCTGAATTGGTCAGTAACTCCAACCCTTCAGACCAACTCTGACAACCACCTTATTTTCAGTGTACAACACCAGGATTATAGTGGTTAAACCGTGGGGCACGCTCCTTTTTTCCAGTACTGACCAGAAGATATACCTTGGTACACAATCCTAAGATCTACAAAGGTGGAATACAGTATCATGTTTCTTAATACAGTGTATTTTTGGATGTGTAAGAAACCTGAGGCATTTCTTTCAGGCTATTCCCGGGGATCCTTTGTTCAGGTGGCCAGGGGAGGTCCATCGCTCTTGGATCCAAACCCTGGGGGCGGACGAGCAAGGGAGGATCACCTGGGAAGGGGGTCCTTGGGGACTATGGGAGACATGCCCTCGGGTGAGACATGGTATTCCTCCCGTTCCGATACACCCCTACCCGACATCCCCTCAGTCTCATGGGATATTGTCAACAGAGTCCTATAATACCGCGGTACCTTTCTGTAAGAAAAAGGCAAAACCATCAGGGAAAACAAAGACCATCCCTAAATACCAACTTGAGTTTTACCCCTCTTTCCTAGAAACCCACTTTTCAACAACCCTAAATTCAAACCCTCTTTCCTGACAAAAATGAACATCTTTATCCTTTTTTGTAGAACACCACAATTCCCATAATCCCATTGCCCCAGGGATGTTGCCAGGGGGGTTAGGGGGGCTATAGCCCCTGATCTTTTGGTTGTAGCCCCGGATAGAATCTCATTAGCTACAGCCAAAAGCCTAGCTAGCCCCCAGTCCCAACAGTTCTGACATCAGCTTAGCCCTGGGTCTTTTCCTGACCTAGCAACTCCCCTCCATTGCCCTATTGAAATACCCAAGGACTGAGTCGAAGAAGAGAGGGACTAAGCGTATAAGGATTACCAAGGAAAAACCCCTTAGGAAACAGAAAACAGACTATCGCACCTTGACAGTAGGCTGTCCCACTAATGGAGTCAGGCAAGGTAAGGCAGACCTAAACCTGACCCAACACCTGCAACCTGTTAACATCTTCTAGGTGTATAAAGGAAGACTGCTGAGCAAGGAGGGTCAGTTGCTCTTTTGACATCAGGAGGGAGGCTGCAAGACTGAGTCTGGCAGAGGATCCCTACCTGAAGCCCAAGCCCTGGGTGAAATCAGTGGACCAGACCCATCACAGTTTCAGGGAGGCTACACAGTTGAGACCAACAGAGGATCCCTAAGTGTTGGTAGTCTGCAAGCCCGGAGAAGAAGGCGATACACAAAGGGGATCCACCAAGCAGAGAGCATAACCCCAGATCCTCTTTAGCCCAGGGCTGACTTGTGGAGAGACAGATGTGGAGTAGGGCAGGAGATCCTGGCAAGATCTGGTGGAGGCGGAGAGTGAAGGCTATCAAATCCTTCCCCCTACATTGACATGTTTGTGTTCTCTTGCCACAGATGCCTGGAGGCTGCCTGGTTCCCTCCCGGGTGAACGATAGAGTTGGGGAAGAGCAAGGCCGGCACCGTAGGCCCTGACCTAAGGCAAAGGCAAAGGTTGATAAGAAGGAAGGCCAAGACAACCAGTGAGTTCTTGTGTACAATGGGGGGGAGCCTGATTTGTGACATTTCAAGTAATTATCATAACAAGTGACTGTTGCATTGTGGAACCTGCAGTTCTAGAAAACAGTGACAGAGAAAGGGGAATTGTGATGTAAGGCGTTAAAATTAATTGTTGAAACCAAGACAGGCGCACCCCCAACTGAGGGAAGCATGAGTAAAGTTGAACTGCTGGTGAGTGATTGAACTTGAAATCAAACTACAATACCTTTCATTGAGTGGTCTGGCACCACGTGGGCGCTCAAGGTATCCAACTGAGGAGTGACGAAAGTAGATACATTTTATCCGAGCCTGGCAGAGGAAGATCATTTGAAAGTGAACAAATAAATGTGAATCGAAGTGGTCCTGCGATGGGTCAAGCAAAAATCCAGCGCACAGTCGAAGGTCTTGCATTTTGATGAAATAGAGAAAGTTCGGAAAAGTATGTGAAGTTGGTCCGAGACCGGCAGAGGGAGATCAACTAAAACCATTGTATCAAAGTGGGTCTGAGCGTGGCCGAGACGGACCCGGGGGAAGTGAAAATCACCCAAGAAGGTTTAGTGATAAAGTGGGTCTGAGCCTGACACATGGGGACCCCGGCTGAACAGTAAATCACCCGAGAAGTTGTATCAGTGAAAATCCTGATAAGAAAGGAACTTTAATGTTTGTTTGTCGCATCAGGCCCTCTGAAGTAAGAGATTTGAATGGCAAAGATATTTTGGCTCAGAAGGCTCTGATACTGAGATTTTGAACTGCATCCTCGTGCAAGAGAGGCCAGAGAGTGCTAAACTCCAGTGTGCCGCCTTGTCCCATGCTGAAAACATGGGCAAGGGAAGCCAATGGCTTGAATATACTGACATATTATTTCTTGAACACTTTTCTTTTACATAACCTTGTTTCCCACTCTATTTGTATTTAAGGATTGGTAATAGGTTTATTAGTGTAGGCCCTCTTACTTGAACAAGACTCTACTAGGACTGAGTTATTATTATTTTGATCTTGGTAGCTTGCTCCCATCTTTAGATTTAGGATTAGATAGGTGTTTTTCAAACCCTTTTTTATGTTCAATAAACACCCTTCAACTGTGATCACTTGTGTCTGTCGTCTTACTGTTGATACCATGGTTTCCTTGCCGATGATATTAAAAAGCTGGAAACACTGGTCCACTGTACCCTTCCAACTCTGGAAACCTGCCTGAAGCATGCCAATAATGTTGTTTTCAGTTACCCAAGCCTGGATGTGCCCTTAGATCATTTTCGCAAAAAACTTTCCTGAGCTCTCTAGCAGTGATATTGGCCAATAATTTACCGGGTACTACTTCCTTCCCTTTTTATAAATTGCCCTGATTTCTGCTGAACACCATGAGCTGGGAACAGGTTTCGTTTTACTATAAATGGAAGTCTATAGCAACCACCATGACACCATTGTGTCAGCTTCCTTCTTCAACACCCTTGCAGCAACACCAGCATCATACAACAACATCACTGCCCACCTAAGTTCAAAAATAGAAGCAATACAACATGCCATTGAGCACCCCGAGTATAAAAGTATATTTTGCATGATTACCGCCTGATAGTATACATTGGCCTAAGCTCATTCGCATCGCAATGTAAATCGCATTTGAATGAACATGAAATTGGCTGACTACACCACCATTTTAAGTTATCTGCCATTTTGATTAACTCCTGCTTTCTGTCCTGTGTTAGAATTTGTGTTTTCGGCTCCAGCAGAGCAAAATGAACTTTGTACTGTGTCAACATAGATAAACATGCTGAAGCTTCTGAAGTGGATTGTTTAGCACTAAGGAAACCTTGGAGCTAAACAAGAGCCAAGCAAATCAGTAATTTAGATGCCATCTGTACCAACAGTGTCTTCCCTGTTCAAATAGCGAAACAGAATGACGAATAGCTGAACATGTGCTTCTGCAGAAATCTTTGTTTTCACTCATTGAAACTAAGCTGACTTCAAACATAAGAACAAATGGTAGACAAATATAAGTAAATGAAATAAGGACTGCTACCTTTGTGTCCAATGTTTGAAAAACATATGAAGTGTTTAACAGAAAACAACCAGCTATTCAAGGATGTTTAAACATGTATTAGTTATGTGGAAAGGCAATGTACCCTAAGTAAATATGTTATATGAAGAGGGGCTGGAGGATATGTCCAAGATTGTGAGAAAAATGTATAAATACTCATTTTTTTAAAATGTCCAGCACTCTCTCATCTCATGTTGTCTGTTTGCACACATTGCGGGGTGTTGCGAGCCAGACAGCTGTTCTGTTAAAATAAAGTGTACTTGTCCCTTAGTACTCATGACTGGTGTATTTCTATTATGTGGTATTAAGCCTTGATATTCTTTTAATCTTTTAGATGGTGCCTGAATAGGGACCCTCAGAATGTATGTCACAACGTTAGACGAAGACGAGGCTGCCGGCCCGGGATCGGAGAGTGACGGGGCCCCTGCAAAGTGAGACACGATTCCTCTGCAGTACTGCACTCCCGATCCATTGATGGTGAGCAGCGTTTAGTAGGACATCACGACGAGGGTCCTCGTATTGAGGCCTGTTTTGCAAAAACCCCTCTTGAATTTTGAAATCAGGTGAGTCGTGCCCCGATTCTTAAAAGTCCTGATATTGGTTGCAGTTTTGTTTTTGCAAATACAAACGACGCCAGGTAAAGACAGTGATTTGATATGCCTGGGAAATTGTCATCCTGTTTCAGGGTATTATTCCGCAGAGAGAGACAATCTTTGAAACAAGGCCAACCAGCGGCACCCGATGTATTGTAAGTATGCCCTAGGAACTATCGTATTTAATGAAATTTGGCACAAACAGATCAGACATGTTTCCTAACCTCAGTGGCCAGTCTATGGTAGTTTTGAAATTGCCTGCCTAGAGCATTTAGAATCTGTATTGTTGAGAAAAAAGGCTAGGCCTGCAGCATTTTATGCAGTTAGAGATTGGAGGAAGGAAGCTATGCAGCAACTCAAAAGTAGAGAAAAGCATGCACGAAGACACATGACGAATGCTGAGAAAGCATTGTTGCATGATCAGCAGGTACAGTCGGAATCCATTAGAAGTATGGATAGGGCTTTTCAACTAGATGTGCAAAAGATGTATCCCTCTCAAGATTTTCATACATCAGATGAGTTACTTAATAAATTATTTAATGAACGTAGAACTGTTTCAACTGCACCACCTCCTTATGTGCCTCCTCCCTTTGTTGTTCCTCCTCTTCCCATCGTTGTTCCTCTTCCTCCGTTGTTGTTCCCGCTCCTGCACCTCCACCTCCACCTTTGCTAACAGTTTCCGTCCCCATAACTCAATCTGCACCGCCATCAGTATTGCCTACGCTATCTATTGACTCTTTGCCAGGTGGTTCTGCTCCACCTGTAGTGGTTGAAGGGGTGGGAGCTGATCCAAGAATAGTGACTTGTATCAGTATCTAAAGGCTGAAATAGAGAATTGTATACGTGGGCTAAAAAGAACATAGAAGAGAGTGATGAATCAATGACCAATGGGGTATTCCTGAACAGAATATTTTGACAGAACGGATGGGAACGTATTTAGTTGATATATGGTGTGATTTAACTGACATGAATATTCCACAGCGGTTAAGGGATTTGAATGTCTTTGCCTGCTCAAGGGACACTGCAGAGAAAATATATGAGCAAGTAGAGAAGGTAGTTGAGTTTAAAAGGGAGCTAGATCGATTACATAAAGATGAGATGGATGGTAATGAACGGCAAGCTTCATATGTGCAGAAGTGATTTCTTCCTCCATTGAAACCAAAGAGTGAAGAAATGCGCATTTGCACAAAAGACGCTCTTAGATGGATTTCTGATGTTTCAATTTCTCCCATTGAAGTGCATGACACGCTTAGGGCCTCATTAGGACCCAGGCGGTAAGGGGTTTACGGCGGCATAAACAGCACCGACCCTTACTGCCTGATTCCGAGGTCCCTTAGCGCCATGGCGGATTTAACACCTTCTTTTAGCAGGTGTTAAAATCCATGGCGCTAAGGGACCATGTTGTTAATTACGCCACCGTAATTTACGGTGGCGTAATTAACGCCTTCCCCACTCCCATTATGCCCTATGGGGCAAAAATGGGAATGGGGAAGGGTAAATGGGGATTAGGGACTTACCGCCCCACCAACCTCGGAATGGGGCGGTAAGTCCGCCAACCACCATGGCGTAAACGTAGTTTACGCCATGGTGGTAAAGGTACGACCCAGGCGGTAACTTACCGCCTGGGTCGTAATGAGGCCCTTAGTCAGTATGCTCCGGGAATGCTAAGGAAAGTGTACAGGTGATGCTAGAGTATGTACTAGATGAATTTATGAAGAGAAAGGAATGTTGTCCCGCAGATTTGATGGTTATTTATAAAAGAGCATTTTTGCCCGATACTGCTTTGACTACTTTGTCACTTGATCTAACCTTGTTGCTTAATAGACGTTCAGATTTGCCTACTTTACAATTGCCGATGAGGGAGTTTCCTCTGACATTTGTTCCAAAAGTAGAGATTCCAGCTAATGCTGCAGCAGGAACACCTTCCACTGTCTTACAGTTTGTACATGTTCCATTTTCTAGTCAGGAAGTGAATACCATTAGGCAATCAATTCCAGACATTAGGAAGAATCCAACAGGATTTTATAAAGAAATTGAATCTGTTTTGCATTTGTCCGTTTTCACGCTGGGTGATATAGATTTGTTGTTTCCCGTGATCCTTCCTGCTGATTTGTGGAAGCAGATTAGAACTGTAGACGATCAGGCAGGGTTTGGTGATACATGGGGTGCCTTAGTACGAATAGATGGGGAAAGATGGCGAAAGGAATGCCAGTGAGAATCCGCCACAGGTGATACTGATGATGACAGATAGAATAGTGACTAAAGAATAGTGGTCAAGACTTAATTACAGAACCAGGAAAGAGGCTGTTTGTTGATAGGTTTGTGCATGGAGTTTTGCCTGAAATCCAATCACAGATCATGACTTCCCATTGTGCATGGCAAGCGAAATCACAATCTGAAGTTTTACACTTGGCTCACTACTATGAAAATAGGGTTAATACAGAGAAGGAGAAGGTGGAAAAGAAGAAGGGGGATCTGAAAACTAGGGTATTATTGCAGCAAATAGCTAGATGAGCCAGAGGTGGGAATACACAGTTCAGAGGCCAATTTACACCACAGGGTGGCGCACAGCTGGGTCCCATACACATGAACCAGTGTGCATATTGTAGACAGGAGGGTCATTGGCGAGCACAATGCCCGATCCTCCAACAGCGATCAAACAGCACATATTGTGCTATGTGTAGACGATCCAGAGGCCGTCTTGGGATAGGGGGTCCTGGTAGAAGTCAGTTTGCACAGAATCAACAGACACCATCACAAGATCGATCAGAAAGGGCCCTATGTTGAAATGAAGGTGGGGAATAGGGAGCATCTCTTTTTTGATAGATACAGGAGCACATAAGTGTTATATTGAACATTCACGGTTCCAGATTTCCACTGTTAGGGCAGAACAACATTTCTGTAGGGTTCTCTGGTACACCAGAGGTAAGTCCGGTCTCTCTGCCGTTACCAATTTCACTGGGACCATTCACTGATTCTTGTACATTTCTATTGATGACAAATTGTGGCAAAAATTAGTTGGGATTGAATTTATTAAAGGAATTGAATGCTGTGATTTACTGTTCTCCAGATTGAGTGTACTTAACGATTTCGCCCCAACAAACTTCTGTTTTTACAATTTCTGTCTATCCCTTTACCAATTAAATTGAATAAGGTTCTGGCATGTTTATGGGCAGTTAATGATAATGATGTTGGTATTTTACAAATTGAACCCGTTAAAATTGTGTTAAAACCAGGAGTTAAATTGCAGCGTATTCCGCAGTATAAGATTTTGGTTGAAGGTGAACAGGCTTTGAAGAGTTCTATTTCTGATTCCGTACACCGAGGTGTAATTGAGGAAATTGCAGGAAGTGTGTGTAATAGTCCGATTTTACCAGTTTACAAGAAAGGGGATAATGTGATTCCTTTTCGTTGTATTATTGATTTGCGCACAATTAATAAGGTTGTTACCACAATTCTGACTGTGATTCCAGCCACGGCTACACATTTTTGTGTCGTGGATTTGAAAAACGCTTTCTATAGTATTCCTGTGCATGTTGATAGAAGCTATTTGTTCACGTTCACCCTAGGGGGACGCTCGTTCACATTCACTGATGTGCCACAAGGGTATACTGAGAGTCCAAGCATCTATAGTAGAGCATTGAAAGAACAGCTTTATATGCTTCAGTTACCTTCCACTTGCACGTTGTTGCAATATGTTGATGATCTACTTCTAGCTGATGATTCTGAAGTTGCTTGTAAAGAGGGCACCATGTTGCTGCTTCTTCATTTAGCAGAGCATGGGCACAAGGCTTCGCTGAAGAGGTTTCAGTATTGACGACAGGAGGTCTCCTATATGGGCTATCTCCTGTCAAAGGAGGGAAGAAGACTGACACCTGAATGGATACAAAGCATCTCTGATATGTCCAAAACAGAGGGGGGTCTGGGAAACTCTCTACCAGCACGAACACCGCCCATTGACTTGTTCTTGGGAGAGTCTCAACCAAGTCTTTAGCTCACTGTTCTTTTCACAAAGAAGAAATGTCCCCGCATATGATATGATATGGCATTTATAACATGCCTATACACAAGTGTTTCAAGGCGCAACAACATATAGGGCCTCATTACACGGTAGGCAGTAAGGGTTTACCAGTACCGGTATTTTACCGGTACCGGTAAACCCGTACCGCCTTACTACGAGGTCCCTTTGCGGGTTGGAGAATTTAATGCCTGCTTTTTGCAGGCGTTAAAAACCAACCCGCAAAGGGACCAGGGAGCTAATTACGGTACCGCAATTTGCGGTGCCGTAATTAGCACCTTCCCCATTCCCATTATGCCCTATGGGGCAAAAATGGGAATGGGGAAAGGGGGAATTACCACCCCACCAACCTTGGAATAGGGCGGTAATTCCCCTTTCCACCAAGGCGGTGCCGGTATTTTACCGGCATGGACCAAGGTGCTAATAGCACCTTGGTCCACCGCCGTCCGTGTAATGAGGCCCATAATCTTTGTCCTGCCCAGGAGCACTCCAGCACCGAAATGCTAGGCAATTCTCCCCTGAACAAGAGTACCACAGCAACCCCATACACGTGTTTCAGCCTAGTTGGGCATCATCGGTGAGGTGAAGCTGTGCCTCTCTAAGAGCAGTGAGCAAGGGATCCATGTCTGGATTCCCCTGGTAACTTAGGCTGAGACCCAAAGTTACTTGGTATGCAAAACAGAGGGGGGTCTGGGAAACTCTCTACCAGCACGAACACCGCCCATTGACTTGTTCTTGGGTGGATGGCGCCTGGGAGAGTCTCAACCAAGTCTTTAGCTCACTGTTCTTTTCACAGAGAAGAAATGTCCCCGCATATCAGTCTTTGACCTGCCCAGGGGCAGTCCAGCACCGAAATGCTAGGCAATTCTCCTCTGAGCAAGAGTACCACAGCAACCCCATACACGTGTATCAGCCTAGTTGGGCGTCATCAGTGAGGTGAAGCTGTGCCTCTATAAGAGCAGTGAGCAAGGGGTCCACGTCTGGATTCCCCTGGTAACTTAGGGTGAGACCCAAAGTTAATTGGTGTGCAAAACAGAGGGGGGTCTGGGAAACTCTCTACCATCACGAACACCACCCATTGACTTGCTCTTGGGTGGATGGAACCTGGGAGACTCTCAACCAAGTCTTTAGCTCACTGTTCTTTTCACAGAGAAGACATTTCCCCACATATCAGTCTTCGTCCTGCCCAGGGACAGTCCAGCACCGAAATGCTAGGCAATTCTCCTTTGAACAAGAGTACCATAGCAACCCCATACATGTGTTTCAGCCTAGTTGGGTATCATCAGTGAGGTGAAGCTGTGCCTCTCTAAGAGCAGTGAGCAAGGGGTCCACGTCTGGATTCCCCTGGTAACTTAGGGTGAGACCCAAAGTTACCTGGTATGCAAAACAAAGGGGGGTCTAGGAAAGTCTCTACGAGCACAAACACCGCCCATTGACTTGTTCTTGGGTGGATGGCCCCTGGGAGAGTCTCAACCAAGTCTTTAGCTCACTGTTCTTTTCACAAAGAAGAAATGTCCCCGCACATCAGTCTTTGTCCTGCCCAGGGGCAGTCCAACACCGAAATGCTATGCAATTCTCCTCTGAACAAGAGTACCACAGCAACCCCATACACGTGTTTCAGCCTCGTTGGGCATCATCGGTGAGGTGAAGCTGTGCCTCTCTAAGAGCAGTGAGCAAGGGGTCCACGTCTGGATTCCCCTGGTAACTTAGGGTGAGTCCCAAAGTTACTTTGTATGTAAAACAGAGGGGGGTCTGAGAAACTCTCTACCAGCACAAACACCGCCCATTGACTTGTTCTTGGGAGGATGGCCCCTGGGAGAGTCTCAACTAAGTCTTTAGCTCACTGTTCTTTTCACAGAGAAGACATTTCCCCTCATATCAGTCTTTGTCCTGCCCTATGGGGCCGAATGGGGATGGGGAGTCTCTTATTACCGGTATCCGAGAATGGGCAATTACCGGGTCCACCAAACTCGGCATGATCCGGTAATTGCCCATTCGCGGGTGTCGGAAAAAAATGGATACCGGCGGTAGCCGTGCCTGTAGTGCAGCATGGCTACCGCCAGCCTCGTAATGAGGCCCAATGTCTTTCCACGGTCACGTTAGGATAGCTTTTACTCCTATGCAAGTGATTCTACTGGATACAGTTGCCTGCCTTTGTTCGAGCAAGCTAACACTCACCGGCTTCTGTCTTGCTCCCTTCGTGTGCTGCAGGGCTTGGGCTGCTTCTGGCTTCTCTTGCACAGACACCCCTCTTCGGTAACAGTGTTTTTTAGTCCTGCCATGCCATTAAGGAGCTCCTCTTACTTCTGAGACCCTCTGCTGCATAAGTTATTTCAGCCACAGACTCAAGCATGTTAACTGCTGAGCAAACCCTGCAATCAGGTTCACATGGGAAAAAGCAATCTTCCTTCACGCCTTCTCCTGTGCTACCTCTGCGCTTCAGACTTTGGGGAAACAGGACCCTCTCAGAACAGGCAGTTGAAATCTGCTTTTTTAAAGTCCTGGTGTCTCTTCTGTTCACCCACTTGTTCTTGGATTGCCAGCACTGTGCTCTACTTCCGTTTCTGCTACTATTGCAACAACTGACTTCACAGCTCAATCTCCTTCTGCAACTAATGGCCTGCACCTGAGGGGGCCTTTTAAGCCTCCCTGCTTTCCTCAGGTGTGGGCCATTAAGCTTAACAGGCTTACCTGTACTGCAACATTGCTCTTGAGCCCTCTTCCTCGTCCTGGTATTCATGGGATTATGGGACTTGTAGTCCCAAACAACAAAATTAGGGTTTCTTGTCAACTTCTCATTTCTAAATGCATAGTTATTTTTCTTACATGCATTTAAATAGGAAGTATTAAAGTTTACATGAAAAGCATTAGGCAGTTAGTGTAACCCAATATTTATAGGTTTCCTTTCGCTGCGAGTTAGGGGGGGTTTTTGATCTTCAAAGTCTCAAACGATCTTCCTATTTCATGTTTTGGCACCTTTAAAAGGTTCTTTCCTTTCAAGGATAAATACTGTGTCTCATCGCACTGGATCTCCTCACTTCCCTGTGGGGCCTTGTGTCCTCTCAGGTGATCCTCCTTCAGTACACCACCCCCAGGTCAGGATCAGAGAGCATCTGCCTTTCCCTGGCCACCTGAGAGGAGACTTTAGGCAGGGTTTTAGCGAGGGATCAGCATGATTCATCACACTACACCCACACGACAAGGACCGTTACCCAGGTGGTCCACCCCCCCCTCTTCAAATCTCTCAAAACATGAAACCTCTCCCTAGAACGTAGATGGCGGACTGACCCAAACCATCCAAATAAATCAGCGTACGCCCATCAACATCAGATCTACAAAGCTGAAATCCATAAGGCCCAAAAATCCTTTTTCAAGAATAGAATTGCCAATGCCCGTAACAACAGCAAGGAACTTCACAAGATCGTCACATAATGCATGCCACACCAGCACTTCTCCCCAACACATGTCTCTCAATCCCTCTGCGATGCCCTCTCTGGCCATTTCCATAACACAGTGCTAGAAATACCATGGACCATCATTACGAAACCGGCAGCACTCCCACCACATTTACCGGCTCCCACAAACAAACTCACCAACCAGCCCACTCCGCCTCCTGTCTTCTCCTCTTTTTCGCCCATCTTCAGACTTGATTTCCTCAAACTATTGACTGAAAGCCACCCATCTGGATCTCTGAGTGGCCCATACCCCACCTCCCACTCAAGGAAATCTTTGCATCGACTTGTGTAGGCAGCATCGCTAGATCCATCCTCAAAGCCTCCCTCACCTCAGGCATTTTTCCAGAAGCTTTCAAAACATACCATGTCAAACCCCTGCTTAAAAACCCATCTCTTGATCCCTCCAACCAGCAAACTACAGACCAATTTCTAACACCAGTCTCTTAGCCAAACTCATTGATCGGACTGCCTACTCCCAACTCAGTACTTTCACAGAAACCAACCACCTCCTCGACCCTGCCCAGTCTGGTTTCACACCCTTCACGGAACTGAATCATCCCTAATCTCCATATGGGACGATCTCAAAAACACTGCAGACACAGAGGGCTGTGCCGCACCCATACCACTTGAGCTCTCAGCAGTATTTGACACCGCACCATTAACCAGAACATCCTCGTTGACAGGTTCCACTCCCTTAGCACTGAGTTGGATCTCCTCATTCCTTGCAAATGGACACCAAATCACCCACCTCCATATCCATCCTTTTACCCCATTCTCTCGACCCATCCGTAACTGAGTCCCCCAAGGCACCTGCCTATTCCACCTACTCTTCAACCTCAACATGAGCCCTCTCTCTGTACTTATACATGCACACAACTTCACCTGCTACAACTACGCTGATGACACTCAAATCATTTTCAGATTACCTAAATCCTCCTCGGAACCCCACACCCCCCAACTAGACCTTTCATCCTGGCTCACAGACATTGATAGCTGGATGACGATTAACCACTTCCTGCTCAATATCGGGAAAACAGAGATCATGATCTGTGGAAAAACAGTCTCCTTCCTGCAACCTTCCCCTTGGCCTCCCTACCTAGGCCCCCCTCTCCATCCACCATAGTCAATAACCTGTGATGCACAATGGTCACTGACCTGACTCTATCAGAACACATTCACACTGTGTCAAAAGCCTGCTACCTATATCTCAGTATACTCAGACACATTTTCCCTTACCTCGCCTATCCTCACAGAGTGATGGCAATCATGCCCATTCTCCTCCCATGACTAGACTAAGCACACACTCTCTCTATCTGGGACCCCTGCATACTAACTCAGAAAGCTCAAAAGAGTCCAGAACTCTGCAGCTAGGCTCCTCCTCACCCTTGACCAAAGAGAACGCATCACCCCCAACTTCTGCACCCTCCACTGGCTCCCAATCGGATGGCGGGTCACTTTCAAACCATTACACAAGACAGGCCCTAAATACCTGCAACAGAAAATCTCCCAATATCACCCCACTAGAAACCTGTGGTCAGGCACTGCTCTCCTTCCAGTGAATCCCCCTTTCCATCCAAGCCCTCACTATCTGGAACTCATTGCTGCGTAACATCCAACCAATGCCGGATTATCCATTAGGCCAAGTAGGCACCAATCAAGGGCCCCACTCCTTTTAGGGGCCCACGACAATGGATCAAAATAAAGTGGTGCAGAAAATTAAAAACGTATTAGGAGATAACTTGCAAGGGGGCCCGACATTTCGACTGCCTTGGGGCCTCAACAGGGTTTAATCCGGCACTGCATCCGATGCATAGATGACCACCTGACCTTTCAGAGGGCCCTCAAGACATGTCTATTCCCCTCAGCACCATGAATAACCCCACTCTCACCCCTAAACTAACCACATAATACCAGGAGGACTGCGGAATAAACAAATCACCAAAGAACGGTGAGCCAGTGTGTTGTATCTGGATGAGACGTGGGGCTAGCCTATGTGTTGCACTTGGAACTGAGGGGGAAGTCAGTGTGGTGCTTCTGGGTGAACTTTGGGGGTAACCAGGGGATTGGATTCAGATAGATTTCATGGGGGTTCAGGTGTTGCACCTAGCTGAATTTTGAGGATAGCTAATGTACTACATTTAATTATATTCTGATCAATTTGAGAAGACACAATATATTGCACTTGGATTCATTTCCAGAGTGGACAATGTATTACACCTCGATAAATCTGATGGGAGCAAATGTATGGCACTAAAACACACCTATAGGGTGGCCACTACATATGCATCTAAAAGAATCTAGACGAAGCAATGAAGGCAAGCAATACTGTATTATTGCAAGGGAATCAACACAACCATTAGAATGCAGCTATCCCTGCAACAATTTTTGGTCTAGCTACTCAGATAATGTCTCTCCTGTGTCACATACTGTGCACAGAACCTCTACCATTAGAATGCAGCTATCTCCCATGATAAAGTTCAGTCTAGCTACACACATAATGTCTCTCGCGCATACTCTCCAGATTACCCAGCACCCAAGCACTACTCCAAGACACTTTGCACAACACCTAGAATGCAGCTACCCCCGCATGATAAAATTCCACCTAGCTGCACACATAATGTCCCCCGTCCCCCGGCTTCACATATTTTGCACAACACCACTGCCATTAGAATGCAGCTTTCCCCCACAGTAAAATCCGGCTTAGCTGCACCCTTTTGGCCCTCATTATAAGGTTGCTGGTAGGCCGGCAGTCGTACCGGCAACCTCGGTTTACCGTTTCTGCCGCTCAATACCGGAAGATTAAGGGCGGCAGAGGAACTGTAAGTTCCCATTCCGTGGAGGACTTCACGGAATGGGAACACTGAAGCACTGGCACCGCTACTAACGGTGACAGTGCTTCGGTGAAAAAACCACTGGTAGGGGCTTGAACTACCAGCAGATCAGGCCTGCCGGTAGTTCACTGCCCCTACCAGCAGGCTTGTAGTTTGCCGGTCTGGACAAGTTGCCGTAACGTTGTTACCGGCACCTTATTTTCAGACCAGCAAACTTATAATGAGGACCAAAGTCTCTCCAGCTTCTCATACTTTGCACAGCACCTCTGCCACTAGAATGCAGCTATCCCCCATGATAAAGTTTGTTCTAGCTACACACATACTAACTCTCTCACATACTCTCCAGACTACATATCTGGACCCACCTACATGCCTGCTCAACATGGGTGACTAGCAGGTTCGCCACCCCACCTACCTTCATGTTGGCTAAAATGCACACACGCACACCACAACTCTCTGAACAATTTCCCATACTTGGACTTCGGTCGCCAATTGCATTCAACGCACAGCGCCTTGAGACCATACCAATGGTGAAAGGCGCTATACAAATCCCCATTACATTAAAAATATATTGGCATTTTTTCATGATTAAGTATTATTTATATTCAGGACATGACAAAGAAATGCAAGAAACAATACATGTACCTACGCATGTTTCTATTTATTTGTTGCATATTGTGAACACGAGTCCTGTTTGGCCATTTAGAGGCACCTTTGGTAGCCTATGGATACATATTGATATAGATTATTATTCCAGGTAGTCTGAGTGAACAGGACCACCAGTCCAATCTCTGGGAGCCCCATCCGCCCTAGGTTTCAGCTGAACCACTGGCTATTTAAAGGCAAACCATTAATATTCACAGCATTCAAATGTATTTTGTGTGGGTATACTGAAAACGTGGACTGGGTTTGACTCTTCAGGGCTGGACTCGGAGATAGGACATCACTAGAGTGTTGAGGCAGGAGTCTGTGCATTGTGTCTTCACGGAGGAAAGCTTGTTGGGATGGAGCCTGCTCCATGTCCAGTATTGCTTTGATTGGTGCAGGAAATCTGTTATATGGTGGTGGGGTATGGAGTTGGGAGTGGCAATAGGAAGGTCCCACAAGGTCCCACAAGATACACAAGCGTGACCTTCGACCTTCAAGCATGATACCTTTCATTATCCACTCATTAAGAGCATGCTCCATTCATTTCCATGCATGCGCTCAGTCCATGTTCTGCAAAGGTCATACAGCAATGCACTGGCAGTCTAGTTTACAGCGCTACAAGGGCAATCCCTCGGAAGATGGGCGCTATATAAAACGAAATCTACATATCATTACTTGTTTGCAAACTTCCATGATGCTATTTTTCCGATGGAGGACTATATGTTGTTCCCCTGAATGGCGCATAGGCAGACCAGCGGCTAACACAGCCGTAAACCAGTGTGTACTCTTCAATTGCCTCTCTGAGCCACAGCTTAACATTGACATACAGAAATGCATTATGGAAATTACACGTCATTTATATGCAAATGAGCAGCTGATTTATGGCGCTGTAGAGTACACACACTGTGGTGTAATTATTTGGGCTGCGCAAGATGAATGGGGACATAAGGTTTACAAGAGAATGTGACTCACATCTATTGATGAATTCAAGAAATAGTGAAAGGAGTAGTTATGAGCGCGACGCTGTGCCTAATGGGCTGAGTCCTGAACCTGCGCGGATGATGTTCAGGCGTAACAGTGGGCACCTACCTAGCAACCAATGGGACCAGAGCAAGAGGTCATTTAAGAGGGAGGGCGTGGGCCTAGGGCAACAGCCGGTCCACTTACATTCCATCCGATGGAACATTTCGAAATGTAATCTGACTGCTGCCACATGCGCAGGGCCACAACTCATGGTCCCCACCAAACTGGATACCCCATTTAACACAGGCGATCGGGATTCGTCTGCCGTGAGGTGCACAGCAAAGGATTTCGCCGCACAAGCCTTCCGCAGTTGGAGAGTGCAAGTCACATTGCTGCCAAGGGGCAGCATCTGCTGTCACCTTGAGGCACTCCTGGCTCTGTAGTCAACGGCGCTAAGCATGCAGGGTTCTGTAGGCCAATGCTTGAGATAGTGACACTGGAACTGGCTGTCCAATAATGCAAAGTGCTGCTAGTCAAGAAGCCTCGCTTGACTGGCAGCAGTAAACATGGCAGGCAGCTACTTGGCAGTGATTGATAAATCCAATCCAAGCAGGTACGAGTCAGAGCTCCTGCAGCACTAACACAGACCGGGAAGGTAATCATCGGGACAGCATGTGCGAGTTTCCCACAGAATTCCTACAGGAATCCCGAGGAAGTGCACTAAGCTTTCTTGTAAGCAGTGAATCCTGCGTAAAAAGGGGAGGGCTGAGCAAATATATCCAAACTCCCAGTGGTGGAAATGGAAAAAATGTGTAGGGGGATTGCATCAGTGGAGTCACCAGAAATCAGTATTAGGGGGGGCACACTGGGGGGCAGAAGTACAACATGGTGGGTGAGGTGCTGGCACATCGAATAAGGATCTATAGGCCAAACTAGTTTAAGTATAACCTATATTTTACCAATCTGGTTAAAAAACGTGTCGTTAAGCATGTTCAGAGTAGGCTTAATGTAATAAACGTTTTGCATCAAGTTAATATTCATCCTAAAAGGTTTAACCATGTTCAACAGTTGCACAAATGCCCTAGCAGTCACCAAGAGACTGTATTTTTGTACTTCAAGCAGACATGGCTCCCAGCACAGCTTCAAATAATGTGTAGTTTGAGGTGGTATTTAGCAGAAGAGATATCACTTCCGGCTTTTCTTTAAATAATAGCTAGTCAAAAATAGTCAGTTTGACAGGAGAGATATCCTTCATACCCCACTTTCAAATGATAGTCAAGGCCAGATGAAATATAACATGAAGATGAAGAGTAAAGGGGGAAATGAGGCAACTGCTCACTTGGGTCTTCGGCAATGGTTGCAGGAATCTTACTTTGCCCTGTAGAATTGTTCACAGTTTTCAATTTCTGGCTGTACACCCCAATGGCGGCTGGTAATTTTTTTAATGGGAGGGGAATAAAAATGTCCCCCAAATATGCCAGTGTGATGGAGCGTAGAGAGGGTGCTCAAACCAATTAAGAGGTGTAGGGGGGCTTCCCACCCAGAGAATTGTTTTTAAATAATGGCTTGAAATGGTGCAAAAATTGACTAAAATGCCAAACAGTTTCTATTGGTTTTGTACTGTAACTCATGAAAAAATTCGATAGATGCAAGTTGCCAACAGTGCAGAGGAGTAGTTCCAGCACATTTTCAGGTTGCTTTTGCCCACAATATATGCCAGTATAAAAAAAGTCACTCTGGCTGCGCCCATAGATTTCCATGCTGGCTGCACCAATATATGCCAGTATTCCCAATTAAGCACATATCCGTGTATGCTTTATGCATAATGTCAGTAATGATACTATAGGAAACCATGTCCATGCTTGTTCTGCCAAAATATTACAGTATTCCCATGTAAGAACATACTCTAGTTGGCTTTATCATTAAACATGCCCTGCAACAATATGAAAATATGTCCAAACTGGCTGCATTAAAATGCCATTCTAGCTATATAATAAAACATTTCATCCTTTCTTTATCAAAGATACCCAATACAAAATGTCATGTTACAAAAAGATATGGCTAAACTGGCTGCACCAAAATGCCAGTCTAGCCACATAATAGCACTTATCATGCTTGCTTTATCAAAGATGCCCAATACAAATGCATACCACAATAGGAAATGGCTAGACAGGCTGTATCAAAATGTCAGTCTAGCCACATAATAATACCATGCATGCTTTATCAAAGATGCCTAATACAGAAAAGGCATGCCACAGTAAGAAATGGCAAGACTGGCTGCATTAAAATGCCAGTTTAACTACATAATAACAATTAACATGCTTGCTTTATCATAGATGCCCAGTAAAAAATCCACGGCTACCCTCTGGTTCCCCCAGCGCCTCCAACACACACAATGTGATAATGTGTGCAAGCGAGGTGCTGGGGGGCTCAAGGAGTAGACATGGTATTTTTTACTCGGCATCTATCATAAATGGCTAGTAAAAGAAAATGCCATGCCTGACCCCGTGGGCCACCCAAGCTCCTCGCACGGGTAGCTGATTTTGGCTGATGCACAACCCCCTACTGTCAAAATAAGATCCATTTCCCAGTACAAACACACATTGGGCCTCATTACAAGGTTGGCGGTCCGGTAATAACAATACCAGTAAGGCAATACCGGCATCTCTTACCGTGCCGGGCCATCATGACCTGCTATGCCAGTCCTACCGGCATCGACAGGGACCTGATGTGACGGTGCACCACCGTACCGGACTGTGCGCGGACACGCGGCCGCCTTGCCAGTAAAACCGGCATGCCGCAAGGAAGAGGTCATTATGAGTCGCATGGACATGCGCTTACCGGCATCCAGATGCCGGTAAGAAGGGCCACCATATTGCTGTTACCACCAGCATCACGGGACAGGTGTTAATGGCAATCTGCTGTGCTCAGACCTGCCACAGGTGCACACAATCAGCACAGGTGTAGGCAATGGAGTCTGGCCCAGCACAAAAGGAGCACACCCACACACCACATCCCTTCCAAGACCAAAATGATTCGACTAGCCGTTGCCATACAGGGGCTGGAGTACATGTCTGCAGTGCTAATCATTGAGCAAGCAGTACACCAGGACTACAGAGGAGACGCAGGAGGAGGAGGAGGGTGAGACTGGCCCAGCAAATGCCACAAGTTCAGGGAGTGGTACTCCGCAGGCAGCCACCAATCCCTCCCATAAGGGCCAGTCCATTCAACTTAACCCCTGCACAGATCCACACCCTGTAGACCTGGATAGGGACACCATCACCACCATCGTGGATCTCTTACATGATGACCTGGTTAGCCTGATCAGCATCCGCACCACCATCCCACCATTGCTGAAGGTAGTGTGTGTGCTCCACTTCCTGGTCACAAGCACCTACCAGCACACAGTGGGGAAGCTGCATGGCATCTTGCAGCCATGTTTTTCTGGTGTGCTGAACCAGGTGCTCGATGCACTCCTAAAGCACGCAAGTGCCTACATATGCCTACCACGGACTGCACAGGAGGTGAATGACACCAAAATTGTATTCCATGCACTGGCAGGCATGCCTAACGTCATTGGTGCCCTTGACTGCACCCATGTGGAGTTGGTAGTCCGGCATGCCGTGGAGGTGGTGTACCGCAATCGGAAGCAATACCACTCTATCAATGTCCAGATGGTGTGTAATGCAAACAAGATGATAACACATTGCTGTGCCAGATACCCAGGATCCACACATGATTCAATGGTGCTGTGGAACTCCATGATCACCCGCTACATGGACACATGCTGTTTGACGCGCCTGGCTGTTGGGTAAGTCTGACCACAGGCCCATAGTGATAATTTGGGAGGGGGGGCATATGCATATGGAACCTGTCTGCTTCTAGGGCCATGGGGTACATTGGGGGGAGTACCAGCATGCCAGTTGACACCATGCATCAGTAAAGGGACGAATCCCTACAATGGTGGACCATACCACCAATCACATCGTGCCATGGTCAAATCGGTGAAGGTGTCGAGGGACATGTGCAAGGCGCCATTGAGTCATTGAAAGCATGATGGTCAAACCCACCTGTATCATGTAGGACATGAGCCAAATGCATCATACAGTGCTTAACATGCATTTGGTATCATTTCCTGCCACACACCCCTCACATGTGAGTGCAACATGGACCATCACACTTCATCTGGGTGACTGTTGTGTCTAATGTCAAGGTCCCTTAGTAGTGTGCATCACCCATGCCCCCCACCATGGCTTGCCGAGATGTACACAGGCCTGATATTTGCGCAGATGTGATGGCAATAGCTGACATTGGAAATATGGACATGAAAAATGTACAGGCAGTGCACACATGGAATGGCATGAATACTCACAATCACAATTAATTTGCTCCCATGCAGGTGACGCTGGCTATCCCCTGAAGCCGTGGCTCCTCACCACTGTCAGGCATCCACTAAACCGGCATGGAGAGAACTACAATCATGCACATACATGCACTCGTGTGGTGATAGAGCAGTCCTTTGGCCTGTTGAAGGCACGGTTTTGCTGCCTCAGCAGGTCGGGTGGGGCACTCATTTATGAGCCTGAGAAGGTTGGCAAGATTGTATTGGCATGTGCCATGCTGCACAACATGTGCATCCTGCGCAACGTACCTCTGCCACCTCACATGGACCAGACACCACCGGGTGAAGATGATGATGATGAAGATGCTGCACATTGGCCATGTTGCGATGCACTTGAGAGACGCACTGTACGACAAACATTGATAGCACAATATTTCTGATGCACTGGGTCACAGAAGGTGCCGGTAATGTGTGACACTAGGCACTGGAATTGGGGGACTCCGGGCACTGGTCACTGTTGAACAATAAATTGACAAACACTCAAGAAGCAATGTCCAGTCATGTAACTTTTTTTCACACAACAGGTGTATTAAAGTAATGGTACTGTGTACAGGATTTAACCCTCCACCCGCATTACGCTACAGACTACTCATCACCACCCCCCAACAGCCCCACACACCCATGCCCCCACCCCCAAAACCCCTACACACCCATGCCCCCATACCCCAACACCCCCACACACCCATGACCCCACCTCCCAACACCCCCATGCACCCATGCCCCCCAGCCCCCAACACCCCCACACACCCACGCCCCCTCAGCACAATTGAGTTCAACAGAACTGCCACATTGCATGTCCCAGTGTCCCTGGCTATTGTCGCCCCCTTTTGGATGGAGGGGTATGTGGTTCCGGCTGGTGCAGACTACGCAGGGACCTGCGCACAGGGCTCGTCTGCATCGAACTTGCAGGTGTAGTGCTTGTCGAGGTTGTATACGAATTGTTCGTTTTACAACTGTTCGAATGACAATTCACCTTTTCCCAATTGACCGAATTGTGAAGGTCAATTGTACCATATATGTGGGGGGAAACCCCCCACAACCCCCCACCCAATGCCAAACCCCCCAACACCCCTATATATATATATATATTGAAGAAACCAGAGGAGAGGGGACGGACCGCACTCTCCGTGGACCCAGTGAGGTCCTAAAATCCCAAAAGGGAAGAGAACCCAGAAATATAGAGCTCACACAGTAAGAGTAGGAAGTTATTTTAATAGTAGGAGACTGCACAATTGTGCAGAACAAAAGGCTGGGGAAACAGCAAGACAAACAGGGGCAGGACGCCTAGTGCACGGCCCACCTACAACGCGTTTCACGCTCAACTGAGCGCTTGATCACGTAGCACAACAAAGGACAAAGACACAGTTAAAAAAGACATGTAGTCCATCATCTATGTCAGTTGGAATAGAGGTGCAGCCAACGACTGATTCTATGGCGGCCATGTTGGAATGGAGAGTCAAAACTAAGCCAACAGTGTGACACTTACACCCACCTATAATATAAAGCGCAAAAGTATGCCCAATAGGCAAAAGAAAAGTTCCTTACAAAAAGCCATATGAGCCAAATCCCTTGCACCTCAATTTCCAACATGTTACTGGTTTTAAAAACAAGATATTACAATACATATTTCATAATTAAATGAGTGCATAGTGCGCTTGAAAAGATAAGATTGCAGCTTATGAAAATCAATCAGTCAATTGTAAAACAGGCTAAAAGGCAACATAATGCCATGTACAATCTGGCTTTGTGCAAATCCGCAAAATAGCAGCATAAGTATGTAAAATTTAGCTTTGTGCAAATGGGCAAAATAGCAGCATAAACATGTGCAGGATAGCAAGCATTGCATCACATTGTCATCATTGACGGTTCCAACGGCTCAGTGCCGATAAATTAATCATGGAGGGACCATCAATCTTGTAGAATGATCGGAATACGAAAATATGTATAAAATGATCAGAATTACAATTCGGATAATAAAATACAGGGCAACAATGATTTTTACAAATAAATCAAAGGACATTTCATACTCTAGTCAGTATTGACATAAAGTGCAAGTGCAAGTCAGTCAAAAGCAGCATGAAAAATGTGCAAATAAGCAAAATCACGTAGGCAATATTGACATAAAGTGCAAGTGCAAGTCAATCAAAAGCAGCATGAAAGTTGTGCAAATAGGCAAAATCACGTGGGCAACTATAATTAGCAGCAGTATGGCAGATTAATTGGCAGATGGTATCGTAACTTACATAGATGTATACTTTTGTAAGCCTAACTGAATACCTAGACTGAAGCATGCAAATTTGAAATGATCTTGTATACGACGCAAGAAAAAATATAATGTAATGAAAACAACAACTGAACCAACCAAGTAACCAAGATGGAGAGGGTGACAAAAAGCACCAAGTTATTAAACACCAAAGACTACAACAGAAAAGTAAATAAAAAGTGCCAAATGTCCCGCTAGGTCGTGGATAGAGCAGCTTAAAAAATAAGGCTAAGAATAAAACCAATCCCAATTATAAACCTTAGAGGTAATATAACCACCATGGTGGTAATGAGAAAGGGTGAAACTTGAGCACAGGTCAGGGACTGATAAGTGAAATGGCAACAACATGTTTATCCCAAAAAACAAAAGAAAAAACACTCGATAATGAGAAAGCACAATCCCATCAACTAAATGTAATCAAAAACGGATTGATAACGGAAGGAAAACCAATCCAAAACACACAGTTAGGGGAAAATACTCCCTTATGTGCCTAGAAACGTATAAAGCTCCTCGTCGAGATTGTGACCATTAGGGAACTTGGTGTCGAAATCCAAAATAAATCTGGTCTCTAGCTGTCTTAACTTTAACACACGATCCCCACCTCTAGGATGGATCGGGATATGTGCCACTGCAAAGAATTTAAGGAGAGAAAGGTCATTGTTATGTTCTTGTTTAAAGTGCTTGGCCATAGGGTATACGGGATCTGAATTTTTAATTGCCCTAAGGTGCTGTAATATTCTGAGCTTAAGCTTACCTGTGGTGCTCCCGACATGCCATCTCATGCAGGGACATGAGAGCACATAAACCACAAAAGTGGTATCACAGTTCATTGAATGCTTAATTAACTGGTTACATTGGGTGATCGGATGTAAAAAGGATTTACATGCAGTGGCATGAGCACAGGCCTTACATTTAAAACATTTAGTAAAGCCTATGGGGGATTCCATCAGTGATTTCATGAGAGATGGATTGGTGTTAAAAGGTGACAAGAAACTAGAGACCATTTTATCCCTGAGCGAGGGTACACGTTTGTACGTGATGGTTGGACGTTTAGAAAGCAGAGGACATAAGTCGTTGTCAACGATATATATATATATATTCGGTCAATTGTGAAAAGGTCAATTGTGACCCTTTAAATTCAGTCAATTGTTAGTTCGAACAATTGTAAACAAACAATTTGGGTAATACCCTTGTCGATGGTGGTTGTGGCTCAGCCGGGGCAGGATGTTGTTGCGCCATGTTGCCAGCAATACGGTCAACAGTCTGTGTCAAGGCTAAGATGTCCTCATGTACCCGCCTCACCACTGCACATACTATTGCCTGTGTGTTCTCCCTGTTAGCCCTGCATGAGGCCTACCCTTCTGCCAAGTGCTCTTTGACCATGTCATGCATGGCTTGCTGTCGCCCTTCATTTGGCTCAGCCGTCCCTCGATGTCCCGTATGGCTGTGCTCCCAGATGGTTGTACGGGAGGTTGTATGGGAGGTGGTGATATACTCATCATGGGGTTGAAGCCATGTTCAGCCATCTCATCCTCAGTGCTGTGGGCACCAGCCACAGGTTCAGGGGAGCACTGTGGTGTATCCTGCATGCTTGGAGTGTGTTGGCCATCCCCCAACATGGTAGGTCCTGCAGTGTGTCTGTCTTCAGGCCCATCATCCTCCTCAGCGCTATGTTGCGCTGAGGCTGCCACCTCGCCCATGGAGCTTGTGGCCGTTGAATATGTGCCCTCAACATTACTGGCCACTTTGGTAGGGTCATCGTCAGCAGGAGGTGCCTGCTGGGTGGGTTGTTTCCTCATTGGTGCAACCTTTCTGGCCGCTGCATCTTGTAGCAAGTGAGCCTTGATGGCACAGATGTCTCTGGCATGGTGCTCCTGGGTGCCAGTTTCTGGTGCCTGCTCCTCCTGGTCTTGGGGTGTGCACCCTGTTGGGCACTGGTGTGTGATTTTTGTGTCCCTGTCTTGTGCATTGCAACCCTAGAGGTTGATGGCCTGGTGGCATCATCCTCACCCCGGCTCATGCGTGCAGGTGTCTTCCCTGATGACGTGGCGTGTTCAGTGTAGCTGTCTGGATCCGTGCCTGTGTGGGATATAGAGGCAGGGCATCAGTCATGGGAGAACTTACATTCTGCATGCATCGATGTATGTACAATTTGGGTCATGTGCGTTGTGTGCACGTTTGAAGGGCACACATGGTGCCTGCAGGATTATGGGGGGGAATCGTATTGGCATCCTACTGGGACTGCCATAGTGTCCATGGTGTCTATTGGGTGGCCTACAGGGATGGCGTGGCTTCTGTGCTGTAGCCATGGCTCAGGGGCTGTGTGTCATGTGCTGTTTGGTTGTGTATCAAGTGTGTATGTGGTTGTGGAGAGGTATGCAGCATGCAATTTCATGGGACTGCGGTGATGCCAGCATCTCAACAGGGATGTGTATGCATGCATGTGTTGTATGTGTGTGCAATTGTGTGGTCATTTTGTTTGTGGCATTGGGATAACTTGTGTGTTTTTGTGGCTGTGATGTGGTGTTTCGTTTAGGGATGTGTTTGGGTGGTGCTGATGAGCCATGTATTTGCTCACATCTACGTCCCATTTGGAGTTTGGAGTTCAACTTTGTATTTAGGACATCAGGTGTGTGTGGTGACTTCTGTATTGCCCAAAGGGTCACTCACCGTCATTGTCTGATGATGGGACTCCCGTCTCCTCATGGCCAACCCCTTCAATTGCCTCCATATCCATGACGGAGCTGCACATCTCCTCCCACCGTGCCAACTTTATGGGCGAGGCAGGTCCGCCACCTGTTGCCTGCCCCTGGCTTCGATTGGCAGACAGGATGTTTCTGACTCGCAGCTGCAGTTCATCCCATCTCTTCCTACAGTCCTTCGCGCTGCGTAGGGTTATCCCCACAGCAGAAACCTTCCTGGCCACCTCCTCCCATATGTTTTTTTTCCTGATTTGCGCTGCACGGCTCAGGTCAGAGCAGAACACTACGTCGGAATGCTCGAGTGTGTCTGCAAGCATGTTCAGTTCATCATCACTGAACCTGGGTTTTCGCAGGAGAGGGGTACCTTTTCTGGAAGCCTTAGACATGATCTGGCAGGCAGGGTGGTGTGTTTTCTGGAACAGGTCCTGTCTGCAGTGGATGGCAATGGATTGTGTTTTCAAAGATGGCCACCGGTGCATTTCCTGCTCCGGCACGATGACGTTGCTTCCGATGGCAGTGATTCCGGTATCAGCATTAGCGGTACCGGTGTGAACGATGCCGTTATTAGCGGATTCAGCAGTGCCAGTGGAGGTCTCTGCGCATTCACTGATGCCGCTATCGGGGGCTGTTTGTTCCTTGCAAGTATGGCGGTACTCCCATTACCGGCATGCCAGTACGCACGTGCATGCAGACTCGTAATCACCCGTTGATTACGGGCACAGTGCAACACGGACACGCTCGTACCAGCATGCCGTTAATTGCTGTTTCTTACCGCCAGAAGCATAATGAGGCCCGTTCACACAACCTTCACATGCAGCATGCAGTCGCTCATTCACACGCAGACCCATCATCATAGACTCACTCATTACACACAACACAAGCATACACACATATATGCACATATTTAATTGAACATACCTTCTGCCTTGGTCTGATGTTCCCTCCCAGCACTCCACCTTCCATGTAGCATGAACAGGAAGCAGGAAGCAAAGAGTGTTTCCTGGCTCGTGCAAATGCACGCAAGAGCTAGAGCGCTAATGACGAAGTGGCCCACTATGTATGTGTGAGCAGGCACAATAGCGCTTCCCATCGCACATACAAACACGCAGTTCCTCAGCTAGCACCTCCAATGGGCCATTCAATGTTGGGGAAGCAAAACACCCCCGGCTTTGCACGGCTCATTGGATATGCAAGGCTGGGGAACAGAACTGTCAAACAGAAACCGCATTTTCCTTTAACAGTTCAAGCCAGCCCGAGGAGTGCTCAGTGTTTACACTGGGCTGGCACCTTGGCTTCTCCATAATGGACGAGGGTGCCCGTGGGTTAGCGCCCGTCACCCATTATGGAGAAGCCACCACTGGCACGCCTTATATGAATCTATGCACTGGGTCAGTGTAGCTGGAGATTAAATACTGTTGACTTTGAAGTCATGCACATGAGGTGCACTGTTGTTAATGAAGCGATGTTGAACACATTAAGCAATCCATAGACATGTCCTATAATAGAAGGCTCCCAGGGTAGCTCAGCAGGTTGATAGAACGTTCCTTACCGCCCTACTACGAGGTCCCTTTGCTGGTCCGGACAGGACCCGCAAAGGGACCTTGGAGGCAATTACGGTACCGCAATTTGCAGTACCGTAATTGCTGCCTTCCCCATTCCCATTGAGCCCTATTGGGGCTCAAAGGGGAATGGGGAAGGGCCAATGGTGAATGGGGAATTACGGCCCCACCAACCTTGGAATGGGGCGGTAATTCCGCCATTCACCATGGCGGGATCGGTAAATTACTGGCGGCAACCATGGCGCTAATAGCGCCATGGTTACCGTCTTCCGTGTAATGAGGCCCCATATCTTTATTACTCCTTTCAGGCTTCCGGCGGTCCTTACATGTTCATCTTTATTCCATGTCATGAGTTGACATTGTCCATTTGGGCTGCAGTAAACCCATCTTCCCACATAGTTTCGATGTTTCCTGGGGTAGAGAAACTTTTTTCCCTCTGGTGCATGAATGCTGGCCTTCACAAAGTCTTTTATTACTTCATCAGTCAGTTCTTTAGGCTTCCATCCTGGCTTGACATCAATCATGATCTTCATCCCTATGGCTTTTTTCGCAGTCTTCTGGCATTGAGAGATTATTATCTTGATAACACAAAAGCCTAGTAATATCATCACTAGCAGGGCTCCCAGGAACTTGAATGCATCTGCCATCCATTGTGGGACCCATGAGAACAGTGATCCAAACCAGCTGTCATCATCCACTTCGTCAGTTTCATCAATCATCTGGTTCTGTGGTTTTGTCAGCATACCTATGGCTTCTGTTAAAGTTCCATTTTCCTCATTGTGAGAAGGTATAAATGTGCAACATGATTCTCCGATTTTTGCACAAACTCCTCCATCCATAGCTGTGATCATGTCAAGCACATATCTGTTCTGGAGAGTCATCAGTCGGATGGCTCTTAACTCTTCCTTAATTGCATTGAATCCTTTAATTGTCATGTTGATGGTCTGCAGCAGTAACTCCCATCTGGTTATCTGCAACCATTTAGTATTTGCTCCAACGTGAATTCTTGGCATGAAAATAGTTGTGAACACTAATGAGGTGAGGCTGAACAGCCTATGTTCATATGGGATTGCATGAAAGGCTCCTTCTGATTTGGCAGAGAAGTAATTCTCTCTCTTTATCCGAGTTAGCAGTTCCACAGATCTCCTTTTCCTCAGGTGAGCATTTGCTTTTGGGAAACTGTCAATGTTCAGGTCACTTTTCGGGATCACCAATGCTGGAACATGGACGTTCACTATTGTGCATATACCTCCCCAGTTTTTCGGCAGTCTGATGTAGGCTTTGGATCCACATGGCGAATAATGATACATTATTACTGAAGTTCCGTGCACCATTCCTGGCGCATCAAAAACTCATCCACAGTTCTGGTTCTCTCCCATTTTTCTTATGCCATTATTCCTGAAGCAGAATTTTGTGTTTTCTAGTGGCACTATCTGCAAGGGTCCTCCTCTGTCTTCAACCCGTGTCAGTAGTTTTGCAAGCTTTGGCTATAATGGCTTGCATTCATTCTGTATGATGTCAATGGTGCCTTGGTAGTGACCAGTGACCATCCAGGCTCTACATATTACTACTCCTTTCTCCCATCCATTTGGTGAAAGCACTGTTCCCCAAATCTGCATTTGGCCTCTGTTCTTCCAACTCTGAGCCTCTTCTGGAGTTTTTTCTTGGACATTTAGCTTCAGGTTCACTTCCCATCTGATTTCTGCTCCTTTACCTCCAGACTTCTTGTACCGGATTACATGGTTCCTCCTATGAGCTCTATTTTTCCATCCTGGCCCAGGTAAGCGTGTGTGTTTCTCGTGCTCCTGCCCCCCCATGCCACCATTTTGGGGCTGCGAGCCCCTCGCTTCATACTAACACCCACGGCAGCTTCCCCTCTGCTTGTCCCACCCCCTATGTCCTCCCCCTGGCCCTTATTGGCCATGTGTAGTAGGATGCCGTGCAGGGCCTAACCCTGGGCATTTTCGCTTCCTGGGCCATTTCCATCCTGGCCCAGGTAAGCGTGTGTGTTTCTCGTGCTCCTGCCCCCCCATGCCACCATTTTGGGGCTGCGAGCCCCTTGCTGCATACTAACACCCACGGCAGCTTCCGCTCTGCTTGTCCCGCCCCCTTTGACCTCCCCCTGCAACCCCGGCCCCCGACCTCCCTGCTCCATTCCTCCTAGCCTGCCCCATGAGACTGATTGGTCGGGTGACTACTCAAAACTCACCGACCCCGGGCAGCCCTCTGCCCGGCAGCCCCTGCGGCTAAGGGCCCCAAGGCAAAGGGCGGCTCCAGCTGAGGCGGCTCCAAGATGTGTCTGCAGGTGTCCGCAGGGGAAGCCGAGGAAGCCAGCAGACATCAACAAAACTGTGAGTGTGGCATGGGTGGGGTGTAGAGCAATCACTCTACTCCAGAAAACCCCTGTCACTCTACCTTACCTTCCATAGCATAGATTGCCATAGACTTAAACAATACATACTTAGGAAGACTTGTGACCACTGTAAATGGATTGTAAATGTTGCATTGTGATGCATATGCTAGTGCCACACATGTAGGGAACTGAACTTTAGCTTGTGTCACATCTAGATAGAAATGTTATTCCTAACATGCACCACACTTAGAATTCTGAACCCTAGCTTGCGTCGCATCTAGACAGAAATGTGATTGTTAGCATGTGCCTCACTCAGGATTCTTAACATTAGCTTGCGTCGATTGTTAGCATGTGCCTCACTCAGGATTCTTAACATTAGCTTGCGTCGCATCTAGATAGAAATGTTATTCCTAACATGCACCACACTTAGAATTCTGAACCCTAGCTTGCGTCGCATCTAGACAGAAATGTGATTGTTAGCATGTGCCTCACTCAGGATTCTTAACTTTAGCTTGCGTCGCATCTAGATAGAAATGTGATTGTTAGCATGTGCAACACTCAGGATTCTGAACCCTAGCTTGCGTCGCAGCTAGATACAAATATAATGGTTAGAATGTGCCACACCGGTATGGAATTCTTAACTTTAGCCTGTATTGCATCTAGATAGAAATGTGAATGTCAGCATGTACTGCACCTAGATGGAATCCCATAATTTCAAGGACAGCAATGCCAACTAACCAACCAACTAACAATTCCATCCCTCTGCATACACCTCTCAAACTCTAACCAAACACAACCACAAGCCTAAAACGCAGCAATCCACACAAACTTCACAACAATGCAACAACAAAACAAACCACACATAGACTTGCACAACAGCACACGACAACTACGGACCGTAAAACACCCCCAAGCCCAGCCAACGGACCCACCGGGCTGAAGCTGCCAACAGCACATCATTGCTCTCTTGCACTTTTCCAGCTTACTCCCACTAACCCACTCCTCCCCTTTTTCAGAGCCGCCAGAGTGCCAGGGGACCACTTCGGTGGTGATAGTGCACGGTACAAATGTCCTTTAACATTAACATTAACTTTAACATTTCTTGTCTTTATGTCTTGAACATAATCATCTTCATCAGGATAGGCTGTTTCAGTTGCCCATATTAGGGAAGCATCACTGCCCATGAACTGGCCTCTCATTTTGCACATGGCTTCGTGTGAAAGACAGTGTGTTGTCTGGACATCAATTTCTACAGCTACAAAGATCTTGGACTTCCCCATGATGTATGGTAGGAGTGCACAAACAAAGCATTCACCTTCTGAATTTCATCTTCCAACTTCTTTCATGTGTTGGTACCAAATGTTGTTTCCCAAATGTGCTGTGTTGTCCAGGTAATCGTTTAGTTTGTTGTCATCTCTGTGCATACTCCTCTTGATTCTTAAGGTTTTCATGTAGTTTGCTATTACTACATTCCTGAATGCATCTGTATGGCTCTTTCTTGCTGGAAGATCCTCAGGTATCCCGGTCCATGGTGCAGGCCTCCTCGTTTGTGCCATTTGAGTTGAGGAAAGTCTGGCAATTCTTTCTATTATCTCTTGCCTTTTCCTGGCTCTGGCTAATGACGGCCAGATGGATTCTGCTATCAGCTGTGCTTGTGAGATTTTCTTTGAGTTTGTCTTCGTCTCCATTAGTGTCATCTCAGGGGTGTTTATTACTGTTATTTCTGTTCTTTTCTTCTCCAACTCCTCTTGTCTTTCCACAATGTTTGTTGTGGAGTTTCTCATAGTATGCAGTCTTTTTTTTCTGATGTTTTGGATTGTGGTTCTGTAGTCATTGACACTAGGCCTGTTGCGTGTGCATTCCGTGTTTGCATGCATGCAGTTGTCTGTAACCTTGTCACATTCATGCTTTGCCGACCTGTCTCCGGCTTTCCTTTTTGTTTGTTACCACAAGTGTGTGTGTCATTGCTAATCACATCCATTTTAAGTTCATTCATTCCACCATCAGATCTTCTAGGGATGGGATTGACTATGTAAGGTTTGGGTGCCTTTGTAGGCTTCATGTGTGCATCATTAGGTGGGTGTAATGGATTTGGAACGATTTGTGCACCAATGAAAAATGCAGTTCTGATCGTTAATGACAGTAAAACAATGATGAATTTAATACACAAATACATTATGCCCCTGTATGTCAGGCTGCAACATTTATTTCCAGAGGAATAGGGACGTCATTCCTCCTAGAGGAGGATGAGGTTGCTGCTCTGGATTCCCATCTCGATCATTCACCAAAATGTTAATTCTTATGATACTCCTTTATACAATATTGTCTTTTCGAATTATTTGTTGTGAGATCTCAGGTGTAACACAATTATCCCCTCTTGTGGCTACTGAATTGTCTAGGATACAGTTATTTTACTAAAATATGGGAAGTGTCAAAATTAAGTGATAATTCAGCAAGTCTCTTTACTGTGCATGTTCACAGTATGTCAGCTCCCAGTCAGTGCCCCTGATCTGCTTCAGTCTTGAAGACATGTTGCCTTTGTTAATGGAAGATAAGAAAGGAAATCTCTGGCAATGCCCTCTCAATCTGTCCCTCAGCGGCAAGCTTTTAGAATCTCCTCAGATAGTTCTGCTGATGGTTAGAGAGTTCCACTTGCAGTACTATTTCATGCAAGAGCATGCCCATATGTGCAATATTGGCTGGGTCTCTGATGAATGTGAGGACGTCAACATCGATCGGTCTCCTATAGTGGAAAATCAGTGACTAAACGAAAGTGAACATTGTGGGCCAATCTACTGTCTTCTGGGGACAGGGACATCTGTCCTGTATTGCTGGTGTTTAGGAATGTATGCTTTCACTTCACTGTAGACAATGTATGCACTGTCCGTTTGCGTGGAGTGACACTAAGATCACGATGTTCTTTAGAAGTGTGCTCAGATGGTCTGTATTCGCCGGATCTCGTAGAAACGTGAGTGTGTCTGTTGTGCTTCTGACAAGATTTGGACAGTCTTCAATTATTCGAACGAACTATGTATTGACAAGCTCATTTACTTCCTTCTCTGCTTGGCACATTTGTCTTCTCCTCGCTGTATTCAGGAAGTAGGAGAAATTGTTCGGCAATTACAGTAAGCAATCTTCTTATTGTCTTTCGTTTTCGGGATCTTGAAGAAAATCAGTGACACTGGTGAGTTTCCCCACCAACAACGGGTATAATCTTAGCACTAGATTAAAATATGTTACCATATATCTAGTGATTTCACTACTGTGGGACACCATAAGTGATTCCGAATATGGTCTTGTCGTGTAATGAGTCTGGATACTGTATTTTCTTCCAATTTATGTGTCCCTGATCAAAATTTGGCATGTTATTTCCTCGTTACAGTTTTAATGTGTTTTGATTCAAAGGTCAAGTTCAACAGAATACGTTGTGGCTTATATGTGCAAGTCTCTTCTTCACCCTGCAACTAGGGTGCACAGAGTGTCCTTTGTTTATGTCCTTATCCCCTTTTTTGCTCAGAGGAAGTGTCCAATTTTAAGCCATAATTTGCAAAACGTTCTTTGTCTGGCTGGTCATGCGTCCTTCTTCTTCGTCATGGACCTCATCTGCATGCGTTGTGGTTCTTCCCCGTCGTTCATAGTCTCCTTGTGTTGGGGTGCAGGCAGGGGTCCTTCTCTGATGTAGGGTTTGATATCGCCCAGAAAAATCCAAGCTCTCCTGCCTTGTAGTTTCACTGCGGAAGGAGTGCAGTCCTCCACTGTAAAGGGACCGTTAAATCTTGGCTTGTCGCACCTTTTCCTCATATGGTTCCTTACAAGGACGGTATCTCCAGGGAAAATGGATGGTAGACAAAGTCCTTGAGCTGTGTCTGCAGTAGTATCTCCTTCTGTGTTCCGTGCTGCCCTGCACCGTTTTTGTCGTCACTGCAGCTGGTCTGAAATTACAGTAAGACAAGATGTCATGCAATTCAAGTAATTTTGCATTTCAGACCCTAAGATTTCTCCTGTGGACTGCGTATAACATCTAGCTATATCTCGGGGTGTCAGGGGAGTATGCATTCTTCTTCTTGTGGCTATCTCGTGTGGTGTAAGATGATGGTCAGAACTGGGTTGGTTCTGGAGTGCATACAATGCCAAAGGAAGGCAGTGCAACCATCCCTTTCTTAAAGTAAGCTTCAACATTGCTATCCTTTCCTTTAAAGAGCCATTGAGTTTCTCACAGATTCTGTTACCTTGTGGATGATACGCTGATGAAAACCTGTGCTTTATACCAAGCAGCAAGCTAATCTGTTTGAATGTCTCATTTACAAAGTGAGGTCCATTATCGGATCTCAAGACTTCACACACCCCCCACCTGAGGAATACTTCTCTCACAAAAAATTTGGCCGCACAGGTAGAGTCTGGGTGTGTACATGGACCTGCCTCTATCAATCTCGAGAATGGACACACCACAACAATTAAGTATCTGTACCTGTTACATACTTAAATCATGTCGACGTAATCGACGTGCAAGTGCTGAAAAGGCCCATTTGGCCTGGGGATGTCTCCTCTCATTACTTTTAATGTGTGCCCAGCTGTGAATTGTTGGCAGATTATACAGTTCACTATAAAAAATGCAACGTGCTTGGTTAAATTTGGTATGAACCAGTCTTCTGCGAGTGTTGCTGCAAGATTCTCTTTTGTCATGTGTGGTGGGTAATGTAGCTGCTCCAGCCCTAATTTTAACAGGGCTATAGGCATCACCAGTTTACCAGTGCTGTCTTGTCGCCACAAACTGTCAGATGGGTTTAAAGAACACCCTCGCCGTTTCCATAGATTTTTTTCTTCCTGTGGTGCCTCCCCTTGGTGTTCCATCAACTTTGTTTGCCCTAGATTGTTATAGCTTTCAGGTGTAGTTCGTCCAACCATCATTCTCTTATTGGTATGGGTGACTTCTACTTCCATGATCGTCTCATTCTTGGATGCCATACGTTTGGCTTCTGTGTCTGCTGCTTGGTTTCCGCGTGAGATAAAATCTGTCCCTTTCATGTGGGTGGTGCATTTCTTGACCGCTATGCCCACTGGGAGCTGTAGTGCCTTGATCAGCTTGTCCAATAAAGCTGCGTGCTGCACTGGCGTGCCGTCTGCTCAGAGGAAGCCCCTCCTTTTCCAACGCACTATGACTGAGTGCACTGTTGAGGTCACATAGGCGGAGTCACTGTACACTGTTAGTTCCCGGTCTGCGTGATTCTCAATGGTGAGTATCAACGCCAATAATTCTGCAGCCTGTGCTGAATAGCGAGATGGTATTCGTGCACTAAGGAGTACTTGAAATTCTCCATTTGTGGTGTGTTTCATTACCGTGACACCTGTATATCTTTGCCCATCATTTTGATTGATTCTTGAAAAACTATCAATAAAGACACTTTCTCCTTCTGCCAAAGCATTTTCTTTCACTCTGGAGATCTCATCATAGAATTCTTCATAATTTGCACAGTCATGGATCGGTTCTCCTTCAGTGACTGGCTTTGCTATAAACATAGCTGGGTTCACTATCTTACATCAAACTACTTTAATAGATGGATTCAATATGATCACCTCATAGGCAGAAGCTCTCTGGGATGTCAACGTGCCCTTTGGTTTCTCTAGAATAGCAAATAGTGAGTGCTTGACGTACATTGTCATTGAGCAACCCATCACTATGGTTGTAGCTTTCTCTATGGCGAACGCCGCTGCTGCAAACTTTGTTCGCACGGGAAATGGCCTCTCATTACTGGGTCCAAATTTCCACTACAGTATGCCAGGGGCTTGTACCCCAATGTGGTTCTCTGTGTGAACACTGCCATCATAACGTTGCCATTTGTCTGGGAAAACAGGTAACATTCCTCTGCATAATTGGGAATCCCTAGAACTGGTGCTGTGCAAATAGCTTTTTTGAGTTCAGCAAATCATTCCTCCATGGTCTCAGACCACTCAATTTTTTCTTTCGTCACTTGGGCCTTCTTTATGACCTGAAGTAAAGGCTTAGTGTAAGAGCTATAGCCGAAGGCCCATGACCTAACATAGTTGCACAGGCCTAAAAAGCTCTGCATCTGTTTTATCGTGTGTGGCTTAGGCGTGGTCAGTATGGCTTCAGCCCTTTCTGGGGTCACTCTTTTCCCTCATGTGAGATCAACTGGCCTATGTACAGCACTTCTTGTTGACAATATTGTAGCTTTTCCTTGTCAACCTTATATCCTTTTTCAGCCAATATAGTCAATTGCTGAACAGAATCGTGCCTGAATTGTTCCTCTGTCGTGCTGCAGATTAAGATGTCATCCACATATTGCAGGATAACACTTTCCAATGCAATATTGCTCAGGTCCATCTGTAGGACCCTGTTAAAAATAGAAGGAGACTCACAGTACCCCTGGGGAAGCCTCGTGCTTTTCAGACACATCTGTCTGAACGTGAATGATGTCAGATCTTGTGAGTCACGGTGCAACAGGATTGAGAAAAATGCATTTTTCAAATCAATCACCGTGAAATATTTTGCCTCAACAGGTATATTACATAGAATTGTAGCTGGGTTCGGGACTAGATGGAACTCGGCCTCAACAATATCATTTTTTGGGTGTAAATCCTGAATTAGCCTCCAAGACCCTCCCCTTGATTTTTTATTGGATAAACCGCAGTATTGCATGATGACTCTGACGTCACTAAGATGCCTTGCTCCATCATAGCTGAAATTGTCTCAAAAATCCCTTCATATGCCTCTCTGGACATGGGATACTGTCAGGCTCTTGGTAGAATTGCTCCTGGTTTCAATTTGATTTTCACTTCTCCAACCCCTTTCAATTGGCCTACGTCGTAGGGCCCTGTGGTCCACACTGGGACAGGTACCTGGGCCATGTCGTCATCAAAATATTCAGGACGGTTTCGTGCCATCATCATTTTCTGAGGAACTTCTCTTTTGATCATTCTCACCCAAAAGGTGAGACTCACTTCCACCATTGTCTCTCCCATATCTGCTTGCTCTTCAAACAGATCGTCATCAGTGACGTCAGTCAATTGATATCCTTCTTCAATGGCGATTACTGCACACCATTGTTGACCTTCGTCATCATAACCATCAATCAAGGCCATTCTTTCTCGTACTGCAGCTCTGTGTACCATCAAGGGAAATACTTGTCCCTTCTCCTCATGCATCGGTATTCTTGGTCTAAATAGAAACTCATCTGGTGTTCTCATGATTTTGTCTGCAAGGCCTGGCAGCCTTGCTATTAGCACACAAATATTTTTGGCTCTAATGGTATAACCCTCATGGCTGTGTATCCTGCGTATGCTCTAATCATTTCTCATACATTTGAATAGTGCATTCCTGGAGTTGAACATACTATGCCCTCCTCCGTGAATGAGATTGTCATATTTAACTTTGTCATTAAATCTCGACCCAAAATGTTTACTGGGGTCTGTCGTGAATATAATAAAGGCACATTCATTTCACATTCTCCTATAGAGACTGGAAGTGCGTTTGTGAAGGGAACACGACTTGTAGCTCCTGTGAAACTCTGAGTATTTATGGCCTCGCCAGACAAGGAAAACTTGCCTTCACGTATACATAAGCGTGTTGCGCCCGTGTCAACTAAGAGGGAATGTTCTTTATCCCCTATAATGATATCCACCCTAGGTTCCCGGTGAGGGGCTGGTGCCAATGATAGGATAGAACACATCAGGGTTCCCAGTGAGCTGTCCTAATCCATATATAGCTTGGGCCCACCGTGTGCTTATGGATTTCCCCCATTGGCAGTATTATTTCCCATTCCAGGGTTCATAGTCTGCCCTGAGCTCATCATTTGTGACAATTGCAGCAGTGACTATTGGGACTGCCCTTGTGGAAAAATCACTATATTCAGAGGTTGCAAACAGTGTTGTGCTCCTGGCGCTTGTTGTTGCATCGCGTGATTTTGTGCAACACCCTGCTGTAAAATTGCAAGTGGATTTGCCGTGCCTGCTCCTGTCCCTTGGTCATTCTGCACCATGCCTTGGTTTCAGCATGTGCGCGCTAAATGCCCTTTCATCCTACACAACCAACATATTGGCGGTGGTCGGATCATTTGCCCATTTGACATATCTTGATTACCATGTTACATAATTTGAAAGCCTCCTTGATTATTTCGAAAACCTCCCTGATTGCTCTGCTATCCTCTTCCTCTAAATCCTCTTACCCTTGGGTAAAACCCTGTATTGCCCTGATTATTCTGTTGTGGATTATTGACCTGCTGCATGCTTGATTCACCTATGCTAGTTATCATGGCTCCCTCAAGCGCATATTTTGCCAATTTCTTCTGCACCAATTTCGCTTTCTCACCCTTTGTGCAACTTTCTTTTTGTGATTCTTTTCTTGTAGTAGTGTGCGATTGTCAGCTGTATTTCTGACCATGGCTTAGCCTCGATTCATACCAATTTCTTCAGCTGTTTCTGTACCGGCTCTGGTAGCCCTTGGCACAATATATGGTAGAACACAGGTATAGATTTCCCCCATGATTCCTGAGTTTCGAGTACCCACGTGTCTTGAAAATTCTGTATGTAAATTAACGGATCCTCAGATTCCTTCATTTTACATGTCATTATAGCTCCCATATCAGAAGTGTCTGGGTAAAGCACTCATAGTGCCTTCCATACTGCGGTTCTGCAATTGTAAAATGGCTCTCCGTCATGCGCGGTATTGATTGTGGTCACACCAGGGTAACCTGCCCTTGTCCACACATCGTCTGCTCTCTCACCAAGTATGGCGATTAGGAGACCCTTGATATCTCCTACAGCTAACGTGTTCCCTCCTGTCATTTTTTCTATCTCGTGTATCCATTTTCCAGCTCCCGATGTCAGCATTGGAAGCTTGTTTTTCAAATTTTCTCGATCTCTGTATGGCCAGGCAATATATTGTGGTCTTGCCCCCCCCCTTTCTTGAGTAACGGAAATTGGGATGAATAGCTCTCTCTCCCTTCTCTCATTGTTCTCCTATCTATTGCAGGGGTAATATTCCCACACCACCACCTGCCTGGCAATGTTCTAAGCCTGCTCACATAGGGCAGTGGAGACACCCACCTCTGACCGTGAGATACTTCTTCATGTCGGTCTGACTGTGTCGCTGACTCTGGTGCCCTTGTGCGGTCTCGCTAGTGTCCAACCACATTATCCCTTTCTCCCGTGGGAGTCGTCTTTTGCTCCTTCTCTCTTCCTCCTTTTCCTCGCACTCCTCCCTTTCTGAGTAGGACATTGTCTGTGCCCAGCTCGTGCCACTTCTTGTGCTTCTTTGTTACTACTTATTTCTGGTCTATCCAGGGACAGTTCTCTATTCCCACTACTTCGGGAAACATCCTCAGTGTCGTAAAGTTGAGTGCTCGCTAGGCGCTCGTCTGCCCCCTCCCCTTGAGGTATTTGTTCTAACCCCATTTCATCATATATTCTATCGATCATTTCTCCAATGCTTCTGGTGTCGAAGTCATCTTCAATATTCATCCTAGATGTGCCTGGTACTGAATCGTATGCAGGGAAGTATTCTTCGATGTCCTACATCTTCGCTTACGTTCTACATCATCATCAAATTCTCTGCGCTTCCTTGCCTCTTCTTTGGCCCTATCTTCTTCCTTTTTCTTTTAATTTCTACATTTATCTGCCCTTCGGATTTCCTCATCCCTTCGTCTCTTTATTCTCTTTTCTCGTATTCTTTGCTCTTCCTCTGACCTTTGCTGCTGCTGTCTGTCTTGATCATTGGCTGCTCTCTGTTTGAGATCGAACTGTCTTTCTTACTCTTCGCGATATAGCTGTTCTCACTTTCGTCTATCTTTCTTTCTTATTCTTTCATCTCTTCTCTTTTCTCTGTACATCATCTAGCCTCTCTCTTTGCTTTGCATCATCAATGCCTTTGCCATAAAATTTCAATAGAATGTGCCCTCCTTTCCATTTGTTTTTTGCAAATGCTATCTCATCAGTTCTATCTTCGTTTTCTTTCCATCTTTTGCCTTCTCTCTCCTTATCGAGAGATGCACTTGCCTGTATCTAGTCCCTTCTTACATCATCACGTCTCTCCCTGTCCCTTGGGACTGTGGAGGTGATATCCTTATCCTTATCCTTCCCTTGATTTTCATCACTACTTTGCGTAGGTGACTCATATGCCGGCTTGCTATACCCTGTAGCTGCTTTAAGTTCTCTCAGTGGGTATGACCCTTCATCTTTATTTTCTTCAATCTTCATTTCGGCTGGTGCAGGTGGTGCGGTAGGGGTCTCACCCCTTTCTGAACATACATTAAGCATCCAATCTATTGGCGGCTCCTCTTCCTTTCTCTGTTCATACATTTTGCATAGCTCTAGAACAGCTAGGCGTTCGTCTAATTTTTTACCCATTTATGTGGCATGCAAGTATGTTGTCATGTGTTGCAAAACAGCTTTAGATAAGGACCCGCCATGTGGCCATGGCATAAACATTTTGTGGGCTGTCCCCTTAACCCACTCTGTACTGTATTTTTTCAACTTAGGTGCATGTTTCGGCAATTGTTTCCATAGGTGTGCCAATGGAGTTATGTCTTCCATGCTTAAATCTGTTCCCTTTCTCCTTATATAACACTTGTCAAAGCTTCACGTGATAGTTCCAACAATATGAGCGAGCACCAAACACTGCAAGCTCCAATCCTGATTTTTTCACAAAATTTTATATCTTCTATTTTACTCAAAAACATCAATCCGTATACTATATTATCTCAGCTATTCAATCGCGTAAAATTTAAGTCAATTTGTTAAAGAAAGATTTTCAACTTATGACATCACAACAAACAACACGTAAAACAGACGTTTAACAGACTAGACAAACACCAGCTGGTCACATATATCTCTGCCTCTAAATTTTACCCCGACATGGAGTTTAAACGTATACCTTTCGCGGCGTCTTTAATCGACGTGGTGGTCTATTTGTTCCCCTTTATTTGGGACATGTTTCTTCTAGCCACTATATTAGTGTAGGAATAAGGCGAATCCTTTCACTTCTCGGGTGTCCTACCCGGTAACCTCTCTCTTCTCGGGTGTCCTCCCTGGCATCTTTCCTTTAGTTACTTCTCAGTTACTCTTGAGTCATTATTCCCTTTCCCTTAGATGTATGCATTCTTCTCTATTACTAGCTATATTTTGTTTTCCCGCCTCCCTCCGTTACCTTTTCCCTTTACTTGTTCTACAGCATGTACTTTTGCCTAAACACTCAGTCTTTCTCACTCACCGTTCACATGTTTCCTCTCTGCACCCTCGGGATCACTGCCTTCGTTACCGCCTTCTTCGGCTTTTCTCCCGCTCAGCTGCCCGTAGAAATGGGAAGGGGTTACGTGGGGAAGCACAGGTCTCTTCTGACCTTGTTCTTCAGATTTTGTTTTCTTACACTACCACTGTCTACGGGGAGCTTCACTGTCTACTCAGCCGAATGGCAAAGGACTTAGAGTTACTTTATGTCGGCGGTCAATGGGTGTCTTATTCTGATCGATAATCGATAACCATCAATCTCTACTACCAAGTGTACTCCGAAACCCCCGGCCGGCCCATAGAGCCGAGGTTTGCTCAGAAGTACTTTAAGACGAGATAGCTGCACCCTTGAGATGGATGGGGGTGCAGATTCATTACTCCAACACCAATCAATAAGGACGACCCAATGGTTTGGCAAAGGGAGTTTGTTTAATCACAACTACAGAAAACAGGGAGATATGGATATCAGCAGTGATGCGATCGTCCTTCTCGCTTCAACTCCAAAAAAACTTCATACAAGTTGTAACATTTATTCTCAAAAATCATCATCACTGACGTGTAACACTCAAAAGTTAACATGCAATTCTATTGGCTAGTAAAAGGTAACTTTACTATAGGTACTATATCTGTATATGGTAACGGAGTGGGGGGATTGGATAAACACCATCAGGTGGGCATCCAAGCCCTTCCTTCAACCATAACTACTGTAGACGTCACAGAAAGTACGACGTCTCATTGGGTCTAATAACTATAGGACCCTAGATTATTTGGTCATTGTGATTGGGTTGGCACGAACCCCATGCATACTTTTTACTTCGCTTAGCAGCACGCTGAATGGTCGGCCAGGTGCTGGGTGCCCCTTAGTTACCCGGCCTTCCTCCGATTATGGTTACAATCAATCATCACTTTAGTAGCCATGTGTCAATTAGTTCACTGTGGTTGGCCTCAAGACTTTATCTTCTGTCTGGAAACATTCTGATATCTCTGACTGGTCAGGTGCCAAGCATAGGTGTGAATCCTTGCTTCTTCTAGCTCGGCTGGTCACGTGATTCCTACACCGTGAATTTGTCTCTTTTCTCTCAATTTGTGTATTTGATTCTCATTTAGCCCATCACCTGTCTTTGTCTTCTTATCTTGACCTTTCAGAGGCAGGATATTCTTTTCTCAGTTTCAATAAGATGTAGCTACTGTTTGCTTCTTTTATTAGTATGACCTTGGCTTTCCTGGCATGAGTTGCCTCTGCCGTGTTTCGTTTCAGCCGTCTCTTCTCGTTTTGGTAAATATGAATCTTTCTCATTTGGCCTTTAGTAACCTGGATTGATTCTGCTTCTTGTGCAAAGTAGAAATCCACTCATAATACTGTACTTCTTTTTGAGGTAGATTATGTTTAATGGCACTTGCCACACTATTCTTCTACTAAGCATGACAATCTGCAGACACAGAAGCCAAACGTATGGCATCTTAGCTTTCTTAGCTTTCTTGCAGTTCTTGCAGTTCCAAGTATATTTACAGGTGTAAACTGGTCGAATGAATTAATCTTGCTTACAGCTTTAAACTTCTTTGCATTTCGACATCGTCCTCTCACTTTAGGTTCACGATATCCTTATTCATGGCATTTCGTCTTTTGCATCATTCTCGGGTCGTCAGTTCTTCTATCTGCAAGTCAGTGCGGGTCCTTGTGATGCCACCATTCGTCTTCCATTAAGACCTTTTTGGTTTCTTCTGGGACTGTACTTGGGCAATCTTCACTTCGTTTCATTTGTTGGTAGGGTTTTATTAATGAATACCTTACTCTCCATGGTTTTCTTGGTATTGGTACTTCAATAGGTGCTGTTCTTCTGATAGGCACTGGGCAGAGCCCTACTGCGGCTCTCTGCTGGTTTATTTGCTCATCATACGTCACATATTTTGGTGTGAACGTGCCTGGTACTTCAAAATGGACGATTGGAGTGCAGGCTTTATTTGGGACCTCCTCAACATGTAGTTAGAGCAAACATTAATTGTCTGTTTGTTCCTTCATGCATTAGGGCCCACACGTTTTGGCATGTCTTCACAGTCTTCACTTTTTTTAGGTGAGTTGCTCGTAACTTGCAAATTTGTGCAATTTAAAACCAGATGCTTTAAGTTTTCTTCTTCTTTTGCACAAAATCGGCAAAGATTGTCTCTTATCTCTGCTTTCTTCCAGAGATTTATGGCTCCTTTGGTGTGAAAAAGGTTCAGACGAAACATAATGTAGCTTTTCCTTCTGATGGGACAGGGGAAGCACTCAAGATAGTTCGGGAGCTTATTAAACGCCCTTGCTTCAGGAGGCGCATCTTTCATACGCCTGTAACTCACTCGCTGATCTGAAGTTTCAAACCAGTCGAGTTTCCATAACTTCTTCTTTACTTTGTTTGGGTTTTGCATCAGGGTTTCCGCATCTGTTCTCAGTTGTTCTAGCAGATTTTCACAATTTTCCTTCCACTGTGTTAAATTGGAGTCCATTGGTGTTTGGTTTGGAATGTTTAATATTTTAAATTGGGGTAAATCGTCAACCCCCAAGATTTTTCTGTACAGAGTCAGAGTATTCCACTGTACCCTGGCATTGATTGATAGTAAGCCCATATCGTAGCGCAAACAAATTACCAGGACTCCTTTCGGGAGTCGGAGGATCTTGGACCAAAAGATGTTCTCAAACCACATCCAAGTTGTATCTTTAGCAAATTTCTGAGGGTAGTGCACAAGTTGCCTTTCCAAAACTCCTAATTCTACTGTTTCCAAAATCAGAAACCTTGTGGGTGGTTTGTGGGAATAGTGAGCTTGCAGACACCCACTGCATTGTCTAATAGCTGTATTTTTTTCTTTTCGTAATTGTTTGTTCTCTTATATATATTAGAGAGTGGTCAATAGTGCACAACAACTTGATCAAACCCACGCACCTAATTCATGCATCCTAAAATCCGGCTACCCATCTGATGCCAGATCTCAGACCCGGCAAGAGCTGGCCCATTGACCAGCACTACAAACTCTTTATAGACCTATTTGGAGAACATTTTCAAATGAGCCTTCATCAGGACTTTAGCAGCCTGACCATCTAGTTGAATAAGTCATTTCTATGGAGTTCTGTGCATTTTAATGGGAAGTTGTACCAATGCCCTGCACTTTCCATCAAGAAGCTCTAACTAGCATGAGTTGCATACTAGTGCCACAAAGGAGTCTGCGACTTTCCCCTAGCTTTTGACATTATGTCCCAGGTAGCGACAGCCACTTTGGACAGGTGGCCGTAGATTGCGTCTACTGACTTCACCTCACAGTACAGTACTGCTATAGCGGAGGTGAAATGTCATGGTATGCCAAGTGGTGGACAAGTTGCTCAGCAGACACCAATACTTGCCTTGAACAGGTGAGTGGACTGATTTATAGCTCATGCTGTTTTAAGTTGTAGATTCATGGCATGACACATTATGTCCTCAGTACTCAAGGGGTTAAGGGACACTGGAGACTATGTGGTATATTATGAAGCAATAGCTAATCAAGGTTACTGAGGTATGCATAGTGCTGTGCAGGTAACAGAGAAATAGGTATTTGATGGTGGGGTTACATCACAATGACTTAATTGTAGTACATGGAAGAGCAATGCCTTACGCATGCAAGATTACCGAACAATGACTAACACATGATAACTTACAGAGCAATGGAAGGCACTTTGTAGGCTGTCTTTTAATTAATCCTACTTGTTCAGAAACAGAGCAGCAACTAATAAAGATGCACCAACGTAGGTCCTGGCGTAAAGACCATGACATAGTCCGATGACTCATTTGGGCAGATTCTCAAAACATTTTTTGGCTCAAGTGATGCGATGGGCTAGCCTATGCCATCACCTGTGCTAAAACAGGAGCATGCCCATTCTGAAAGGGCTTCCGAATGAGTGCAATGCAAGGGTGCAGAAGTAAGACTCTGACACAGAGGGGTCATGGTGTTGGCTATAAACATTTATTCAAAGGTGTCAAAGGACAATAAAACCCTAACTCTGACTCAACAGAAATAAATAGTGTCAGAATGTCCAACGTAAAAGTCCCACTGTCCAGTGACAAAATCCTAACTCTGTACCTTACACACTAAGCTAACTAAACAAAAAAGAGATGTCTGCTTGATCCAGAGGGGTGTCTCCCTTCCTCTGGACAAAAAGCAGTTCTTTTCAGATTCTCTTCATCTAACTCCAGCCACTCCTTGGCTGTCAGAGAAATGTGTGTCTTTCCCAGGCCTTCCACAGGGTTACAAATCAGTTATTTGGGATCCCAGACCCTAGTTGGTTGCTTTTGCTTACCTTCACCATATGATGAAAAGGGGCAGCCAGGGTACTCTTTCCAAGCTGCCTTAGGTCCTCGACCCTTAGGTGTAGTCCTGGTTCCCAATCACCTTGTGCTGTGCTGTAACACCTTTGCTTGGATGCTCCCTCCAAGCTACATGGGTGCCTGACCATTGGGTGCAGACCTAGTTCCCTTTCACCAAATGATGGACTGTAAAATGTGGCCTGGATGCTCTATGCAAGCTGTATGGGTCCCTAATCCTTGGGTGCAGACCTGGTTCTCTCTCACCAAGTGAAGCACTGTGAAAGCGTTGCCTATGTGCTATCTCAAAGCTGTACACCTAGTTCACTCTCCTGCCAAACCTTAGTACAGTTCCATGTATGATTTTGTGTGCACGTTCCAGACTTGCCTTTCCAGTTTTACTCCTTCTTTCTGGAGACTTGGTTCACTCTCCTGCCAAGCCTTACTACAAGCAATGTATGATGTGGGTGAGAGTCCCAGACTCGCCTTTCTTGCTTTATTCTATGTTTCTGTAGACATGGGTTATTCTTTTGCCAAGCCTTAGTACAAGTCGGTGTACTGTTTGGGTGCAAGTCCCAGACTCGCCTTTCCGGCTGTATTCTCAATTTTTGTAGACTTGGTTCACTTTTCTGACAAGCCTTAGTACATGCCCAGTTACTACTTGGGTGTGAGTCTCAGACTCACCCTTCTGGCTTTTGCAATGACCTCCTTGAGGTTTCCGAGACCCTGTGGCTTCCCGTGTACCTTGTTTTATGGTAAACGCAAGTGGTGTCTCCCTTGAGGCAGCTGGGCTCCGTCACGGTACTTTGGGAACTTTCCAGAGCTTCTCTCACCCTGCAGCGGCTCCACAGGGTTCTTCTGTCCAATGACATCATGCTGGTGCACCTTCGCGGTCACCCATGCTCTGGGATACCTGGAGTCTTGTTCCACTTCTGGATTGTGCGGTCTTCAAGCACTAGACCATCTCTGGATTCTCTCCTCCTCTGCACAGCATCCCGACCAGCACCTGTCTGCATGTCAGGCTCACCTTGGCTCTTGCGGTTCCTCCTGGGAGGGCTTGACTCTTTGTCAAGTCATTTAAAGAGGCATTTTCCTGGGCTTCTCCCAGTCCTTAGCTCCTTGCGGGTGAGCAAAGGTTCCCATCTCCTTGGCAGGTCCCCTGGTCCATGCCCCTTCTCCTGCAGCACGGCTTTCCTGCTCCATGCTCCTTCAGGGAGGGCTTCACAACACTTCCTGGTTTCTCTCCTCTGTGTCTACTACTGTTGAACCAATAGGAAGTCGGTAACCACTAGACTGGTAAAATTGTTTTCAATGGTTTTTGGTATTGCTCTGCACTTCCTCCACATCTAAGCACTGAGTGCTGATATCGTAACTCACTAGTACTCCTTCTCGTCTCAGTACTGAGTATTGAGATGGTAAATCACTAGTACTCCTCCTCATCTCGGTACTCTCTATTTGAGTTGCCTTAGCAAAGCAGATAGGGTGTGAGAATAAGTGTGAAGGGAAAGGAGGTGAAGGAAAGGTGGGGTAACTGTGGGAAAGGGATCTAGACTCATGCGATTATGGGGAATACCACCTTCTCCTTAGGGGTTTGTCACTGGTCCCAAATGGGGGTTCCCCTCCCTTCAGATCCACCCTCTGTTTATCACTCCCAGGGGAACAATTGGGTAGCAGCCTCACCTCCCTGGCCCCATGGGAAGGGGCTCCCCTATGGAAGCAGTGACGATACCCTGGGATTCGTCACAGCACAGTGAGATGCCCTTTTCACCCCTTTGTGCTTTTGTGCCTATCAGGAGGCATTTCTGGGCATTTAAAAGTGCATCCCAAATTCACAAATATTATGCACTTTTTAATGCACAGAAAGAAGGTTCATCTCCCTGTGCCTATTGAAACGGTGCAGGGGGAGGCACAAATCATGACAGGATAATTTTTGATCCTGTCATGAGTTTTGTAAGTGTGACAGTCCTGGTTTAAATCGTGACTGTCAGACTTGCATTTCCATCCCAGAAACAGGAATGGACATGTTAATTTTTTTCCAAGCATTTCACTGAGACAAGCCGTGGTTGCTGGGAGCCTGTCTTGCATTTGTTTTGGGAGCATGCTCTGGACACTAATGTATTCAAGGGGGCTGGACAGTGCATCTATGCGCGACAGTCCTGCCCCTCCTGAAATGTTCAGGTCACCTGAACAGGTCACCTGAACATTTCAGTTTTCCCTGTGCAGCACTACCATTGTTTGCTGAGTGTCTTTTTCCATCCAAAAGGGGGCCAGCAGGCTTTAGCCGGCCCCCTCACCAAGGCCCAATGCCTTGATCTGTTTCTTTCATCTGCTGTTCACTGAGTATGAGGTCCTGCTTCCACCTACCTGGTCATCTGTTGTTTTCTGTACATGTGGAGTTTGTGCCTGACTGCTGCCCCCCCTCCATTAGGTAGGTGCACTTTCTGTGCATTACTGCACCTCCAGGGGAATGACTGAACTTGATAAAAATAGAAATTTTAAAAAAGAAGAAAAAACAAAACTGGCTTGAAATTGTAGGGAAAAGCACTGTTTTATTGCACATTCTCATCACACTGCCGTTTTGTGAGCTTTTTAATACCTGAAGCTGCCTTGCTACTTTAAAAGCATGAGTTTTCCCACTATTGCCTGCTTTTTTAAATGATTTTCAGCACTTCATAGATGGCCATCATTGTTTCTTTGTTGTGAAGGCAGGCTGGCTGAGCTGCCTTTCCATGTGCAGCACTCCCATTGGATGCTGAGTGTCTTCTTCCATCCAACCGGGGACCGGCAGGATTTAGCCGGCCCCCTCAGCAAAAGCTCACTCCTAAGGCCCCTGCCTGCTCCCTGTCCACTACCACAATGCTTAACTGGATCCTTCACTGCACCATGGCATTGGACCTTCAATGATGTTGCCACCACACTCCTCCAAGAAATCTGGACTGCCTTGACATTCTCACCTCCTTAACCATGGGTTAGTTCCCTCCTTTCTGGACTCCCTTACCCCCATCCACTCTCCCTCTCCAACTTTCTTCCCACAATCAAACTCTGAATTGCCTTGCATTTCTGACTCTTTGTTTGCATCTGAACTCAATTGTAGACTAACTTCTAGCTGTTTTTGCTTTTTGGTTTGAAAGTGAAATCTTGCTGTTTTTGTTTTTTGGTTTGAAAGTAAAATCTTGCTGTTTTTGCTTTTTTGTTTGGAAGTCAAATCTTGCTGTTTTTGCTTCTTTGTTTGAAAGTGAAATCTTGCTGTTTTTGCTTTTTGATTTAAAAGTCAAATCTTGCTTTTTTTTGCTTTTTGGTTTAAAAGTCAAATCTTGCAGTTTTTGCTTTTTGGTTTAAAAGTCAAATCTTGCTGTACTCTGACAATTTGCTCTGCATGTTGCTTGTAATTGTTGCTTCTCTGTAACTTGCTGGCCAGTGACTTCACCAATCTCTTTTTTCCACTCTTACCTGCCCCCCCCTCCTTTTCACGCTACAACTGCCATGGCGCTTTCTGTTTCTCCTATCTTTTCCAACTGCTTTTCAATTGACTATCCCTCCCTTCTCACTAAGGCTGGTAGGACGAAGTTCAAAAAGGATTTCTTGGCCTCCAACCCCGGTCTCCCTATTGTTGACACCTATTCCAGCGCTTCCACCAGACAGACACTCACCAGCATCCTCTTTGTTGCTCCTTCGCCAGATCTATGGACTCTTCATATGATCTCTGTGCTCTGTCCTGTCGCCTCCTTATTAATGGTGGCACCCGATGGGAAACTCTCATGGCTCCCTTCGACTCCTCTAAAGTCATCATTAATGTCTACCTTAATGGCACCGTCATGGTCCAAGACCCTCAGGCCAATCTCTTCCTCTTTGACAGGCATTTCCTTCGCCTCATCAATTTCTTTTCATCTCCTGCTGTGCCCTCCTCACCCCCCTTGACTACCATGTCCTCTCTTCCCTCCTCCTCTGTCCCACCTTGAGCTCCTTCATCTCCGCAGGGCATACCTCTGATTTATACCCCTCCCCGGAAGGTCTTTAAGGCTGGCAACCTCCTTCATCTAGCCACTCTCAACTCTCGCTCTGTTGTCAAACACTCCTCTGACATCTGCCACCTCGTGGAAGAAATTGACCTTGATGTTCTCGGTCTCACCAAGACATGGTTCACTGCCACCTCTGTCACAAGCTTTGACACTCTCATCCCTGATGGCTACAAGATCTTTCCTAAGTGGCTTCCTGCCTCTATCATTCCCTTGCAGACATACCCCTCTTTTGAATACCTTGTCTGCAGGCTCTCTCTCTCTCCTAGTCACTCTCTTACCGTGGCTACTATCTACCGACCACCTGGTCAGATCACCTCTTTTCTCTCTGAGTGGGCAGACCTCTCCTCTTCCCTCCTGGCCTCAACCACTCAACTCCTCCTTCTTGGTGACCTCAATATCCATCTTGACACTCCTTGTTCCTCTTCTGTACTCTTCTGTGACCTCTGTAACTCCCTCTCCCTTTCTACCCTCCATATGGCCCGACACACTCTGCAGGGCACACACTTGATGTCTTGATCTCCTCTGACCTCCCCCTCTCCATCCCTCTGGTCACTCCTCTCTCTTGGAGTTATCACTCCCTCCTCTCCTCTCATCTCTCCCTCTCTGCCCCCGAGGCCATGTCTGCCCCAACACTGCCACCTACCTTCTCGGACATCCGGCCCATGAAGCGTTTGTCATTGGAGCTTTTCTCCGCCACCTTCTCTCCCCCCTCCACCTTTGGCTGACTCACATCCTAACACAGCCCTGTCTATAGTCTATTTTTCTATTTCCGATACTCTTGATGCTCTTGCCCCTCTCATGAGGATCCGTTTGAAGCCCAAAGCCAAGTGCAATTCTTGGTATGACTCTGACCATACTACACTTAAACGTAAGTGTAGGGCGGCTGAGAGGAAGTGGATGACATATTGGTTATCCTTTGACAAACGGGCCTGTCGTCTGCTCCAAAGGCAATACCGACTCTCTGCCCACCCCAAGAAGAGAACCCACATCTAAGCCTGTGTCCCTGCAGCATTTAACAACTTGGCCAAACTCTTTAAAATATGAAAGGAACTGGCCACCGCTGCTGCAGTCTCTACCCCTCCTGTCGCCTCCCAGGCACTTTGCACAGCCCTTGCCTCTCACTTCATCTCAAAAACACAGGACATCCTGCCACCCTCTCCTCCCTTCCCCTTCTTCTCCTCCCTCTTTCTGTGAACTTAGACCCTCCTTCAGCTACCCCCACCCTCTTTATCTGTCTTTCCCCTGTTCTCCCCTGACGAGGTCGCTAGACAAATCTGATCTATGAACGTCTCGTCAAAACAGGTTCATCCCTCTTCTTCTAAAACCATACCGAGCTACATTGACACCCCTGCTCCTGCCCTGGCTGAATTTTACAACTTCTCCTTTGCCTCAGGAGTCTTTCCCTCCCCTCTAAAGCACTCTCTAGTGCATCCTCTTCTCAAGAAACCCCCAGCTGATCCTTCTTGCCCAGTTAACTATTGCCCAATTTCCATTACTCCTTTTCCTCGCAAAAACACCTGGAAAAGCTGGCCATCTCTCATCTTAACCTCCACTCTGATTCTCTTGGCTGTCTCCTCGACCATCAGTCTGGCTTTAGAGCTGGCAGAAGCATGGAAACTGCTCTCCTGAACATCTGTGAAGATTTGCTCTCCAACCTTGACCCTAACCTTCCCTCTGTCCTTACGCTACTCAATCTCTCTTCTGCCTTCGACACAATCAACCATACCATCCTTCTCAACCACCTCTGTGACAACCTGAGCATCACCAATCATGCTCTGGCCTTGTTGACCTCTTTCCTCTCTGATCGACGCTCCAAGGTCCACCTTGGATCCTTCCTTTCCTCTATCTCCCTCTCTACCTGCAGTGTTCCCCAAGGGTCTAACCTCTCACCCTGGCTCTTTAACCAATACCTGGCAACTCTCGCTCACTGCATTTTCATGTTCTGCTCAAATTTCCAGTGATATGCTGATGACACTCAACTCAGGTTCAGGCTTCCTTCGGCAACCTCTTCCTCTTCTCTCATCTCCGAATGCCTATCTGCCATTCTGGATTGGTGTGCCGCCAATGATCTTTGCCTGAATGCCAGCAAGATGGAGATCAGCCTCATCGACACACCTTCACTCTCCTTTCCTGTCACTCTCTAGCTGGCCTCCCTTGGCCCTCCACCTATCCCTTCCTGTGAGGCCAAGAACCTCGGGGTAATCTTTGACTCCACACTTTCCTTCTCTGATCACATCTCTGATGTCTCAAAAAAGTCGAACTTCCTGCTTCACCTCCTCAGAGGTACTCTGCCTTTCCTCTCCTTCCACCAGAAGCTCACTGTCTCCCAAACTCTGGTTCTCTCGAGGTTGGACTATTGCAACAGACTCTTATTAAACCTACCTGCTTTTACTCTCCACCCTCTGCAACTTATCCAGAGCAGGACTGCAAGACGTGTCCTTGGCCTCAAGCCCTGGGATTGTATCTCTCCAGCCCTGAAATCTCTTCACTGACTCCCAGTGGATGCAAGGATTAAATTCAAGACCCTTTGCATTATCCACAAGGCTTTGTGGGGCCTGGATCTAAAATACCTTCAGCTGTCCCTCCGTAAATACCTTCCCTTCTGAGCCATTCGCTCCTCCACCTCTAACTCCCTCAGGGTCAGTCGTTTTTCTAAGAAATGCACTGGGGATAGATCTCTGTCTTTGGCCGGGACCTCCCTCTGGAACAGCCTCCCTGCCACTCTGAAATTTGAGGAGAATCATTTCTGGTTCCGGAAGCACCTCAAGACCTTCCTTTTTGCTTCTACCTTCTCTCCTCCTCTCCCCTGTTGATCCGTACTGTCTCGGCATTGCACCTGTTCTCCCTCTGTTCTTTAGGGCCCAGGTACCCGCTCTCCCGGCCACCCACCCGCACTGCCTCTTGGCAAGCCCCTGCCCTCGGGTCTGTATCTGTAACCCTACACCCCCTTTTTTTTCTTTTCTGCACTTATTCAGACACACCCTGTCTGTTGCCTTATTCCTAGCACTTGCCACTTGCTGACTGCACTACCACTGTTTGTTGCTTTTTGTTATTTATTTATTTGTTCATGTTTTACTTACTTATTTTTATTTTTGCTTAGCACTTTCCACCTCCCCCCCTTGCACTTACCCCTCTCCCTCTCCCATGCACTTGCGCATTCTCAATGTCACTGGGCCTAGTAAGATTGTTGTTTTTGTCCTCCCTTGTTCCCCTCCCTTGCCTCGATGCGCTCTGAAACACTTGTGTACGAGCATGATACAAATAAAATATCAATATCAATATCAATACCTTTGAGAATAAGGTGACCTGAGCATTTCTGAAAGTAGTGCAAATAAAACGAGTGCATTATCTGGCCCATTGAGTTAGGAAAGTAAAAGGGATACTGAAGTTCTGTTACACAACAACAAAATGGCATGGACTGCTGAAGCAAGAACTAGTACGAAGAAGCAAATTAAGATTACATGGATGGCAAAAGGGAAAAATCTGATACAGGGGGAAATGGCTAATGTATATTACAGTTGTATGTTACAGGGCATCGGAAAATACCCAGTAGGAAACATCCACGAAAGGGAAATATTAAGGTAGATTGCAATGTGTAATACATGTTGAGTTATGAGAAATGAGTGATTGTTAATGCACGAGTGTTTACTATATGGTATGTTGACGATCAATGGCTGATACAAGGTAGGTTACAGAATCATTCAAATAAATGGAAGATTGCAGAGACATGGCTAATGGTGGTCTACCAAGTAATGGCTAGCTCATTGGAGATAGCACAGCAATTATTAATGCTATCAGTGTTACATGTCACTTGGAGCAAGTGGTACGGCTTCGTAGTGCTGTGGACTGCCTCTTTGTGCAATGCAGCAAGATTCTGTGTTTCCAGTGTACTGTACAGGGACACGAGAAAATAATCACATTTTCAGACCATTTGGGCTCTTTGGGTGGCTGCATAGAATTTTGGGTTCTGAGGGGGCGTGGTTGAAGAGTGGAGTAGAGGGGGAGGATTGGAGATGAATGAAACTCATTTCTGTTTTTGGAAACCTCAATTAGTGCTATGCACAGGCTTTTGGTGTTGTTTTCACAGAAACCTTGACTCAGCCACTGCCATCCTAGTGGAACCATAACTTAATCACTGCCATGCAGTGCCCATGACCTCTCCGGTTGAATTGCTTACCATAGAAAATTGCACCTTTAAAGTAATGCTTAGAGAATATTTGGGGTTTGTTCCTTGTTTGCCCTCAAAATTCATTAAAAAAGGGGCCCAAATGATTGTGGAGTATGAAGGTTTTTTCCTTATATTCTGTAGGAACTGTAGCTAACATGCATGCCATTTGTGTTGGCAAATGTGGCATCATGAGCAGTACATCATTGTGGCTGAGTTATCGCGTGTTAAGATAGTGGTGGCAGAGTTATTGTTGCTTAAGGAACCACAACTGGTAAATGTGTAGCATTTTTAGTTTGCTCTGTAACAATAACATCTCTTCAACCAAATATATGCACTAATGTACCTATAATACCAATTAAGCAGGGTCCATGACCATAGCCAGTGAGGGCATTGCTGAGGGTATGTCCTACAGTCATGCCCCTGGCACCTTCTGCCATTCAATGTGCCCACTTTGCATATCCATGCATAGTGGTGTGGTGTGATTTTACGAATATAAAGGCTTTCAGCCCTATTCTTGGTTGTTTGGTCAGAGCCAACCAAACACCTATTATGCATGGCAAGGCTTTCAAGCTGTGGCCACCTCTGAGCACCCCTGAGCCATCCAATAACTTTGGGCCCAGTGACCATTTTGCCTCTTTGTGGGTCCATGGGTTTACATGGCCTGGCAGGTGACCAGACCCAATGGCCAAATTACCTGGGACATGACCTTTGGCCATGCCCCAGTTATCCTCAGAAGCCATGGTGGATCATTTGGCTGACAATCGCCCTGCCAGGAGGGGAAACCCCCTCAAATTGCTACTGCACATGACATGACTGCCTGATGGCCATTTTACCTTGCACATGGCCATGTCCCATGCCCTAGACACCCTAAATGGCCATGGAGGATCTGTGGGCTACCTCTAGCCCCATGGGCCAATCTACCCCCCCTGAAGAGACCTCTAGGCTGAGGTCATGCCCAATAGCCAAGCACCTCAGTGGCTCTGGTTGGTCCATCGGCTAATATTAGCCGTTTGATCTAGTTAACGGATCCACAGACAGACCCATGGATCTGTTGACCAGGTCCAAAAGCCAAGCAAGAAAACAACAAGTTGTTGCCATTTCGGGGGCATACTGCACCCCTGTTTTAAGTGTCAGAACTTGTCTAGGGTCCGGGCTGACCGAAGGGCCTGCAATAGGCCCACTTTAAAAATCTTTGCTGCATGCAGTCCATAGAACCTTTTCAACTAGCCAATCTTGTTGCCCATTACTGAGATTCACACACCTTATGTGGGTCAGCAAGCACCAAGTGGCCAATTAGGACAGGGCTAACAGCACTGAGGGTATGAGGTTTGGACGATTTCAGATATTACTAACATGAGATTTAAAACAAACTACTGGAAGGATTTGCACCAAACAAGCAAAAGCACATGTTCAAGGCAAGACCCAGCTTTGTGCAAATGTTTGGTATACATCCATTGATTCCGGCTGTAGTGTAGAACAAAATGTACACTAGAAGACATTTCATGGGATTTTTAGGATGCGCCCTATAACTTTTCTTCCCATTTACAGAAGCTCAAACAACTTGCCAGAAAATAACATGATGCGCTATGTATTTATTTTAGAATGGTTTTTAAGGATTTGTCATATGAGGTATGTATGCAACCCAAAAGGTGTTCTTCAGTGGAGAGTTCAACTTAACCATTACTACAGAATTGATATCGCCGACTATGCAATATCTCTTTCTTTTTTTTATAGGGCAAAACATGCTGAGTTAGCATCTTCTGGGCACTTCACAAGAAAGTGAAAGAACATAAGAACAAAGAACTTTAGTGCCGGGAGGATAGCTCAGCAGCAACGTGCTCGCCTCGGAAACAAGATGGCACGCCCCGGGTCCGCGCTTAGAAACCTCTGGGTATTAAGCGCGTTATAAATAACCTATCAAATCATATCAGGAAAAGTTGATAGTAGTCTCTGGGCAAGTACATGAGTTTTTAAAAGTTCCTCAATGCGTGATGATTGGGGTAGAAAGCATGTTGGCAGGTGTTCTACACGGTAGAGTGAAGTTCCAAAAGGTGCCATGATGATTCCACACTCGTAGAAAGTGTCCGGCACTATATCAACCCTTGGCGCTCATTATAAGTATAGTGGTAACAGCAAGACATGTGGTACTTTAAAAACCTCCCATTTTGAAAATAATGCAAAATTATGAGTTGCTACGGCACGGAATATTTACTGCACGATTTACAGAGAAAGTATATAATCCCAAAACATAACTAGGGGGGTATTTAGAAAATGAGAGGTATTTAAAATATCAAACAATACGAAACAACTGGTGCTGTACCTGCATTTTCAACCTAAACAATTACAGTTAACATAAGTCGGTGGAGTGAGTTAAAGTACTCAGCATACACATTTCAATACAAACATCTCGTGTCTCACTTGTGCCACATTAGATAGTGTCACATTTTTTGTTATCCCTCATACTATCAGAGCAATGAACATCACAGTAGTAAACAATTCTGAGCAAAATCAGGAGAATCGTCAACCCCCTTCATGCATAGGTACCCCGCCTAGACAAGGCTACCAAGGTGAACGTAATTCTAGCCTTGTCGTACTTGCAAGCACACATCGTACTTATATGCACAGGATCACAGATTTGTTAATGCAAACGCCTTACTCAGACCACCAGTTTGATAATGTGCACTCTAGTATCTTTGGCCCTCGTTCATAGCTCAGCCTCATCCTTACATCTTCAAAGGGACACATATAATCAATTATTAATCCCGTAAGGACTCGTGGGTCTACCCGGCCGTCTTTTTTTGGATCTTGGCTCAACTTCTCCACACTCTGGCTTTCAAACAGACTGCTAGATTCCTGCAATCTTATGTAGCTTGTTCTCCTCAAGATGACTATCACAGAGGAAAGACTTGCTATCCAACTTCATTTTTGCCATCTTAGACAGCCAATCACACAGCACATCTTTCGTTGCCAAATGATCATTTTCTGCCTATACTCAAAAATGGAAATCATTTTCTGATTGTTAATAAGGCTGGTAATGTGTACTGTTATTTCACTGAAAATGAATACAGTATGGACATAATTCCACAACTCATTGTATAGGTGTGGCAATACACACAAAAGAGAGGCTACAGAATCTAAACGTTATGGTCATGTTTAGCTGTTTTTTCAATACAGGAAAACACGATTCTGTTCTTAGAACATATAACAAATAATCCTGCCCACAAAGACACATTCTATTCTCTATTGATCCAAGGAGGTCTTCTACCATGTATTGTATGGGTATGCAAATGGACACTAAAGAAGGACTGCTTGATCTTAACTTGGCTGCCATCTCAAGTGAGATTCTTGTAATGCCAGGGCACAATCTACATTGACAACACAAAATGGCATTAAGCGCTATAACCAAATACAAATAAAATGCAAAATACAGAATACAAACATTTAAATATTAGTCCCACACATATTTTCTATTGTCTCTTGCATCATGAAAATATTTGCCAAACATTTCAAGGCTATATGCCACAATTTAACATATTTTTTACTCAATTATGTATATGTATATTATTGTCTTAATTGTCTGTAGATGTGTCTGAAACTCGCTGAGAGATTGTAAAAAATGTATGAATCTCTTCAATAGTTTTCATCATCCGGTGAAGATATGGAATAATAATAATGCTACAGTGAAATACACATCTACCCCAGTACATAACTTCCTACAGACCACAATGGGAAGTCAAAATCATCTCCCAATAGTAGTCAAGCAATTCCATTCTAAGCTCTCATTCCAGCCTGACGTGTTAGGGTGCAGACAATATATCCACCCATGCTCCTTCTCCAGAAGCAAGCCCTTTATCTGTGCGTCCCTACATGTGGGACTCGCTGCGCAGAGGATTTTCAGTTTAAAATGACTACGGCCAAATTGATCTGCCAAATATGCATCTCTCGCAGCTTTCGAAACCTCTCATGTAAAATATATGCGCTGACCACTTCATCTGTTTTCACAGGCGGACCCATTGTTCGTGCCGTGCAAGCAATGTCAATTAGATTCATGCCACTAATTCTCCAGTCGATTAAATGAGTCTCTGCTTAGAGTGCAGGGAGGCCTCGCCCAATGTTCAGAAAGACTGGCACAGGTGTGTTGGCCTGGGTTATGTGGACTGAAGCTGCTCCTCCATCGATTAGTCACCATAAGGTCCAGATGTCATTTCCTTTAGAGAAGTAAGGGACTCACCTGGAACACCGCCACACTACTTTCAGTACGCGTTCCTTATTTTTATTTTAACAGTTTAAGTTCAGATATCAGTATTGATCATGTATTTAATGAATCTCATAAACTCAGAGAAATATTTGCTTTTGCTGTTCAGCAGAACAATATATTACCGAAACGGCAACAGATAATGGGCTGACCCACCAGGATCCCAATCCACCCACTGACATATCCTAGTGTAAATTGTGATAAAGCAAGCAACAGTTTCATTCTGCACAATCTTCCTTTTAACAACAAGAGTAACCTCAGCCACAAGTGAGCCCCACGTCCTTGTCGCCAAAACGGGGCGCATTAATGCTCAGCAAATTTTCAATTAGCGCATAGCTTGCAGTGCCCTGTCCTGATCATTCATGGAATACATCTTGTTGAACACTTTCAGGTTAATGTTATTTAACGTACTGTCTATAATTATTGCTCTGCTATCAGTTTTCTGTCACTTTTATGTTTAATTTAATTTTATCTCACTGGTTAATGAATGCATGACAAATGCACATATACTGAATTAGGTTCTCGATTTCTACTTAACAGACTTTATATTCAATTAAACAAGCACTTTAGCCGAAATTAATTTAAGTGAAGAGTCAGCTCTCATCGTTGTCTCAATGGGGCGGCAGCTCCGCCATTGCTTTTCCGTATTTCTTTTCAGTGTTATTGTGTTGCCTGCTCACGTCCCTTGTCCTGGGTTTCCTGCTAAAAGCCGACCTCGCCTCCCTCATCCGCAAATGTGACTCATGGTTCCGTGCTTTGCTGCTACTCCCTCTGTTCACTGTCTTCTCGAGGAACCCTCCCATGATTCTGTGCGACCTTTACTTGCGTCCATATTGATGGCGAGACAAGAAATTCCGCTGGGAACCGCTAGTCTTCCGGGAGAGCCACAGGATAGTGTGCCTATTCCATTATCGATTTTTAGTTAAGCTGGTTCCCTGTTCTTGGGCTCTCTGTGCTGAAGTAATTGCCCTGAGTGAGAAATCGGTTCAGCTGTGGGATAACCTGAAAAGAGTGCGACAAGAAGCAATATCAGTTGAATTTGTTTTCAGGACAGTTCAATAGGACCCCCCTTAATATTCATAACGTTTTATGTTCAGAGGATAAGTTCCCCTATATAGTAAGAGAACTAGTAACCTACCACTAGCACGCCATTCTGATGGGTTTCATGCTCTAGCTAGGAACTAGGTGCATTGACATTGAGGAGATGGAGGTGGGAGATGAAAAAGTGTTCAATGCATTGGATTATTGGAAGAATGTAAAAGCAGGGGAACAACAATCGTGACTTTGTTAAAGTAGTTTTATAAGTTATGTGATCATTTGTTTGCATTATTGCCCACAAGACCAGTGTTGTAATGTGCACAGGCTCTATTGGAATGTTGATGCCAGTTTGTGGATCAACATTCCAAGTGAGCAGTTAGAAGAGACTCTGGAGGAGGCAGCTGCTTGTGGGGTCTATGCAAATAAAAGAGAGTGTTAACCTACCTTTGTGTGGAAGGATTTTGTCATTGGCGACGAGGACTCGGCATAGACCCCGGTTCCACGTGTGCGCTATCTCTTTCCAGCGCAGCTGCATCCTCGGGTCCTGAACGTGTCGGCGAGGGCCCCCCCGGAGCACACAGGCATCGATCGGTGTTCCCCCGCTGGATTGGTCTACAGGGCTCCGTGTGGAAAGGGGCCGGGTGGCGGAGCCCTGCTACGGTGCTTGTGAGGCGTCCTTCTTCGGACGCGTGTGAATCCTCCTGGCGGTTCCGGGTGGCTGCTGGGACGCCCGGAAGGACTTTTTTTTTCCGCTGGCGACTGGGGGATCCAGTTTGTGCGACGGCTGTTGCGGACTTCCATTGCGTTGCTTCCGCTGTCCTGCGTGGCCTGGTGGGTGCGGCCATCGGGGGCGGGGCTTCGAGTCTCCATACAAGTGGAGGAGCAGACGCTAACTGAGTGACTGCCTTGGGCGGCGTCCTGTGGGGGATTGGCCTTCCCTGAGTCAGCTTGCCCAGTCCGAGATTTTGTCAACCAGCAAGCTACAGGTAAGCCCTGCTGGACTATGGCATTCATAACATCAAAGTTCCTGCAAATATGGCTGACCGCTGTACTACCACTGATTCACTTGCTTCCAGCCTACTCATTATCCCATCTCCAACCACAGCTTATTAATTGGCTTTTCCTCTTATATATCTTCCCCTGGGAGCCGAAAGGTGAAGCCGGCCCCCATTAAAGGCCTTGTTTGGCTTTGCCCTCATTTTCCCTGCCTGGGCCTGTGGCCACGGCTGCACCATTGTAACCTGCTAAGCCTCCATCTCAGGGATCACTGATTCTTATCGCTACCTCCCTGGTGCTCTACCGATCATGTCCGCCCTGCAGCTATCTCCTGTTTGCGTCACAATAGGTAAGGGCTCCATTGCCGCTTGTTTGCTTATTTCTTCTTTCACGACTGTGCACTGCGTTTATGTATTCCCTGATACTACATTCCTTCCAAACATCATCTGGTCCAAACTTGCATATGTGGTCGGTCCTGACGCCTCCAACTCATCCACGTGAGGCTGTTGTCTCCGCATCGGGTAATGTATGTAGCTCGCTGCGCTCCTCTGCACTGCTTACCAATACGGCAGTGATCTGACCTGCACAAACAATCAGCACCTCTGGAGAAGGCCAGAGCAGAAGCACTTGCTGGCACTATCACAAACATACTTTTTGCAGTTTTCGACTCATCTTGCACCTTTGTCTTAACCATGGACTTTCACTCTTTGGGGGTCATTCCGAGTAGGACGGTAAGGGTTAACGGTCACCGGTAACGAGACCGGTGCCGTTAAACCCTTACCGCCCTGTTCCGAGTTCCCTTTGCGGGTTGGTACTTAACGCCTGCTTTTTGCAGGTGTTAAAAAACCAACCTGCAAAGGGACCTAGGAGCTAATTACGGCACCGTAATTTACGGTGCCGTAATTAGCGCCTTCCCCATTCCCATTGAGCCCTATGGGCCAAAAATGGGAACGGGGAAGGGCCCATGGTGAATGGGGAATTACCGTCCCGCCAACCTTGGAATGGGGCGGTAATTACGCCATTCACCATGGCGGAGTTGGAAAAATACCGGCGTCAACCATGGCGCTGATAGCGCCATGGTTAACGCAAGGGTCGGAATGAGGCCCTTTGTCTCCTTAGCAGCGCTACTTACGTATGTTGCGTTTCAGAGCAAGAGTCAGACTGAGTCGAGCCCTCCCTGCAGTCCACTCTTTCTGCTGGAGGAGGAAGTTGTTACTGGGGATTGCTTTTGCATGGGAGCACCTGTAGTCAGCAAGCAGTGACTGAAGGAGCATGAAGGCTGACCAGCAGTGCGATAGCGTGCGCGTGTCAAGCGAGAATGTGGCTGAGTCGAGCCGTCCCTGCAGTCCATGCAGGAAGAGCGGGTGAGTGCTGCTAAACACTTTTGACATTGGAACATTCTTTGGTGCTTCTTCCTGTATATACTTTTTTCAGAGCAGTGTTTTGGGGGCAAACTATCTCTTGCATGTACGACTTACGGAGTGGAAAATACAGTAGGCCTCCCCAATCGAATAACACCCATATCACTGATGATGAGATGATGGCTGCCATAAATTTTCCCTTAACCCTATCTCCCGTGGCGGTAAAGACCCTGGAATTGTCAACGAGGGAAGCTATGATCGGGAGGATAGCTCAGCGGCAATGTGCTCGCCTTGGAAGCAAGACGAAACAAAGCAACACAGCTTCGATCCCCGGGTCCGCGCTTAGAAACCTCTGGGTATTTAAGCGCGTTATAAATACGCAACTAAGACAAACAACTACGCGACTAAAAACAAAGAATTCCTGTAACAGCGCCTCGATGCCTGCAGGCTGTGTGAGCGCTTTACAAATGCAAATAAATGAAAAAAATGAAATTATCGAGATAGACACTGTGTTACCTGTAAACCAGGTGCTTAACCACCTTAGGAGTCATGTGAATGCCTCCAGCCAAAAGTGCTTCTAAATTGATCACCTCATTTTTTCTGCCAAAAGGGGAACAATTAGCGAAGATTGTTAAGAGTACGTGTCCCCTCTTCCATTGCCCCCGACTGTTTTTAAGCCAAAGGAGGTCATGGATTGTTCATCATCGCAGAATCAGGCCATCGATAACCAGGGTTTTTTAGACTCCCCACCAGAGATGGGTCTGTGTTATGCTCCGGACATTGACTCTTCACTTTCGTTGATTGGCTCCTCGCCTTCTTTCAGGCCCGCCATTAAAACTGCTTTACCTTTTGCAACGTATAAGAAGGGGGTGTCGCTAGGGGAGAAATCACTGGTTGAGATAAACCAGGTTTTATGTATTTTGATCTCATTGTATGAAAGTTTTAAAGTTGAAAATAGTGTTCCAGCATCTATCGCTGTGAAGGTGGTGTAACGGAAGGCTCCACAGATGAAGACATCCCAAAACTGTCCCGCCGTAAACTTGAACACACAGACCTCCTGGAAATTCTTTAGATCTTTGTTTTCACAGCCCCCAGTGAAGACGGCTCTATCATAATCTGCCATAAGAAATGTTTCATTGAATGCTAGGAAGACCATGGCAACAAGTTCTCCCCTGAATAATTTAAGTACTTTGGTTGAAGCTGTTACAGAGTAATTGCCTCTGAACTTGCCTGTGCACGTTCCTTGTGTGGAGGTGGCGACCTCTTTTATCTACAGGCATACCGACAGTGTTTAACCCCTTAAATGAAATATCGAAGACGTCAGTTTCCCTACCAGTTTTCCAAAGACTACCAGTGTTTTCCGCGGTTGGTGACCACCTGTCGCAGGCCCATTAAGAACAGGAGCCGTGCCCTCGGCATATTGGCAGCAGCATTTGGTGAACTCCAGGACCGTTTTGGGCAGTGGCTCACCTATGATGAAGGGCATGGTTGGCCGCATGCCCATTTGGGTGACAGAAAGCTCTGTGAACAACAGTGGCGGTGCATCTGAGTGTCGTCCATTAGGTCCTGGGGTACTGGGGGGTTTAGGTAAACTGGTTAAGGGTTTAGAGCATGAGCCAACTGAGTCGGAATCTATGCATAGAATCCTACTAGAAAGCGTTATCCCTGAGAATAGTTCTTTGAATCTAAATCAAACAAATATTCTCTGCTTACTGTTGGAAGTACCAAGTTTAGCAGAGATTTCAGCATATAATCTAAAGAGAGTTTGTAGAGCAGCAGCTGTATCCCTCTGCAGGAGATCCTTCCCCCGTCCTCCCATATGTTGGAGACATGAGACTGTGCCGTGTTTGACACCAGCCATTGTGCCAAAACCACAGCGTGCGCTCGAAAGATGATATCCATAGAGACAACCTTACAGACTGTATTCCCAAAGTGATGACAACCTAAGGGAGGAACTACCTGAAGGAATATGAGAAAGAGCAGAGAAAATAAGCTAGTGACTTCATAAAAAGTATGTACAACGTCCTGAGATACTGATTGAAGAGAATGTATAGATCCTAAAGAAACTCATGACGAATTAAATAATAAAGTGAGCTTTTAAATACAAAGTAGATGATTACTTGTGTACAAAGTGCTGCAGAAAATTAACCGTTCAATAAATGTACAGACGCTGAAACCTAAGGTAGATTAAGTCATCATATAAACTGGCTCTACATAGTGAATTGAACGCAGGTGAAGCAATTAATATATAGAAGCTGGAATGGAAATTGGTATCATGAATTTAGTAAACCACGACCCATGAAGCGGAAAGGGAAAATTGTGTCGCAGCAAGATTAAATAGAATAGCGGAGATGCAAGACAAGGTTGTCTGGCCTGGAGTCAAGACAGAAGCTGCCAAGTTCTGCTATCTATTCTGGAAATGGGTGAATGTGCAGAGGATGAATCATCCCTTGTTAAGGTGCAAAGAAAGAATACCAAAAGTGCCAAGTTTAATTCATTTAGACCATTTAAAACCTACAAAATGGACCAAGTTGTGGTCTCCTGTCATGTGAGCCAAGGATGAAAATAGAGTTTGAACTTGGAGACCTAGACACGATAGTGAGTGCCCTCACTCCCGTGTATTCTCAAAGACAAGGATACTTTACAAGGCCAAGTACAAAGACAGTCTTCATGGCAGAAGGCATGGGTGATGAGAGATGCTGGGCTAATTGGGTGGGTGTTAGTGTCATGCCCCATCTCCTTGCACCTGGGTCTGGGCTTATGTGCTGCTAAATGTACTGAATGTTCCAGACATGGCCAAAGTGTGCCAACCAATTATATTAGTCCATATAACTAAGGACCTCATAGTTTGGAGACCAATGAGAAACTGTGTATCTAATGTTTCTGAAGATAACGTGTTTTAGAGTAAGGCATATGTTGTCCACCTGATAGTGGGCAGCCAATCACAATCCTAGCTCCTACAGAAAAATATACTTAGATGTTCCCCTTAGCCAATCCTGAACCTTGATTGGTCTTTCATTATTGCCACTTAGTATGACGCCACCTCTGACATATTTCTGGTATAAAATCTATGTTTTGTGCAAAGATCACTGAGAGAATGAGCATATGTCCGTTTACCTACCTTTGTAAAACTATTTGTTAAGGAACCTGGGATTGGTAACCCTAGGTCTCCTGGGGGCAACCAGACGTGGTCTCCCTCTCACTGTGCTTAGAGAGGCATCAGCTTCACCTCACTGATGATCCCCAACAAGGGTGAAACACGTGTATGGGGTTGCTGGTGGTACTCTCGTTCAGATTGGAATTGCCATTGTATTTCGGTGCTGGACTGCCCCTGGGCAGGACAAAGACTGATATGCAAATGGATATTTCCCATCTGTGAAAAAGGCACAGTGAGTAAAAGCAGTGGCTGCGAACTCTCAAGTGGTTAATAACCACTGAACAGGTTATCATGTCTGTTCTTGCGAGAGAGGGGCGCCCGCTACCTTTGTAAAACTATTTGTTAAGGAACCTGGGATTGGTAACCCTAGGTCTCCTGGGGGCAACCAGACGTGGTCTCCCTCTCACTGTGCTTAGAGAGGCATCAGCTTCACCTCACTGATGATCCCCAACAAGGGTGAAACACGTGTATGGGGTTGCTGGTGGTACTCTCGTTCAGATTGGAATTGCCATTGTATTTCGGTGCTGGACTGCCCCTGGGCAGGACAAAGACTGATATGCAAATGGATATTTCCCATCTGTGAAAGGCACAGTGAGTAAAAGCAGTGGCTGCGAACTCTCAAGTGGTTAATAACCACTGAACAGGTTATCATGTCTGTTCTTGCGAGAGAGGGGCGCCCGCTACCTTTGTAAAACTATTTGTTAAGGAACCTGGGATCAATGCCGTCACGAGGGAGGTGCAGGGGGGGCAAACTGCCCCGGGCCTCGCGCTTGCGGGGGGCCTCGCGGCCCCCTATCCTAAACAGAAGGCAGCACAGTCCACCCGTGTCCTTTTATTCACACGGAGGACTGTGCTGTCTGCTCTCTGTCCCTGCAATGATTTTGCTCTTTGTTGCGAAGCCGTTTGGCTCCGCAACAAACAGCAAAATAAGGGGAGACAGCAGGGCTCAGAAGTGAGCTCAGCTGCCTCCCGTTATTCAGCTGACAACGTGGACACGCTGAATGACAAGAGAGGACTCCTCTCCTCTCAGTCAGTGTGTTCATGATGTCAGTGTGATCACGCTAACTGATGGGAAATGAGTTCTCTCTCGTCAGTCAGTGTGTTCATGTTGTCAGCGTGACCACGCTGACTGATGGGAGAGGAGTTCTCTCTTGTCAGTCAGTGTGTTCATGCTGTCAGCGTGACCACGCTGACTGATGGGAGAGGACTCCTCTCCTGTCAGCCAGTGTGTTCATGCTGTCAGCGTGACCACGCTGACTGATGGGAGAGGAGTTCTCTCTTGTCAGTCAGTGTGTTCACATTGCTCAGCATGACCACGCTGACTGATGGGAGAGGAGTTCTCTCTTGTCAGTCAGTGTGTTCATGTTGTCAGCGTGATCACACTGACTGATGGGAGAGGAGTTATCTCTTGTCAGTCAGTGTGTTCACGTTGCTCAGCATGACCACGCTGACTGATGGGAGAGGAGTTCTCTCTTGTCAGTCAGTGTGTTCACATTGCTCAGCATGACCACGCTGACTGATGGGAGAGGAGTTCTCTCTTGTCAGTCAGTGTGTTCATGTTGTCAGCGTGATCACGCTGACTGATGGGAGAGGAGTTCTCTCTTGTCAGTCAGTGTGTTCACGTTGCTCAGCATGACCACGCTGACTGATGGGAGAGGAGTTCTTTCGTCAGTCAGTGTGTTCACATTGCTCAGCATGACCTCATGTTGTCAGCGTGACCACGCTGACTGATGGGAGAGGAGTTCTCTCTTGTCAGTCAGTGTGTTCATGTTGTCAGCGTGATCACACTGATTGATGGGAGAGGAGTTCTCTCTTGTCAGTCAGTGTGTTCATGTTGTCAGCGTGACCACGCTGACTGATGGGAGAGGAGTTCTCTCTTGTCAGTCAGTGTGTTCATGTTGTCAGCGTGATCACGCTGACTGATGGGAGAGGAGTTCTCTCTTGTCAGTCAGTGTGTTCACGTTGCTCAGCATGACCACGCTGACTGATGGGAGAGGAGTTCTCTCTTGTCAGTCAGTGTGTTCACATTGCTCAGCATGACCACGCTGACTGATGGGAGAGGAGTTCGATCTTGTCAGTCAGTGTGTTCATGTTGTCAGCGTGATCACGCTGACTGATGGGAGAGGAGTTCTCTCTTGTCAGTCAGTATGTTCACGTTGCTCAGCATGACCACGCTGACTGATGGGAGAGGAGTTCTTTCGTCAGTCAGTGTGTTCACATTGCTCAGCATGACCACGCTGACTGATGGGAGAGGAGTTCTCTCTTGTCAGTCAGTGTGTTCATGTTGTCAGCGTGATCACACTGATTGATGGGAGAGGAGTTCTCTCTTGTCAGTCAGTGTGTTCATGTTGTCAGCGTGATCACACTGATTGATGGGAGAGGAGTTCTCTCCTGTCAGTCAGCGTGTTCACGTTGCTCAGCATGACCACTCTGACTGACAGGAGAGGAGTTCTCTCTTGTCAGTCAGTGTGTTCATGTTGTCAGTGTGATCACGCTGACTGATGGGAGAGGAGTTCTCTCTTGTCAGTCAGTGTGTTCACGTTGCTCAGCATGACCACGCTGACTGATGGGAGAGGAGTTCTTTCGTCAGTCAGTGTGTTCACATTGCTCAGCATGACCACGCTGACTGATGGGAGAGGAGTTCTCTCTTGTCAGTCAGTGTGTTCATGTTGTCAGCGTGATCACACTGATTGATGGGAGAGGAGTTCTCTCTTGTCAGTCAGTGTGTTCATGTTGTCAGCGTGATCACACTGACTGATGGGAGAGGAGTTCTCTCCTGTCAGTCAGCGTGTTCACGTTGCTCAGCATGACCACGCTGACTGACAGGAGAAGAGTTCTCTCTTATCAGTCAGTGTGTTCACGTTGCTCAGCATGACCACGCTGACTGATAGGAGAGGACTCCTCTCCTGTCAGCCATTGTGTTCATGTTGTCAGCGTGATCACGCTGACTGATGGGAGAGGAGTTCTCTCTTGTCAGTCAGTGTGTTCATGTTGTCAGCGTGATCACACTGATTGATGGGAGAGGAGTTCTCTCTTGTCAGTCAGTGTGTTCACGTTGCTCAGCGTGACCACGCTGACTGATGGTAGAGGAGTTCTCTCTTGTCAGTCAGTGTGTTCATGTTGTCAGCGTGACCACACTGACTGATGGGAGAGGAGTTCTATCTTGTAAGTCAGTGTGTTCACATTGTCACTGTGATCACGCTGACTGATGGGAGAGGAGTTCTCGCTTGTCAGTCAGTGTGTTCACGTTGCTCAGCGTGACCACGCTGACTGATGGGAGAGGAGTTCTCTCATGTCAGTCAGTGTGTTCACGTTGCTCAGCGTGACCACGCTGACTGATGGGAGAGGAGTTCTCTCTTGTCAGTCAGTGTGTTCATGTTGTCAGCGTGACCACGCTGACTGATGGGAGAGGAGTTCTATCTTGTCAGTCAGTGTGTTCACATTGTCACTGTGATCACGCTGACTGATGGGAGAGGAGTTCTATCTTGTCAGTCAGTGTGTTCACATTGTCACTGTGATCACGCTGACTGATGGGAGAGGAGTTCTCTCTTGTCAGGCAGCATGTCTATGTGTCGGCTGCATGGATGCTTTTTCAGGGTGCATGGAAGTTTTTTATTTTAAATTAAAAGCGTAGATCTGTATTTAAATTAAATTAGTATGTATATGTGTATGTATGAATGCATGCGTGCATGTTGGTGTTTGTGTCAATGCTGTGTTTGGTTTTATGTATACATGCATGTATGGAGTTGTGTAACTGGTGGATGAATGCATGGGTGAAAGTGTTTTTAGTGAGTGTGTGTTCAGCACCACACCTAAATGTAGCCGCCCTGGGGGCCACTTCATTACGGGGTGGGATCATGGCATCAGAGGTGCACCTAGGCTAAAATGTCATGGCGGAAAGGGGACTAACACTTCAAATGTTGGGAGAAGCGTTAACGCCAGAGGCTGTGAGGAAGGGGCAAACTTCCTTGTGTGGGGGCACCTAACATCTTTCCACATTTTGAATGAGACTATTCTGGTGAAGCTTCAATGTTACAAGCAGCTACCTCTTGCCTTCATTTCTGAAATGTCACACTTAAGGACTGCTGTGAGAATGAGATGTCTCATGACACCACTTCCCTTCTAATCACTCCCCTAGCATGCAAGTGCTAACCCCACATCACGACTTCAATTACGTAAAAATGTATGGATATGAATGCAGGTGCTAACAGTGAAATTACTTCTCATGGCCATGCTAATCCCTATGGCAATTCTCACCCAGTTCCTGCCCTCTCCACCAAAAACACCTCCTCACTGGAACTCTTTGAGCTAGCCTTAAACATGCCTTGCCATCAAACTTTGCCCTCGATGTGCCTGCAAGAGCTTCCTCAAAGGAGTCTTCTGAGAGTTCATGACTTCATTGGAGTTGTAAACACCTAGCTGGTGTAATAAAAATGTCTTAATCAAGTCTGCCTTAGGCCACTCAATTTAAAAACACCCTGCGTGTCTTTCGCTGAAGTTCTTTTAAAAATAAGCATTGGCAAAGCCAACCGTTTTGGCTTGTGTATAAGTATTAGGCATTTACCAGGCACTGCTATTAGCTGCTCAGGTACTCAAACCATTTTGCACTGGCACTATCAATGGCCAGCTAATACCAATACAGAAGTGCCTTTGCCATGCCGACACGAATGCCCAAACTGTTAGCATTGCCAGTGCTCTTTTTCCTTTACCCTTGATGCACAGGACTATGCATCAAGGTTAAAGCAAACATACTACTTGGCTAAATTGCCCCTCATTGGACATAGGCCAATCTAGCCAGTAATAACACTTATGGTACACAGTCAGCCTGGATATTCTTTCTGTGGCATGGCATTTTTACTGGCTGGGAGTCCGTACATGGTAATAATGGCATATATTGATGCAGCCTGCATCGACATAATTAGAACAACCAGCATGAAAATATTTTTATACTAGCATATCTCGCGTGGAAAGGCGGCATGACATGTTTTGGAACATGTTCCTATGCACAATTTGTGATTTGCAACTATTGGGAATTTCCATGTGCTTCCATACAAAACCAATTGCAAACTGTATGGATTTCTACCCAATTTTGCAAAGAAAGTGCTGTAAAATGCACACTTTTAACCCAACCTTTCAAACATTTTCTTGGGAGTGAGAAGCCCCCTCAAGCAACCCTTGTTTAGTTTGGGCTCCCTCACTGGGCTCTGTTGATCCTGCCTAATTGGCACAAACATTTAAGCCTCTTAAGTTCAGAAATGTACCAGCCTCCACTGTACATCATTTGTCACTGTGTATGATGTGTGTTTTAATGCGCACACAGGGGCAGGGTGCTCCTTAATGATATGATATGGCATTTATTACGTGCCTGTACACAAGTGTATCTAGGCACGACAAGGCAAGGAGGGAGAAACAAAAGAGTAGGACAAAACACAGATCTTACTAGGCCTTGTGTCATTCAGATCGCGCAAGAGCAGGGAAGGGGGAAGGGGAGAAGTGCAGAGGGTGGGGTAGGATTCAGAAGTGCAGTAACAAAGGAGAAACAAGAGTTCAGCCAACGGGTGGCAAGTGTGGGTACTCATAAGTGCAGCCAACGGGTGGAGAATAAGAGCAAGAGCGGGGACTGTAGGGTTACAGATACAGACCACAAGTGCAGGGGAGCCAAGAGGCAGTGTGGGATTGCAACAGGACAGGCAGGGTGCTGGGCCCGAATTCAGAGCTTGACCAGGTGACCAGTGCATGGATCAGGCAGGTGATCAGTAAGGGAGAGGAAGAGAGAAGGCAGAAGCAAAGAGACAGGTCTTGAGGTGCTTCCGGAACCGGAGATGGTTCTCATCAAGTTTCAGCGAGGCAGGGAGGCTGTTTCCAGAGGGAGGCCCCAGCCGAAGAAAGAGATCTGCCCTCAACTCTTTGCTTGGAAAAGTGACTGACCCTCAGAGAATTGGAGGTGGCGCAGTGGAGAACTCATGCCATCTTATATATATTTATTCATATGATAAAAAAGTTAGTCTGGCATGAACCTTTCTTCAGTAGAGCACTCTAACCTTGCTGTAGTTGATTTGGAGTTGTAGTAATAAACCATATTTGGGCTCCTGCACACAAACTCAAGGGTAGATTTCTTGAGTCTCCTGTTTGCGGATGTGCCGCCGCTGGCCGAGTGCAAATAATTGTAAGGGGGCCTCACCAAATGTTTTGCCCCGGGCCTCACCACATCTTCTGACAGCCCTGCCTGGGATTGGTAACCCTAGGTCTCCTGGGGGCAACCAGACGTGGTCTCCCTCTCACTGTGCTTAGAGAGGCATCAGCTTCACCTCACTGATGATCCCCAACAAGGGTGAAACACGTGTATGGGGTTGCTGGTGGTACTCTCGTTCAGATTGGAATTGCCATTGTATTTCGGTGCTGGACTGCCCCTGGGCAGGACAAAGACTGATATGCAAATGGATATTTCCCATCTGTGAAAGGCACAGTGAGTAAAAGCAGTGGCTGCGAACTCTCAAGTGGTTAATAACCACTGAACAGGTTATCATGTCTGTTCTTGCGAGAGAGGGGCGCCCGCTACCTTTGTAAAACTATTTGTTAACGAACCTGGGATTGGTAACCCTAGGTCTCCTGGGGGCAAGCAGACGTGGTCTCCCTCTCACTGTGCTTAGAGAGGCATCAGCTTCACCTCACTGATGATCCCCAACAAGGGTGAAACACGTGTATGGGGTTGCTGGTGGTACTCTCGTTCAGATTGGAATTGCCATTGTATTTCGGTGCTGGACTGCCCCTGGGCAGGACAAAGACTGATATGCAAATGGATATTTCCCATCTGTGAAAGGCACAGTGAGTAAAAGCAGTGGCTGCGAACTCTCAAGTGGTTAATAACCACTGAACAGGTTATCATGTCTGTTCTTGCGAGAGAGGGGCGCCCGCTACCTTTGTAAAACTATTTGTTAAGGAACCTGGGATTGGTAACCCTAGGTCTCCTGGGGGCAACCAGACGTGGTCTCCCTCTCACTGTGCTTAGAGAGGCATCAGCTTCACCTCACTGATGATCCCCAACAAGGGTGAAACACGTGTATGGGGTTGCTGGTGGTACTCTCGTTCAGATTGGAATTGCCATTGTATTTCGGTGCTGGACTGCCCCTGGGCAGGACAAAGACTGATATGCAAATGGATATTTCCCATCTGTGAAAGGCACAGTGAGTAAAAGCAGTGGCTGCGAACTCTCAAGTGGTTAATAACCACTGAACAGGTTATCATGTCTGTTCTTGCGAGAGAGGGGCGCCCGCTACCTTTGTAAAACTATTTGTTAAGGAACCTGGGATTGGTAACCCTAGGTCTCCTGGGGGCAACCAGACGTGGTCTCCCTCTCACTGTGCTTAGAGAGGCATCAGCTTCACCTCACTGATGATCCCCAACAAGGGTGAAACACGTGTATGGGGTTGCTGGTGGTACTCTCGTTCAGATTGGAATTGCCATTGTATTTCGGTGCTGGACTGCCCCTGGGCAGGACAAAGACTGATATGCAAATGGATATTTCCCATCTGTGAAAGGCACAGTGAGTAAAAGCAGTGGCTGCGAACTCTCAAGTGGTTAATAACCACTGAACAGGTTATCATGTCTGTTCTTGCGAGAGAGGGGCGCCCGCTACCTTTGTAAAACTATTTGTTAAGGAACCTGGGATTGGTAACCCTAGGTCTCCTGGGGGCAACCAGACGTGGTCTCCCTCTCACTGTGCTTAGAGAGGCATCAGCTTCACCTCACTGATGATCCCCAACAAGGGTGAAACACGTGTATGGGGTTGCTGGTGGTACTCTCGTTCAGATTGGAATTGCCATTGTATTTCGGTGCTGGACTGCCCCTGGGCAGGACAAAGACTGATATGCAAATGGATATTTCCCATCTGTGAAAGGCACAGTGAGTAAAAGCAGTGGCTGCGAACTCTCAAGTGGTTAATAACCACTGAACAGGTTATCATGTCTGTTCTTGCGAGAGAGGGGCACCCGCTACCTTTGTAAAACTATTTGTTAAGGAACCTGGGATTGGTAACCCTAGGTCTCCTGGGGGCAACCAGACGTGGTCTCCCTCTCACTGTGCTTAGAGAGGCATCAGCTTCACCTCACTGATGATCCCCAACAAGGGTGAAACACGTGTATGGGGTTGCTGGTGGTACTCTCGTTCAGATTGGAATTGCCATTGTATTTCGGTGCTGGACTGCCCCTGGGCAGGACAAAGACTGATATGCAAATGGATATTTCCCATCTGTGAAAGGCACAGTGAGTAAAAGCAGTGGCTGCGAACTCTCAAGTGGTTAATAACCACTGAACAGGTTATCATGTCTGTTCTTGCGAGAGAGGGGCGCCCGCTACCTTTGTAAAACTATATGTCCGTTTAGGTTCATTGTAAACTCCCTGTTTTAGATCATTGTTAATAAAACAGTACTTTGCCATCTTTCTGAGTTGGTTCGGTTATTTGGCCTCAGAATTACTGTGTGTGATCCCATCCATTACATATGCACGTTCCTAAAAGGCAATAAGCTCAAGTTCACTTTATTGACAGAGTTAGGATGGATAGAGCTGTTGTTTATTTTAATTATAAACTTGTCTTTGATATAGTCTTAGAGGAGTGTTAATCTTTACGGGTATGTGGTTTTGATTTATCAGAGCATGTAGAGGAAGAAATGGTGTGACTGAATGGTCTGGGTGCAATCAACAATTGGGTGAGGAAATTCAGGCCCTTAAATGTAAAATGAAAATCTCAGAAGAGACCAGAGACTGGTCGTGGCTATTAAATGCGACGCAATGATAACATGGAGCAGCCTCAGGCTCTAGCAATAAAGGGTGAGGGCCCTCTTTCTGTTCCTTCCTGGAATACACAGGGCACTCTGACCTATTTACCAACCCTTGCGTAGGCCTTGAATTAAAGTCCCAAATGGTGGTCTACCTTCAGGAGACCTGGTTACAGTGTCCACCTTTATTCGATGGGTACACAGTGACTTTTCAGGCGACCAGGAGAGGTGACATGAGTCACCAGTATTGTGGTCTGTAAAACCTTGGTTAGATTAGAGACAGGGGTTGCAATTGTGACGTCTGTAGATTCCTACTTTGGTACCCTATTGACACATGTGCAAATAAATGGAGACGTGATCCTCCTTCTATTAGCTATCAATGTATACTAGCATGAGGGAATTTCCGGGCTGGGTGACATTCTAAATTACATAAAAAGATGTAGTGATGTTAGGCGTGATCAGAATATTAACGGTTAGATAATTCTTGAAGGTGACCTAAATTCTGAATGTTCTGATATTATTGCCCAAAAGAAAAATGTCGGGTGTGGAACTGTGTGTACAAGTAAGCACTGCAAATGCAATCAATGGTCGGAATGTTTGAGGGAGTTGGACGTGTATCCATTGAACTGGTCTGTAGAGGGAGATATCCCACAACGTCTGACCTGGACAAATGGTAAGGTGCACTCGACCATCGATTACATCTTCGCAGGTGGTTGGCTGTATGATAATTGTAGTATGCTGACCTTCTCTTCAACTCCACGCAGTGAGCACACCAAGTTGATAGCTAAGTTTGCATTGGGAAAGCACACTGGGCAGTTGGGTACTGAAGGCCCCACAGATGTGTTAATCAATCTTGCATGTGATAGAGTATCTTAGAATGTAGTCTTGGCGTAAGGGTGAACGATTCCCTTAAAGCATGTTCTTATGTCCTCTTCTGTTGATTGGAAATATCATGTCTTCTCCAAGAATAACTTTGAATACTTCACTAAGGGATTAATACAGTCCAATAAAGGCCTTGGTTCCCCAGGACTGGTAAAACAGCCTGACAGGCATTTTAATGTATAATGCGGAGGGTGTAATGAAAAAGTGTGCTTTGAGGAAGGCTGTTAGGTCTCTGGAGGAACGGTTAGATCTTTTCTTTGAAATAAGCAAGAGACACGTCAGTCTTACAGGAATTGGCTTAAATAAATATGGCTGCATTAAAAGGAGCCAAGTAGACACAGAAGCAATGTTTGCCACCTTAAATAATAAAAATGCCCAGCTCTTTTGGCACCGTATGAATAATGTGGAAATATCACAGCCAGGTAAACAAATCAATATTGTTACTGAGAACGACTGCGTCTTCCATTTTTTATATGATATGAAATGGCATTTATTATTCCCTTGTACACAAGTGTTTCACACATTTTCAACACTATATTCAAGACCTATGGGGGATGTTGAGTTTACACCTCCGGAATGGGGTCCGAATGATCAAATTAATATACCTTTCTTTGATTACAACAATGTTTTGAGGTAATAAAGATGAGTAGTTCATCTCGTGCACCAGGCCCAATTTAAATTATCCAACTTCTTGTTAAAAAATTATCCTGAGGCATTGGAGGCAACTCTGACTATACTGTTTGAAAGTGTGGTGAGCCTGGATCCTTTCCCTGCCTCTTGGTCCCTGGCACATATAGTTCCAATCTATAAGAAGGGAGCTCGAATTAGCTCCCTAAAATATAGACCGATTGCTATTCTAGATGGGGACAGCAAGGTTTTTGCATCCATCTTGCTGTCCCAATTAGAATCCTTGGAGCCCAGTAGATTGGAAAAATGGCAAATCGGATTCAGTCGGAATCTGGGAACATCTTTGAATGGCCTGATTGTCAAAAATATTCAACATTTTGCCTGGGAAGGAAAGTATGACTCAGTGTTCATTGTCTCCATAGACCTAATAGGCGCTTTTGATGCAGTGGATCGTGCCCATCTTTAGTCCAAGCTTTACCAATGGCCAGACCCAATTTGTCTCTTATGGCTAAAACTGGGCTTATATTCGACCCCTAAAATTCAAGTGCGGGTGAATTACTCTGGTTCAGTTTTTCATCAGATATCCACATTTTGTGGGGTCAGGCAGGGTTGCGTATTGGCACCCTGCCTGTTTAATCTTTATTTCGTGGACTTGGGTGATCACTTAAAATCTGCCACCTTTGACAATCCAAGGGTTCATCGTTTAAGACCTTTTTTGTTGTCCTACGTGAATGACTTTCTTATTTACAATTGTACTCCAGTAAGACTCAAAAGGCTAATTAATGCATTTTCTGTCTATATGGATAATCATGCACTTCAGAAAAATCCTGTTGAGACTAAATTATTGCAATGCTCCAAGAGCAGGAAAGAATGCATTTTTCGATGGCTTGTTGGTATAGAGCCAGTGACGAAAATAGATTAGTTGATTTATTTGGGATTTTTTTTACAATCTAAGCCTGGCCTATCAAGGCTTCAAGAGTGACTTAAAAATAATCGTACATCGGCACTTGCCAACCAATTGGTGAGGGTGGACTCCCGATAAGGTAGATACACCTTAAAACCATGTGTAAAGTATTATGAAGGGAAGATTATCCTGAGAATTCTTTATTGTATGGATGTTTATCCCCTGTCAATTTTTGAAGAGTTGCTAATTCTTGAATCCTTGATTTGGCGAAGGAGCTTGCATGTACCAAACTTGTTGTCGATACATGTTATTAAATACGAGTTGGGTATTGTATCCCTGTGAGTAAGATCACTTTGGAAAATCATGTAATTGGCGAGAAAGAACCTATGTCCATTGATTGGTACTCTGAAGATTTGAAAGTGATATTGGAGACAAGGGGCAGTAAATGGTGGAATGAGGTTCATGATCTTTGCAGTGTACCCTTATTAGATATAGGCAGTTCCTTGGTAGAGTTAAGGTACAACCCCTGTAGGGTTAAGTAACTCTTATTTCAAAATGACTGGATTCAAACAACACAGCGACTGTGCTAATAGCCCTCATTATGTCCTTTGCAGGGGGAACACAAGAAACTAGAAATGTTGGCACACTTTTTGGTTAGCTATCCTGTCAAATCTTTAAGGCATGCTTTTTTGTGCTTCCGATGAAATCTGTTGATTACCGAAAACATTATGGTTAGATGTTCTTATTAGAAAGCCGACCAGACTGGGTGCCATTTTTGTAAGGGTGTGTCTGAATGTGAAACCCTTAAATGATTGGTGCTAGCTTGTCCAGCTGAGCAGGGTTTGAGGTGGAATGACTGAAAAGAAATTCAGGATCCTTTAACCTGGTGGACGGAGATCAGGTTTGGCCTGCCTGCCTGTCTGGTCATACTAGCTCCACTGTTATTGCTGTCACCAACTTTTCAAAATCCCTGGAATTGGAAGAGACTTATAATATATTGATACAGTCTGCACAGTTAACTTAGATTGGGACCTATAGCATTGAACGTTTGTCTAATTTACTTATTCTCTCTGGAGTGTCGTTTTTTATATCTAATGAAATTGTTTGTATTTTTTTCTATACATTTTATGCATGGATTTTAAGTGAATATGATACTTATGTGTCTATTTTAACGTTTTTTTGTGTGTATCTCTAATTGTTAAAGCTTACGTTTTTTAACCATATGACAATAAAAACAAAAAAGTATGTTGCCTCGGGGTTCGTCTTGTCATGCCAGATTAATGTGCTCCAGTATGTATTTCCCTCACTGCCTACAACTGCTCACATTGCTTTGCATCTGCAGGACCCTCACTATGCGGATAGTCATATACCCAATCTGCTCCATATGTGCCACACTACAACAGCCTTCAAAAAACTGTACGCCAACGGTCAGGAAATCCACTATGATAGTATCCTACCACTATGACACTTCATACTAGGTGATATCAACCTCAGTGCTTCATCGGGGTTGCCCTGGTCACACTCTATGCTCCTATCTTGCTACTACAGCTGTGGGCTGTCTATGTAACTGTACCTGTCTGCAACCTATCCCATTTGGCTTGTATCCTAACCTGCCTAACATGTAAGCTTGACTGTTTTCAGCCTACCCGATCTGCCTTGAAGTCTAGTGCTGTATATGTTTCCTGACGTGTCTGCATCCTACCTGATTTTGTCTCTTGCATATCTGAATGCCTGATGTAGCCCCGTACCATGAGGTTCTGGCTTTTCCAGACTGTGCACCTTTTTATTTGTGTCTATTCTGTATCTGTATACCTGATGCAGCCCTGTACCATGAGGTGTGGCTTTGCCAGACTGTGCACCTTTTTTATTTTGTCTCTCCTGTATCTGTATCCCTGTTGCAGCCCCCTGTAGCATGAGGCATGGCTTTGGTAGACTGTGCACCTACCTCATGTTGTCTCTTGCATATCTGAATACCTGATGTAGCCCCTGTACCATGAGGCATGGCTTTGCCAGGCTGTGCACTTACCTGATTTTGACTCCTGCGTATCTGTATACCTGATGTAGCCCCCGTACCAGAGGGCTGGCTTTTCCAGACTGTGCACCTTTTTTTGTCTCCTGTGTATCTGTATACCGGATGTAGCCCTGTACCATGAGGCGTGGCTTTGTCAGACTATGCACATACCTGATTTTGTCTCCTGCGTATCTGTACACCTGATGTAGCCCCGCAACATGAGGCGTGGCTTTGCCAGACTATGCACTTACCTGATTTTGTCTCTTGTATATCTGTATACCTGATGCAGTCCCCATACCATGAGGCATGGCTTTGCCAGACTGTGCACCTACGCCATTTCTGTATTTCATGTCTACCTGTACACCTGCGGCGCCCCCCGCACCATGAGGCATGACTCTGCCAGATTATGCTTTTCAAGAATCACCTGTATGCTGTAACCTGAATGTGTGGTACTGCACTTTGAAGAATGTCACTTCACACTTACTGTGCACCCTGAGGCCTGAGGGTCAGGTGTGCTGCTATAAATGCACAAATAAAATATAATACATTTTGTGTTCAATTATTTTCATTGATTTGTAACAAGAACATTTCGACAGCCAATGAAGATGGAGATTTTTGGTTATTCAGTAGTCAAAATCATCATACATGTTGTGGTCGAATAAGGCAAAAGGTTCCTTGTTCCAAAAGTTCCTTTTTGTTGGAATTGGTTGTTATAGACATGGTACTTTGCACCCCAAGTGCAATTAAGAATTAGGAATTTGTGACTGAAAATGTTTGGTGTTGATTTTGTTGAAATCATTGTTCCGTCACAAGGTTTTCTTCTTGAGCCCTTACACATCGTTGTCCTAGACATGATGAACCACATTCCTTTGGCAGGTTTGGTGCTAGTTCCTTCTTGTGCTGTCCTTCGATATGATTGCTTTCAGACATGATGAGCCAGGATTTCTAGCCAATTTGTGTTTAATGCTTGACTTTTCTACTCAGAACCCAGAATCCATTCGGTCTCTCAGGATCAGGAACAACTTGTGTAAAACTATTGTACATAGAACTGTAGCTTTGACAGTAATTCCAGTCCTGCATGGAAATCGATAATCTCATTCTTGTTGGTGTTAAGCAAGAGGGGAAAAGACGACCATTCAAAAGTGTGGAGGCAGTCAGATAAGCATCCGTAGAGCGAAAGAGAGGAAGGATGAAAGCATGTAGGGGTTGGCAGAAAAAAGAAAGCCAAAAAACAACTGATGAAGTAACAAAGAAGGGTTGTGTCCAGACAGAAGAGGAGTGGGCCAGGATTGGAGCTTTGGGGCACCTACTGGTGATTGGAAGGGAGGGGAACTGCAGCATTATCACTGTACTGATGTAGGACTAGTTAACAAGGCAGAAATGCACTTTGATCCCTCTCTGTGATGGTTAATCAATTGCTGACTATCCGTATTATTGCATGGTAAATTGTTTCAGAACAGAGGTGGCACACAATGGTTATGTAGATAAGGGTATCCCGAAAATATGTTGACTGCTCAAATCCATAAAAAGTGGAATCTCAGATGTCAGGTCAATATTTGTTCTCAGTCCATGGAAAGTGGAGCTAAAAGAGCTGGACAGAATCTGGTGTTGTTGCTGATCTATCTCTGTCTGCTCTAGCACTACCTGGAAAGGGAAAGGGACAGGGAAAAAAGAATTAGTGAACCAAGTGCAATTGCGAGCCAACTTTAGTGGAAATTTGAGGAAAAAGTTAAGGTTTGCAGGGAGACGAGGGGAGAACCCCCACCCCTCATCCCAGAGGCAAGGAGGGCTTTGCAAGTGTCCCCCATTAAAATCAAGATCATGAAATCGACCATGAACAAGTCGACATTATGACATGGAACCAGTCAGTAGGTGGTTATAAAGAGCGGTGGTTGTGAAGGTATAATCATGTGAAAGCTGTCTCAGTGGAATGTCTGATGAAGGGGTGGGATGCATAGGCAGCCTATTAGCCCTGAATGAGTGGGATGGATAGTAGTAGGAGCGAGGTGGAGAGATCAGCACATGGCTTTCTACCAGCGGGGATGACTAGCGCGATTCCAATGCAGGGTCCATTTGTGCTCGTGAGTACAGGTCTATTGAGCAGAATGGGGAAAAAGGATATCAGTGAGAAGTGGTGGGGTACATGAAGAGAGCATAGGCAGTGAAAAGGAGAAGGAGAAAATGTACCTTTCATTTTTAAGGTTTTTTCACACAGATCTCGAAATGTCACATTTGTTGTCACTATTGCCGGCAAGAGAGTGACACATATTGGCCTCTCTGTGTGTATACTAGCATAAACCATTGGAGCGAAGCCACACAAGCCTCAGGGTCACCTGGTGACCATCACTAGAAATTCACCTCTAGTTCTGAGCCACATGAGCAAAGCATTGTGGGTATGAAAATGAGCCCAAATGCAAGCCATTAGCTCCATAAAAAGAATGTCTTTGTCCTACAGAGCAGTTCCGTTTTATACATAGCTTCTTCAACCCAAAGCAGACCGTTTTCTAAAGCTGCAGACAACAGCATACTGGTTTTACCCTTATTAGGGATCATCGTAGTCTGACAGCCTTGCGGTTGGCCCATTGGGACATATGTAGCAAACACCAGTAAAGTTAAGACGGTTTTAAAAAGCTTGGAAAAAAACTTTCCATCTGAAATGTGAAAAATGTGTAAATTAAATATGTGAATACAGCTAGACCTAGTGTCCAGGCCACAATGTGAGTGTTGAAGCGCCAAAACTAGACTTTGGGATTCCTTTGCCAAACTCAACTTTGCATATATTCACTGTGCACTTTTAGGAAAACATATATGTTTTCTAAATTTGTTGATACTTTACTTTTATTTTGTTGCTCTGACAAATTCATTCTTTGGAGGTTTGGGGTATTTATGATGTAAAAATGGCATTTCTTAATCTCATGTCATTAAGTGATACCATTATTTTACATTAAGATAGTGATGTGCATCTCTTCCCAAAATGAGCACATTTATTTCTGTAATATGGCCGCAGAATTCAAAAAGAGCTAACAAAACGGATTAACAATATTAATGTATCAAGGGAGAATAGTTGAAAAGAAAACTAATGTCAGAATGGCGTGCCGGAAGTACATACGCTGAGTGTGCTACCCTGGCACCCGGGAACCATGCGCACAAATAAATGGAACTTCCTCGAATCATACAATCCGTGCCCTTAGGTGCCCCAGGGCTGTGGTCCATGTGGTAGAAACCAGTGAGCCTTGTGATTGGGTAAACGATGTTGTACATACGAGAGCCTGGATTCGCTGAGCCCGGGGCAACACGGGTCACTGTTACAGATGCGCTTCAACAAGGCAATGGCAACCGGTGAATAAGGTTGCAGTGTAGATGGGAGATGAACACGGTCAGCCTTTACACAGCACTTGATACTTGGCGGAAAGCCAAGGGCTCCTACTTATTGACAGGAGAGGAAAACCAGGCACAGAGCAGTACCGTTTTTGCTAAGGATCACAACATTTGATTGAGAAGCGCAATTTAGCCACTAAGCTAGATCCAACCACGAGAACACCTCTAGAATTACAAGAAATGGTTACTGACAAAAGAAACAGGAATACAACAACACAGCTTCATTGCTCTCTTCCATGTGGTCATTCCTGAAAAAAAGGCACAGTGGTAAATAAATAAAATGGCCGCTGATGGCCCTCAGTAATTGAGCATTAAATCTCCACGCGCCTCCTTCTCCAATAAATCATGAATTTCCAGTATGCCAAAGTACTGTTGCTGCGGCCCCCACCCCCTCCCGATCAAACTGCCTGTCTGACTGTACAATGCCGCATACGTGACTGCTTCCCCATGGCCTGGCTGCAGACATGAAATCCCCACAGCTTATACATGAGGGCCTAGGGAACGTTTTCAGGACAAAGTCTGTCTGGGTTCCCCGTACCGCGAAGCCGTGGCCTACAGGGGATTTTCAAGAGGCATCATCTGCCAGCTACTAATTGGCAGAAACGAGGAAATTGCAAACTTGACACCTACCAGACGGGCTTAACCCACCAGGTTTAATCCACTGCAAGTTTTCATCCGGGCGTCCATTTTGAAAGGCTTATTTTACGACAGCTAGTGAGCAATCCATTTTTATATCTTAAGCTGACATTTTCTTTAAAACGTGTTTTTTGTGTTCACCGTTTTGTAATATGAACACAGACTGTGCATCGTGAGTACTAATAAGCCCTGCTGGGATACTCTTTCAAGCAAGAGGCTGGTAAGGCACAATTAAAATGCAGTAGATACAGAATCAATGCCATTAGGCAACCAATACTAATAAAATGCATACATTCTGAATAAGAAAGCATTCTAATCAATAGGCAGAGAGAAAATCAGTAAATATGCTAAGGTACATTTTTAGGCAGCCATGATTCAAATTAGAATTAACTCCAGGCAGAACCAGTGCATAACAAAAGGTGTGGCCCGCCTAGCACAGTTCATCACTCTACATGCGTATGTATATGAAATGCATGCATTCAGTGAAAAAACGCTGATATATAATGGGTCTAAGATACAGAGACACTACGATCAGGGCATTCTAAGTAATTTGGTAAGGTGAAAAATACCGTCATTTTGGTAGGTTGTTGTTTTCTCACCGCAGCAGCAGCAATGCTTCTGGTACTGTGTCCAGCATGGCCTGTGGGGGTAGTTGTGGGGGACGCACTCTGATAAGCAAGGGGCAGAGACTTGAAGATTAAGGTGAGCGGGGCATGGGAAATAGGGCCATATAAATTGACTCTGAAGGCTCTTCCATTCTCAAAACAGAGGTAAAGCCTACGCTGGTGGTAGAGAAACCCGCTGGAAGTTAGAAACAGAGCAGGCAGCAGCAAGATAACCGGCATTATAATGGCGGAGTAAAGTGCAGGCACCAATGTCTGATCCCAAAAAAGTGAGGTGCAGCTTGGTTTCCTATGGCGCAGTGAGCAAGGGACCCACGTCTGGGCATACCCTCTCTTACATAGGGAGACAAACTGACAACAAAAAAGTGATGGGTGGAAGGTTTTGAATTAATCTGAACCACTAGCATTGCTCTGGTCAACCTTCCACAGTGCCGTTTTTCAGCCCGTCTGTGCCATTGCAAAAGGGGTCCAGCCATATGCAAATCAGTCAGGTACTGCCACAAATGGGAGCAGCCCTGCCGGAACTGCTAGGCCAGGTCCCCTCTGCACAGAAACACAAACAACCTCAGACATGTTTCGGACTTGTTGGGCCTCCTCAGTGAGGTGCAGCCTGTTTCCCTATGGCGCAGCGAGCAAGGGACCCACGTCTGGGCATACCCTCTCTCACATAGGGAGACAAACTGAAACCAAAAAGGTGATGGGTGGAAGGTTTTGAATTAATCTGAACCACTGGCATTGTCTGGGCAACCTTCCACACCACTGTTTATTAGCCCGTCAGCGACATTGCAAAAGGGGTCCAGCCATATGCAAATCAGTCAGGTACTGCCACTAATGGGAGCAGCCCTGCCCAAACTGCTAGGCCAGGTCCCCTCTGCACGGAAACCCAAGCAACCCCATGAGTGTGCCGGGCCTAGAGACCCAAGCTACTCCTCACTGATGACGTCCTACAAGGCTGAAATGGATGTGACCTAGCAGTTCGGGCTGGACTGCCCCTTTTGGGTAGGACCAAGCCTGATTTTCAAATGGGTTTAACCCTTTTGTAATGGCTTGGCAGGCTGAAAAATGATGGTCTGGAGGGTTGCGCAGAGCTGTGCCCGTGGTTATGATTTATTCAAAACTTTCCAGCCATCACCTTTTCGGTTCACCAATGTCTGATCGGCAGTGCCACATATTCCAGGCAATGGCTGCCTCAGGATCCAAATCCAAAACATCTTAGAGCTCGTATGGTCTCAGACTAGGACTTTGTAAAGGCTCCTCAGGGTGTCAGTGTAAGAACAAGCCTCCAGATGAGGATAATTTCAGAGCCAGCAACCTATATTCTGGATGCGTGCTATTACACTAATGCAAAACATAACTGAGGTATTTAATGAGCACATGTCCATCCCTGGGGGAGTGGTTATTTTGCACCACAGACTGATAAAAAATGCTTATTTGAACCCAATTTAATGGTACTCATTTTACTGACTGCTAAAGGATGAAGGGCTGAGCCAGTGCTTGAAATTGAAAAAATGTACTCTGGGAAATCTTTCCTCATTGTGGGGTGATGGTGCGGGGCAGTGGGGACAGAGGAGGAGGCATGGCCACAGGCCACGCTATGCAACACAGTATTTCTACATGGAACCTACACCTGGTGATTTACATAAAAGCAAAGAGCATTTTGGGAACATAACCATGGGAGTTGGACGGAGAGTTGATCTGCAGCCTGCACAGTCCGAAAGGAAGCCAAGAAAAAGAAGGTACTTTGCTGCTGGAGCCGAACATTGTCTAACTTTGTCCCCGCTTATTGCATTAGGTTCATCCCTATCGGATACCGCACACCGAGTGGTTGGATTGTGTGTTTACACTCGGTGTGCTTCCAGACACATATACCAGGCTGCAGGTTTGTAACTCTGAATAAGTGAACGAGAGTGGTGTCCGGACATTTGGTCGAAAGTCATTTCGTCGAAAGACATTTGGTCGACGTAATTTTGTCGAAAACTAAATGGTCGAATTTTTTTATTTTATTTATATATATATTTTTTAGGTTGTAGTCTAGGGAAAAAAGGGTTTTTTAGAAAAAAAAGGGGGTTGGGGGGGAACCCCCAAAAAAAAAAAAAGTGAAAAAAAAAAATTTCGACAATTTGGTTTTGCGACCAAATGGTTTCGACCAAATGTCCTGTCGACACATTTTTTTTGACGAAATGTCTGGCAACCAATGATAGTAACTGCAGGCTTACTGTAGCCTTTGAGCTCTTGTGATCGACACCTCTTGCCTTTGCCTTCTGACCGTACTGCGACTTTAAAGAGTGACTGTGGGTTTGCCTTTGAGCTCTCGAATCCCAGCCTTGAGTCGTACTGATTGTACTTTGACTTGGGGCTTGTTGGAATAAAACTGTCTTTTGACTGCATTGTTGATGGGGCTCAGGCGATGTGACAATGACACCTAGAGATGAAGGCTCCATTTTGAGAAGGGAGATTGACATCTTATGGCAGCAGAGAGTGGCAAGCTTCGATTCTTCCCGATGCCTAGAACGCGGCAACAGACGAAAATACAGATGACTGGTCCTACGTCAAAACTCTCTCTTCCCTGGAAACTCCCTACTCTCTCCTTTTCAAGGAGAGACCTTGACTCCAAGCGCGATGGGGGTCTGAGGGACGCCAAAACATGACTGTAGAACTCACAAGGAGGCATTGAATGCCAGGGACTGACTAAAGTCTTGAAGGGAAAAATGCCGGAAAAGTCATTCAAAGTCATTGATCCAACTCCCACTCCGGCATTGTTTATAGACTTGAGAAAAGAGATAAAGGATCTGACGATCCCTCTGATGGCATCCTTGGATTTGACGGATGCAGAGTTCTTCAATCTAAAACTACCCTTGATTTTACCCCTCCTAGCCACCCAGATATTGACATAACTAGTTCACCTTTGGTGTTGCTGGAGAATGCTATAATCAAACCTAAGGAGCCACCCCAAACAAGCTAAACTGACCTGTTACAGTCCCCTACCCATCAGTTGCTGGCGATAGGTGACAACCTTGGCATTCATCAAGTTCAGCGTCCACCACTTCATCCAGCAGAGGCTCTTGCTGTCCAGCCTTCTGCAATGGCTAGGGTGCATGACCTTATTCCAATGGTCCAGGTGTTTGTGGCTACAGAAACAGCGACCCTTGATCACCATAAAGAGGGCAAGGTATATTTGGCACATGTACCTCTCCCGCTGTCGCCTCTGGAGAGAAGTTCCTTGCTTCAGCCCTCAAATCGGTACTCATACTTTCGTTCTAATGATCTTCCATCTCATCATTTGGTCCGACAGCGCCTCATCTCTTTTTCAGTTGGGACCGACGACAGACGGACCTCTTTACAAAATCACGTGCTTCCTTCACCACCAACGCCTTTGAATGATTCTGTCTTCTCACCTAAACCCCAAGCGGAATTACCCAATGAGTCCAAAACTTCTGACTTTTCCTCACATTGCCAGATGATGTCTGCTCTAACTTTTTCCTTGGCTCCCTTCGTTAAATTATACCAGACAGCTAACGAGATTGCTAAAGACCGAGCCACCTCATTGGCCCTAATTCACTCCAAGGTAATCTACATTGAATCTTTTATAACTTCCCTCCAAACATGTGCAGACCAGGAACTTGAATGTGCCAATACGATTAGGAGACAATTACAAGCAGCCCTTTATGTTGAAAGAGCCGACAGAAATATTTACTTAATTCAGTGTTGGAGATTTTGCATCTGATACCATTGATGCCTACAAGGAACAAGGGGGCCATCCCCACACCTTGTATGAACTCATCCATGAAGGGGCCAGGAGAATTAGTAGATGAATTTATTCTTCCCCCTAGAGCAAAAGTAGTTTCATCTAAAGACATGGCAAATGTTCTAGTTAGACCATCCTGATCGGGAAAGACAATTATTCCCCCTCCCAGCGATTTGACAATTCATAACTCAGCACTATCACTACACTCAGTAGTACTAACAACGAGAGAAGACCATAGGGCATCTGAGACTCCTCCCCCGTCAGCTACTGATAATCTTTCAAATATACCTGGTCCGCCCTCGATACAGCCCTTTTTGATGTTTCAAAGGAAAAAAAAGAAATTAAACAAAATTAGCCCAAAATAAAAACGACCACGGAAAAGAAATCCAAAAACTTACATATGCCTAAAAATCACACCATAAAATAAGGCTTGCTCATTTATAAAGAACCTTCCTTTTCCCTGCGATACTTCAAATTCTGATCTCCATGAAAAGGTAAAGACTCATTCAAATGTGGCTCTGCCTTCTCACCAGCCTGAATTTTTTGTGAAAGACGGTTTTTACAGCAAATGAATGTCTCTATTGAGACTTATCTGCTAAATCTGTCCACATATACAGTTGAAGACGGAGACTGGATGTTGGAGGCTCCAGCTCCAGATACAATTCCTTCCCCCCACCCTAGTGTGTGGGTGACACCGTCATATTTTGCAAAATCGATGCCTCATACAGCAACGAGAGACCAGGTTGAAAGACCAAGGCAAGCTTTGAATCTTGCTATCAAACCTCCTAATTCTTCAACACAAAAGTCACCTGGTCCCTTTTAGACACTTGCAGAAAAAAGGGTGATCATTTCTAAAAGAAAAAGCTCCTCTGTACTTTCAGATGGAGGGATACCAAATTGGCAGATTTATACCAGTCTTCAAGAGCCATCCCTTGACAACTTGAGTCGAGACAAGTTTCCTATCCCCATAGGGCCTAAGAGAAACCAGTCGGTAAAGAAGGGCATTGGGGTTTGTCCATCGGAGCTTACACCGTCAGTCTTGAATGCGTATTGCCAGCTAATGAACCGAGTCAATGTTCTCAGAATATTCCGTAACATTCTAATGCTACAATTCCTCCACTCAGAAGACATCTTGATCATAGATTTCCCCATGGAGAAAGTCACAGACAAAGTGACACTCCATCTTAGGTCGAGGGGGGCCAGATCTTCACTTCTAGAAGTAGCCCATTTCCTGTTGCCCATGGGCTTTGAATGTATGGCTTCCATTTCCAAGCCAGTCTCTAAGGTACACTATAACCAGATGGAGATTCTTTCAAACTCCATTTAGTGTAATGGTTCAAACCCGAGACAAGGTTGTGGCTTAAAACTCAGTCTGGAAGTGAACTCGTCTTATGTGAGAGCTCCCATTAGACAATCCATGTGACCAGCCCGAATGATGAAACCAACACATATGCCCAGAGTACCGACTAAAGAAACAAATGCATCATCTACCTGGCCTGACCCGCGGCCGATACATGGCCCTCTTAAGATTACAATTAATAATGTGACTTCTCCTAATATTCCGCTTATCCAGGAGGAACTGAGATACAGAGCCAAATCTCTGGTATTGGCAACACACGAGAGGTCACTGATGGAACGAAAAATGACCAATTAATAACTAGGCACTCCATGGAGTCTAGCCTTCTGGAATATCTGCTTGTACTCTCACTTGCCATCAGACTACACGTTGTCCTTGGGTGTCCTGGACATTATCTGCCTCCAAAAATCGTGGCTCTCTTATGAGACAGCTTTAGACGTATATACTACCCGCCTTAACCCTGCTCACAAAGCCCTGCGAGGAAGGCCGAAATCTGGATTACTGGCGCTTGTAGGAAACGGGAAGGGACTTTCAGTTAACCTAACTAGCAACCCCATCCCATATTTGCAAGTTATTGGCATTAACATGATGTTCCATCAGGATCGTCAAACACATCAAGGATTGATCCTCAATGTATACTGGAACCCGCAGGGAACTTCCACCCAAGCTTTTATTAATCTTGTGAGACAAGCCATTGATGACTCCATTTACCAGCATAACCCATACTTCATAATTGTGGGAGGTGATTTGAACTGCCCCTGTGTCAAAATTAAGAATGTAGACCTACCACAATCAAATTTGGTGATTTCTTTTAGCGATCGAAGAGCGGGGGCATGCTAGAAATGATGACCTCATACGATCTTCACATCCTAAATGGACAAAAAAGCCAAGACTGTCCTTCCAGATATACTTGATCCAATGGCAAAATAATGAGTATTCTGAATTACCTTTTTGTTTCCAGTGTTCTATTGCCTGAAATCACGTCGTATGATATCATTCGTAAGTCCTCGAGTGATTATTCGCTCCTATCACTTATTTGGAAGGGCTATGATGACCACCATCCACCATCCAAGCATTGGCCTGATTCATATTCAACCCGCCCCAGGTTCTGATCACTTACGATTGAAACATCGAGACCTTAAAAAGCTGTCTGCAAGTCTTTCAGAAAAATTATCCCAGAGTGGCAAGGTGAACTATATTCCTTTACTATTGGAATTTAAGATTCTTGCTCCTAAATAACCTGGATATTCCAACGCACGCCATAAACATGTATTTGACACAAAGCTTAATCAAGAAAAAAAACGTATGCAACCAGAACTAAGGCATACAAGTGGTCTACCTGAGCCGGAGCACACCAAGCTAAGGAAAAAATCAAACAAAAATACAAGAACTGGCTGAAAGGCCATAAAGCGGAGATTATACAACAAGATGTGGAGCACATGCTGCAAGCACTAGCAAACAAAGATGCTAGAGCCACTTGGAAAATGCTCAACGAAACAGGGGCTCATTACCCTTTTTTTTGATGGCTAACACTGTGTCCGAACAGTCATGGTCCAACTTCTACAGAAATATATTTGGTCTTAGACGCCTAATAACATCTATTCACCTCCCCAAGTCCAACACCGGCTGGAACTACCCTCTGGAACTGGAAGACATTCTACTCCTTATCAAGAAATCCAACCAGTCCAGAGCCCCGGGCGCCGATGGGATTTCAAACTCTATGATTATGTTTTTTTCTGAGTATTGGCAGCCGCAGGTGCTTGACTTATTCAAGCGAATAATGAAGATATATGAAATTCCGCCCTCCTGGTAATCTGCAATAATGGTGCCTTTCTTTAAACAAGGTAAAAGATCTGACCTGGCAAATTATCGGCTGATTGCTTTGCTCAGCTCTTTGGAGAAATTATTTAGGGCTTTTCTCTTGAAAAAACTCAAACTTTGGATCACCCAAATGGGAAAAGAAAACTCCAGATAAATGGGATTCACTGCAGGTGTCAGAACGGACCTAAACATACTACTTCTAAACCTACTGAAAGGCATAGCTTTCATTGACAACAACAGGATCTACTTGGCATTTTTGGACTTACGCAAATCTTTCAACAACATTAATTGCCACTTTTTGTGGTCCAAAATGGAGGCTTGGAACTATCCCAGTAACTTGCTAGCTTCAATCAAGTCTCTATATGAAGACACTACGGTGCAAATCCGATTAAACGCTCAGGGCCATTTCACCAGTCCAATCAAAACATTCAGTGGCCTGACGCAAGGGTGCCCCTTGGCACTGACCCTTTTCAACCTTTTTCTCTCTGATGTGGGAAAACAATTGGCCAAGACTAGATCTTTCCCCCCGTGAGATCGGCGATCAATTTCTGTCAAGACTTCTTTTCGCTGATGATCTAGTCTTGATTGACAAGACGTATATTGGTCTTCAGAGAAGTCCCAAGCATTAAATGAATATACGGTAGAGAATGGGCTGAAAGTGAATACTTCAAAAACAAACATTATGATCATCGGCCCAAAGCCCATGCATAGAATTTCAGCTTTCAACTGAAACAAGTGAGGTGACCTACCTGGGGACATTAATCAACAACAGCAGGATTGATTTTCCATGCCAAGTGACTCTCTTTAAAGCCAATAATCGCTTTCTATAATGAAAAGGTGACCCCAATATTGACCTATGGAGTGGAAGGTTTTCTTGCCACCCCTGATCTTTCTGGAGGAAGTTACTAAGACTACCTATCCTCGGCTCTACTGAGATTACCAGGTTTGAGTTGGGTCTGAATTCTCTTCAGGCACGTACGATGTGGAAAACCTTGGCTCTGTTCCAGAAGTGTATTCTACCTAATCCTGCCAAACCCTTTCAGATATTAAATGGAGCCTTACAAAGGGGAAATTATCCTTTATTGACCCAATGTAAAGAGAGCTGTAATGCACATCTGAAATTTCTAGCAACCACCTAGGAAGATCTTATTGACAACCCAAATAAAATAAAAATAAAATTAGGCAAATGGACTGGATTAATACCCAAGCAGACAAGAAGGACTATAAACTGAAGGAAAGTGTGCTGGGTTTCGATTGGATCCATACCAAAAACGCGATATTGGGCTCCAAACTCTACCAACAAGTGTGTGCTGTAAATAAATGGTTACCAGGGATGGAAAGTTACCTAACAAAGTATCCAAATAAAAGAATCCGTAATGTTTTTATGCGTTTTAGATTCAACGTATTGCCCACTAACCAAATACTCTCAATTAGATCTAGTGCTCAACTTATATGGCCGTGGTGTAGGTTCTGTGGTATTGAAGGTACGGTAGAGGACCTGGAACACATATTGCTGGTATGCCAGGCACTGAGGGAGAAAAGACTTCTATACTTTGCACAATATGTTCACAACACGGCGGAAGTAAATAGAGAATTTATTTGGTATAAAATGCTACACAACAGTAATGGCAATTTGAACATCAGAGTAGCAACATTTCTGAGAAATGTGTGTGCTCTGTTTTAAATCCTCTGTTCTTTCTCTACTTTCCATTCATTTTAATTTGGCTTTGGTTTTCTTACTATGTAAGAGTAATGAAGATGAACTTTTGGATCGTTATTAGGTGACTTCGTTAAGTAATATTGTGAAAATTAATGATAATAATTGGGAAATAGTGTTAATATGCTAGATATAGGAAATTAACTGTGTTCTCTTTTTATTTTAAAATGTGAATGTTTTCTTTTCTTTTTTGCTCCACTATTTTGTTCTTATTTTGTATTCTTAGTAACGAAAATGAATATTTTTGTAAAGGTTTTTCTAAACCAAAACAAATAGACAAATAATAAAATAATAATAAACTGGCCAAGGTGTTGAAATGGGAAAGCAAACCACTGGGTTCCTTATCAAAATATCTGACAAAATTTCCCAATTGGTGTTTCCAGTAACTGTTCATGCACTTTAGACTGAACCTCTGCCTGACTAAACAGATTATGTCTGTCTACAAACAATTTACAGATGTAGAATGTCGATTTTGAGCTGAAAGGGGGAAGTGTGAGAAACTGAAACATATCACCCTCTTCTGCACAGGCTTGACTGACCTAAGAACTCGACATTTGGGGAAATTAACTGCCAATACTTTTTTTGGAAGAGGCTGAGGACTGTTGGGGTTTCCTTCTTCGTGTAGAAGACAATTCAGCAATATTCAGAGTGCTGAAATGTCTGACAGAGGTTTTTGAAATCCACAAGAAGTAAATTGTCAACTAAGTGGCACCATGGGTGGTTCTTTTTTCTTAGATATGACTGCTACGATGAGCTATGGACATTGATTGTTTTAATTGGTTTGTAATAAACTTAAAGTCTTAAATAAAAAACATAACCATGCCTAACATTTTATAATTCAAACATGCTGTGAACAGGATTCAGCAATAAACACTTCCGAGCGAGTGATGGAAGTTGGACTCTGTTCTTTTCATTGGTCACAATACTCACGCTAACAAAAACATGTTTGTTAACTGTGAATTGCAATTAATACATACCAATTTAGACAGCCTCTGAACAGGATGTGAGGCTTGGTCTGTTTCTACAATCACTTTTGCTTGCAACTCTTCTGAAGCATGGTTGCTCATGGGTGAGAGCTCACCTTGCGCAGATCTGGGAGTTTCCTGGGCGAGCTTCCGGCCAGAGCAGAGCTCTGTCTTGTTCTGTCACATTTCCTACCCTGGTGATGAGCATATTCAAACCTGTGACCATGATGTCAGAAACATATCCCTGCATTTGATGCTTGCAACAACTAACCTGCAGAACAGTTATTCTCTAAGAAGGATGGATGGTGTCTAAGTCCTAGGCAAGTGTGATTTGATGTGGGTGCTACGGGTTCCAACCCTATGGTACCGAGTCTATTTTTCCGATTGCCTTTTGTGTTCATTTTCTTTATGTTTGGGGTGTGGTTGAAACAATAAGAAAGGGTGACACACTTATACAAATTCATGTGTACTTTAAAATGTAAAATTTAACACATGTTCCAGTCTCACTGCGCCACAAAAAAAGATGCAGAAACTGCTTAAATTGCAGGATTATTTAATAATAATAATAATTTCACATTTATATAGCGCTATGAACCCTCAGGTATCTGAACGCAGCTTATTATTACCCATGGTGTGTGGTGCTCATTTATCGACCTCGGAAGGATAAAAGGCTGAGTTTGGCTCTGCCGGGATTCGAACCTGTGGTAGCACGGATGTCCAAGCGAGCACTCTACTCGCTGTTCCACTTGACCAGCTAAAGGGAACATATGCTGCTTAACATGTGTTTCGAGCAATCCTTGCTCTTCCTCCGAGGCTGATACAAATTAAATGTGAAATATCAGTCAACACAAACCAAGGTAGGTTAAACTAAACAATGTATTATGGGGGTTCACTTGAAGCAAATTACATGATAAGGGCAGCCATGTCCGGGGGAAACGGAGGAACGTGACAATACACCACCACAAGTAGTTCACCCATGAGTTAATACAGGCATGTGTTGATTCCATTGTTCAATAACACAGATGCATACATACATTTCATACATAAAAATTCAAGAGTAACATGAGCAAAAAAACAAAAGGTGAGCAAAAGTGAAAAACAATTTTTTTTTTGTGTATATAAAGTTTTAAATACCGTGAATATGGTGTAAGCCAATTGGAGAAGGAGCCATGGTTGAAAAAGGATCAATCCATCAGTACAAGGAGGAGGACAAGAAACACGAGAAGCAACCAACAATTTAATCCGTTAGAGATAATATCGTTCGCTAGTGTGAAATTGTTAGACAGTTGTGTCCTCATTGAGTCGATTAATAGATCACATATGATAAAAGATTGGGTACCTTATATTTGAAATAGATCTGATGTGGTTGGTCGTGTTATTGGCTGATTTGACTGGAAGGTTTCAAAATATGCAAGAGATGGGAGTTAGAATAATTGTATTGCCAAAATTACCACCGTAGCAATATGAGCAGTCTTGCATTTATAATTTAGTAATTCAAATATACAAAGTAACTATACAATAGCGCATACCTTTTATTCCTCGCCAGTGCGGAATACGTATTACTATTGTCCGGACCATCAAAGGTGAAGATGTGTGGATAACCGTAACAATGGGAGCGGTCCCATAATGTAAATAGTCTCAGTTGGGCAAGGGAAAGAGAAAGATAAACAAAGTGAATGTCAGTAATAATAGACGTCTCGTCAGTTTTGTACCAACAAGGGTTAACACTTAGAAAAACAGCTGTATGCTGGACAGGGTCTTAGGGACCATAAGCAAATCCTTACCCGGTGGTCAGCTACATGTGAAACTGACCCCCACACGGGCGCCGCGCCGTCTGACTTCGTTATATTCACAGATGCATCTAGCTCGCGGACGGCATTCCCTAGGTCTGCCTTTTAGAGCCGCCATCTTGGGTGAGTGTTAGTAGTGGTGGAGCTTAGTAGATGGCAGATCGGCCGCTGTAAGATATGTGCCTCTTTGGAATGATTTGGCACATCCTAACCTATTATAGATACAGTGAAAATGCATATGCTTAGTAGGTTGAAGATTGGGCAAAAAGGGCTAGTGAAAATCTCCTAATTTGACTAATATGTTAAACACATCTTGATAAAGTCGCGGCAGTTGCGAAGAATTAAAGACGTTGCAATCACCATTTCTGAAAATAAATTAATCCGATTTGTGTATGGAAATCGAACTGGACGTCTGATGTTAAGAGGACAAGGGTGGTCCTGTGGTCTCTAACGGCATGGAAGGCAACCCGGCTCCTATTGGCATAGGAATCATAAATTGAAACATACCCATTGGTAATGAACTGAAGTGGCTAATTAAGTAGTGAAAGTGTACATATTAATACACATAGTCCAAGGCACAGACTGACCTGTAGTCTTATTGCAATTGATTGAAGATAATAAAGATTAGTTATGAAAGACTAAGTCAAAGACCATGGACTATAGAAAGACAGCTAATTCATGGTCAGAGTTAAGACCGCACTGTACACTCCTGTATTGACAAATAAGTCTAGCTTCAAGCCTGCAAAGTAATAATGTTAGGTTGCCCCCCCCCCCGAGGGGGGGCAAAGTTGCTTTGGGCAGACCTACAAATCTGATATTCTGTTTGAGATCCAGTTGGGCACATTTCTGCCAATGGCTGGCTAGTGGATATTTGGCGTCATGACTTGCTATGGTGGACAGGTGTTCTCTGATTCGAATATTAAGGGGTCTGATGGTACTGCCGATGTATTTCTTGTTGCACACACAGATGATGCAGTACACAGTTAATTTGGTGTTGCAATAGATACATGAGTCAATCCTGTGTTCTTGTCCTGGATTGAATAGGACACTTTTGGTTTCGAAAGCATAGGGCACATTGAACAGCTGCTACATTTGCGAAATCCTTTAAATTGGTCTTGATTTAGCCATGTTGGTTGTCGTTCCGTATTGAGCATAAAGGAGGAACTAAGTATGTTTTTGAGGGTGATCCCTTTGCTAAAGGTGAAATTGGGATATGGAACTACCCATTTAGCAATATCAACATCCAGGTGTAGTGAGTGCTAATGTCTTTTCATAATAGTGTGAAGTAAATGGCTGTCCATATTGTATCTGGTGATAAGTCGTATCTTGTTAGGACTTTGTCTTGTAGCTCCAATTTATGGTTGCAGCAATTCATCTCTCCTAAGTTTTCTGACCTTTTTTGCTGTGACTTCACAATGTTTGCCATTGTTTCCTCTTTGGGTAAATCTTGATTGAATAAGTTTGCTTTCAATATTGAAGTCTCCAGGTGATGAACAGTTCCGGTGCGCTCTAATAAATTCACCCTTAGGTATGTTAGAGATAACTTGCTTCTTGTGACAGCTATCTGCATGTAAAACTGAATTAACAGATGCACTCTTGCGAAAGGTTCTGGTTGTAAACCCACAATCTGTGATTGCGATAGAAAGGTCTAAGAAATCAATGGTATCAACTGGAAGTGCTGGTAAATTGGATGCCCCATGTGTTGGATTTGAGTAAATTGACAAATAAAGAAAGTTGTTCAGTGTTACCTGTCCACAGCATAAAAACATTGTCTATATAACGTTTTGATAGATAAATGTGTGATTTGAACGCATGGTTAGAAAAAACAAATTCCTGTTCGAAGTAGTGCATAAAAATGTCCACCCGTGCCGGTGCAAAACTAGCACCCATGGCGATGCTGATGAGCTGCTTGTAGTAAACATCATTGAAAAGGAAACATAATTTTTCAACGTGAACCACAGAAATTGCTTAAGCATCTCAATATGATCATAAAATGATGCAGAGGTTTGGCGAAAGATGTAACCAACACTTTGAATGGCATGTCATGTTTGATCGAGGTATACAATGATTTGACATCCAAAGTGACCATTAGTAGGTTTTGTTTGAATGGTAAACAATCTAGAATTTGTAGTACATACATCTTGTCTCGTATATATGAAGGTGTAGTGAGCATCACAGGTAAAAGACATTCATTAATATATATGGAAACAGGCTCCAACACACCACCTCTTCCGCTTACAATAGGTCTGCCTTCGGGTATGTCAGTGAACTCTTTAATCATTTCAGGAAAAAAAAAAAATTGTCGGCATAGTGGGCCCATCAACTAGTAGAAATTGCCTTTCAGTGTCAGATAAGACTCCTTTCTTAAACCAATCAAGAATCATACTGTTGATAGCAGTTTTATTCTGATTAGTAGGGTTGGAGAATAAAACCTGATAGCAACCCGCCTGGTAGAGATGACAGAGGCCCATTGTCATGTAGTCGACCTTATTCATCATGACCACATTGCCGCCTTTGTCAGCTTCTTTGATTATAAGATTGCAATTTTGGGCCAGGCCTTTGAGTGCTGCCCATTCTAATGGGTTCAGGTTGAACTGACTTCTAGAGGGGGGAAATCTAGGTTGATCATTTGTTTTGTTGATATCTTTTATAACTGCCTGGTAGAAGGTGGCAATGATATTATCTTGGGTGAATACAGGTGTAAATTTAGATTTTGAACATAGTTCTTTGATAGATACATTTTGTTGCTGTTGGGATCAGGGGCGGCAAACAACACCGGCAGAAACGCTCCAGTCACACCGCGAAGGTTCACCAGAGCTTACCATCAACAGCAATTGATGAACCAGAATCGCTGAATCTTGTTGCTATTAGGTTTTATTCTCCAACCCTACTAATCAGATTAAAACCACTATCAACAGTATGATTCTTGATTCGTTTTTCACTTTTGCTCACCTTTTGTTTTTTTGCTCATGTTACTCTTGAATTTTTATGTGTGAAATGTATGTATGCATCTGTGTTATTGAACAATGAAATCAACGCATGCCTGTGTTAACTCATGGGTGATCTACTTGTGGTGGTGTATTGTCACGTTCCCCCATTTACCCCGGACATGGCTGCCCTTACCATGTCATTTGCTTCAATTGAACCCCCATAATACATTGTTTGGTTTAAACTACCTTGGTTTGTGTTGAATGATATTTCACATTTAATTTGTATCACCCTCAGAGGAAGAGCAAGGATTGCTCGAAACACATGTCAGTCTGCATATGTTCCCATTAAATAATCCTGCAATTTAAGCAGTTACTGCATCTTTTTAGTGGTGCAGTGAGACTGGAACACGTGTTAAATTTTGCTATTTCTGTGGAGTACTTGGGCAACGTACCCACAACTTCCCGCCACATGCTGCCTCTTTTGTGCCAACGTACCTTGCAAGCACAGTGTCCTATTGGGCTTTTCTTTGCTCTCCTCTCTTGTTTACTTTAAAATGTAGTGTACAGAAGGGGCCAAACCCTAGAATACGCATGCTTGATGTGAGCAAAGAATTTGTTTTTTAAAAAAATCAACAAAAAGATATTTAAAAAAGAAGGAAGAAGGGCGCCGCTAGATTGGAAGGGTCTCGGGGGCAGAGCCATTGTTGAATCCCATCCTAGCGTCAGAGTTACTAAGGCTAAGCTATGAGAGTCTTAATATCACTCAAACCTGGGAGGAGTCACAATCAAGGGCCCTGGTAGATTGTCCAATGACATTCTGCAAAGTATAAATGCACAAAGATTAGGGTATAACCAAAGTAGGGTGCGCTATGCCCTGTCCTATATGTGTGTTGTCCGCAGCAGTGTCAGCATAAGGAAGAACCCCAAACTTCCTTAATTAATTACATAAAACGGAAGGATGCTGACAATTGCGCTATAACATCTAACATTCATGCACTTTAATTGCAGTATCAAACACAGCCGACACGTGTTTCAACCACTCGGTCATCCTCAAGGCTGTTCTTTTTTATCTTATAATATATGTATCACAGTTTCAGAAACAGATGATATGTACATCAACATAAAAAATTGCAGAAAACACAGTTTTCATTGAAAAATGATAGTAAAAATAAATATAAAGAGTTTTTATATACATACCCATAATCCAATAAGGTGTCCAGAGGATGGGCAAAGAAAAAGCGAAAACAGAAATCCTATATGACATGCACACATTCTGTTCAGGTCGAATTATGTGCATCTATTGGCCCAGAACCAATTTTGACCAAGCTGTGCAGTAGATCAAAGTCTTCCATCTTATTTATATTAGAAGTAAACAGTACATCACCTAATTCTTCAAATTACCAGCCTCATGCTGTCCCAAAAGGTGATCTGCCAGTTCATATTTTTTTATCATTGCAATGTGACAGTCTATCAGAGATCCCAGCACCGCCAGTGACATGCTCAAAGTCTTGAGATCTAAATTGAATTAGGCATATGATATATTTCCAGACACTACAGATGTCATTTTTGCAAGTCATGTTGATATCATTAATTTGTGTATACATGATCCCCTTGGCCTTACCTAATTTAGCAGTTCCTCTCCTGGAGAATCCAAGGAAAGATTCTTGTATATTTGATTCTATAGCTAGTGCTAAATATCTTCAAATCCTATTAGGATCTAGATCAAAAAACAAAATGTTGGCCCATTTTATATGATATTATTTGTCTAATTCCCTGATGACAAAGTTAAATAGTACAGTGGTTGTCCTTGAGTCACGCTGGACGATTAATATTCCCACACTGGGATGCTTGTGTAAACTTTCAAATTCGTTATAAATCCCGGGTTCAGAAACCTGCAGGAAAGTTCTGATTTGTAATTAATATTATTAAGGTCACTAAACCCGTGCCTGATTTCTAATACAATCTGTATGTCAGTGACTTGGTAGGTCCCAAAAGCCATAACCAAAATCACTATAAAGTTCCATTCCATGTTCAATAATTATGTCCATTGACAAATTGCTGCTTACCATCAGCCGGAACTTTATGAGGGATCAATCCCAGGAGTTTGCAAAGTGCCTCACCCCCACGCTCCTGCGAGTGAGCAAACCTAACACATTCTCAGATTGTGTTGTGCTGCTGTTTCTGCTCTAGTTCAGAAATGCTGTGATGCATGAGAAGCCTAACACATTTTTTTCCAGATCTCTTATTATAATTATATTTTCCTTGTTGGATCATAAATGCACATGATTCAAAAGTGCATCTATTGAAAGTCCTATGTGCACCCCCAAAATGCATAAATACAATTTTCCCCACTGACCCTTGCACTTGAAAAAAGTTCAAGGACACATACACTTTCAAATTTCAAGTACACACCAGAGATTCTTTTATTGTGGATGTATGCGAGCAGGTTAGCCCCTGGCTATATGCACAAGGAGCCAGAGATATTATTTTGAAATTAGTTGTCACCCATCTTCAATGAGTCCTGACCAGATGTAACCTAAGCATCTACAGAACTACACATTTCTCTAAAAAAAGAAAAGAGTAGGAGGTGTGGAAGATAAAAAGGGTGGGAATAGTCATTGCATCTGAATGGTCACTTTTTAAATTGTAGGCACAGGGCACATTGTTAGGTGTGACCACTGGGTCATTGAACCAAAACACATTACTTAGCATCTAAAAGGTACAAGACTGTGCAAAAAGTGGTAACGTATATACACAAGAATGGAATTAAGTTCACTGATGTTGCTGCACTTGCACGTTCTGAATACTCACAAGGCATAGTAGGTTCGTCCTTTTTTTAGCTTTCCCCTCTTCTGTTGCGCATTGTTGGTGTGTATTCAACATGTATCACTCCCTTGTTCCCTCCCTTTGCCATGTGGGTGCTTTGAAACAGTATGCACTGTCTGTAAAAGCGCCTGACAAGCGAACACTAAATAAATAAATACATTGAAAACTCACACTCACCAAAAACAGATGGTCAGGATTCAAACAAGGTGAAATGCACTGCCCGAACATGCAGAGAACGCAAACACATCATCGTACCGGGTGTGACACAGTGCACTTATGTGCATGAGACCAGCTTCTCGGGATTAAACTAAGAATCTTTCAGGATATGGGACTCTACTGGAGGGACTTATCTATGAAGAATTGGTGACTTTGGATTCTTGAGAGTATATGTCTTTTATAAAAAACAAATACCCTTTCCAATTCAGGCTCAGCACCACCCCTCATCAAGTGGAACCTCGTCTGGTGTTCGGGTGATGCGAATCAGCATCATAAACCTTTTTATCTAATACTTACCCTCTAGGGTTTTGACTTGGTAAGGGTCTAGAAGTTTAAAAACCTGCATCATTAAACCTATATTGACTGAGTCAGACTTCATCTCATGTCACAAAAAAGGATTTGAAAAGGGAGATTCTATTCGGATAAATTCTAGGGCATGAATGTGCTCATGGAGTGAGCGATTTATGGCACATAGATATATTTCAGTAGGAAAATACACTTTATCGTACCTTGTTGTGGCTTCCTTCTTATTAAAACTGATAGCATTTGAAATATAAAGTGCTGATATTTAGCACTTAAAGATATGAAATGCAGTCATTGGATATGTTCTGTAATTTCTTAGAATACAAACATACTAAGAAAAACGCTTCTCAGTTAACCACTTTCAGACGTCCACCTTCAGCACCCATCTTTCCAGGCCCACGCCTGCTGTACTGAAGACACAACAATAAGGACTTACATTGATATACACACATCTGCTTGCTTATGAACGTTTTGCAAAAGGACATAACTGTACACATTGTGTAGGTAATTGACTTGCTAGATAGGGCTTCCTTAAACAATTTTCCTTTAGCGAAAATTGCTAACATGTGAGGATATGGCAGCTTGCTAAAACAATGTGCTCTGTTTAATGCAAACAAATAAATATATAATGCGTGTATTAGCTGGCTTTCAGTTTTTTATATACAAGTACAATGTTGTCTTAAATCTTAAATTATAGTTGTTCTTTATAGGTGGATCTACCTAAATAGGATCTTCTTTTAGAATCTATTTTAAATTATGCAGTTAGGATTTCATTTAACCTGACTTATGCTTCTCACATCTCATTTCTCTGAAAAGGCCTTTCTCCGGGCCCGGTCAGGGAAAGGAGGGAGAGCCCGATCCCTGGCCTTGCAAGGTGTCTGAGTGAGGGACTCCCTCCTTACCTGGACTGGTGGCGGTGGCGGCACCGCAAGGAGATGCTGAGGAGAAGCCGTGCAGGCATGGCAACCCTGCAGGGCCCTCGACAGGAGCAGGCGTAGTGGGATGACTCGCAACATTTGGCCTGCGGGAAGCCCAACATTGTGGCCCATGGTGTAGGGGTCCTGACCCATGCTGCAGTGTCCCCAAATCACAATCCAAACTGTGTATGTGATAGTCGAAAATCTTTGTGAAGTAAAACACATAGGAACAAATGATTATGTGCACCACATTCAATTAAACAGTGTTTTATATTACTCTTCTTGCCAGAATCCAGCCTCTAAGTGTGGGACTGGGTATAGAACAAGTACGAGTCCACATTTTCTTGATTCCAAGACAAGTGAGTTGCCCCTGAGCTATATTCCCGGTCCAACTTCTCACCACATCCTGCAGGCCTGTGGAGGAATGTATCGACAGTTCCTCTAATCATTCCCACATGACTCATGGTTGACTACAATAATGCGCTACAGCTTCCACCATTCTCTCCTTGAAGTTCGGGTCCCCTGGTGGAATCGCTAAGAGGGTAAGCAATTTGCTTACAGGACTACAAATGGACAACTTTAAAGCCCAAGTACTATTTGGGTGTGTTCTAAGCAAATTGCCAGGCACATACATAGTTTAGTATAAGGTTTGTGTGAACACCAATCATACTGCGCTGAGCCCAATGTTCTTTTTAGAATGTAATATACAAGTGTCATTACAATTTTCCAGTGCTCCCAAAAACATGGAGACTTCACTGAGACTTGCCGACCACAGCCGGATGCACCAGGCAGGGCACCCTGATTTTTCTATTAACAGATACTAAAAACTTGCTCCAATCATTGGAAAACGAATGCATCATGAATACTACTTTAAATGTGCAAAACGCTTACTTAGCACCAAACACATCGGGCTGCTAACTAACGTCCAAACTTAGCTATTAAGGACAGCTCAAACATACCTGATGCAAGATCCAAATTAGCCTTGAAAAAGACCTTATGGTCGAAAAAACGTGTTGGCTTAGTCATGACACTCCATGTTTTTGGGAGCACTGGAAAATTGTAATGACACTTGAATATTAAATTCTAAAAAGAACATTGGGCTCAGAGCAGTATGATTGGTGTTCACACAAACCATACACTATTTCCTTAAGAGGTTAGGGCATTTCCACTTGAACACCACAGTATATAGCGGCCAACTCTAGTACATTTCTATCACTCCTACACCTCAGAGCATAGGACGGTTGGTTGTCCTAAAAATTGTCTATACACATACATAGTTTAGTATACTGCAACATGGATCCGTATGCAATACAAATAATATGTGTTATGTAATGCAGCAGGGGCTGAATTGTCCCTTAACTTGCTCATGGGTCCATCACTTGTGTCCCGTGATAATCTTGCTTAGTTCTAAAGCAAAATGAAAGATATAAGAGGTTTACTGATGTAGATCTTTTGTAGTCTTAAAGATATTCTGAATGTGCAAAACATCACATTTTTCAAAAATACAAACTGCATGGTAAAATATATGATTTCCTAAACCAATTTGGTCTGTTGGCTCCTATGTTTGTGCTCTCAGTTCAATCTGTGTCCCCGGGTGAGCTACAGGATTTGAAATTGCCAGGAGCTGGGAGCTATTACGCTTCCCATAGCCTAGATGCCTGGTTAGGTTGAAATCCACAGCTACCAGAAGCTATCCACATGAACTGGTAGCATATAAACATACCTATGGACAATATAGCTAGGTACTTGGCAATGCAATTAAGGTAACATTTGGACATATATAAAATACAGTTAACCCATAATGGGCCACATATAATGGACTCAAGGTTATACACCTGCCTCTCGTGGTAGACTTGCAACTTGCTATGTACTGCCCATTGCTTACTGGGTAAAGCCAGATACCAAGATGCTGATTTTAGCTGCTGCTCAACAAGTCCTTATCGGGAGCCCTGAGCCACCCTAATAGCTATGTTCAAGGTGCCCTTGCGCTAGTATATTTCCAGTGCATATTTCCTGCTTAAAACAGAAAAGAATGACTTCAGTTTCCGTGTAAAGCCATGGGAAAAGTCCAATAAAATTCATGCCGTCCCCATACACACATCGTCGGCTGGTGATCACTCACGCAGAATTAAACCGCTTATATATGTTTCACTAAACGGCTCCCTTCACGTCGTGTCTCTTGTTACAGCAGAAATGTAAAACGTTTGTGCTGTATGGGTTGTCTATGCCTTTCCCACTGCAAGTAACATAATTTGCAGCATGTCCTACAATTCTCTACACAAATCTAAGTAGGCCCACACTCTCACAGGGCATATTGAAAACAAAAGTGAGGACGACACAAACCAGGTCTACAAAAACACGAAGAACATTTTCAGCAGCAGCTGGAGCCCTGCGCGGCCATTTCAGTTGGAAAACATCAAAACTAATATCTAGACCTGGGAGAAAGTATCAGCTTGTTTAATGCTATCCAGAGTTAAATAGCTCTTCCTGTTAAGCCTGGGTCTCTGGTTAACGTTCATGCATGGCTGACTCTGGAAGACTGCCATTTGGCATCACTATTCAGCAAGCAGCACAAAACTGTGTAGGGTTAACGAAATAAATGCTGGCTGCCAGAAGCATCTGTTTAAAAGCGACCTGCACAATGGAACCAGAACCAACAAAACATGTTGCTCTCATACCAATGAAAGCAGAGCAATGTAAACAGCCGTCATTGCTGCCTGGCCGACTAGTGCAGGGTTGTCCAACTCCAGGCCTCACGAGCCGGAATCCTGACAGGTTTTCAGGATATCCCTCATTAATGTTCATGAGTAGAAATGTGCATACATTTAGAATCATCACATGCAAATGTATCTCAAGGCCTGGTGTTGGACAACCCTGGACTAGTGCATATGAGCACGTGAGAGAACTGCCAGTCACATTAGAAAGATTTTTTGACAATGCCATCAGTAAGAGTGTCTTGTTACGCTCAAGCGCGTGTAGACTCATTTTACAGGTTAGACTGAGGTTTAAGATTGAATATGAGAGGAAAAGACAGAAGGCTAGCCATGCTGGACCTTGGAGCACCATCCCTACCTGCCCGAGAGGCAAATGCCCTCCTCCCCCAGCCCAGCCTGCCCCCGTCAGTGGTCTCGGACTGCCTGTAGAAAGAACAGGGCAGCGCTGCAACAGGACTTGGAGAGGTTGGGCCACGCAAGCCACTCCAGCGCACCAAACACCCTTAGGACACCACAGGGAAAGATGGTGTGTGGGTCTCCTCCGTCAAGTTAGGAGGTGACAAAGGAGGAGTGCAGACCAGCACCGCCTGCTGAAGAGCGCAGCTCCATCAGAAAGCGTCTGCTGGAGCCAGCGTGTACAGGGGAAGCACACACTGAACCACCAGGGATCCATAATATAATTTGAAAACAGGCCAGGACAACAGTGAACAGCAGCTCCCTGTGGGCAAGTGTATTGCCCAGGCTAAGGAAGTGGCAGGGTCGCGTGAAGAAAGGGGCAGGGCTGTGAAGTCTCCCCATACCCCCCCTCTATCACTCACCCTCAACAGGGTAAGTCATTGCGTAGGGAACAAGGGCCTATCCTGTGAGGGCTACTTAAATATAAACCTGGAAATGGTATGTTGAGGATTGCAGTTGGGTGAGAGCAGAAGGGGGAGGAAGACATTCCAGAGACCAGAGGAGGAGAGTGCGGATGGAGTGTGGAGGCTTTTGAGAGAGCGGTCTGTGGAGTGGAGTGGATGTGCGTGGGTGAGAGGAGTGAGTGTAGAAGTGGTATAGTAGGACTAGAGAGGCTGTCATAATAGTTGTAAGTGGAAGTAGTGCTAGTAGTGGGAGTGAGAAGTGATATTAGTGAGGGCAGTAGTAGTGGCAGTAGTAGAGCGTGGTAGTGAGAGTAGAGAGGGAGGAGAAGTAGTGGTAGAAGATAAGTAACAGGAGAGAGGTAGTTGAAGTAGTAGAAGTGGAAGTGGCAGTAGTGAGAGGTGGTAGTGGGGCAGGAGTATTGGTAAGAGCAGAGAGGTGGCAGTAGTAGCAGAGAGGTAGTAGTGACACAGGTGGACTAGTAAGAAGGAGGGAGGAACAGTAACATCGGAGGAAGTAGCAAAATGGTAATTGGAGATAATAGCACTGGCGAGTAGAGTAGTATGAGGAGGAATTGAGAAAAGGAAAGAAGGGAATCATCAAAGGGGAAGGGAGGAAGGAGTAGTGTAGCAGAGGGATAGTAGGGTGGTGGGGAGGAGAACATCTTGGCATACCACCTTAGAGAGGAGGGCCAGGTGAGGTTGCATGTGCATGCCAAGCAGATGGAACCCGGGTGGAGCGTGGCACATCCATAACTCCCGTAGAACACTAAGCAGTGCTAGGAAAAGGACAGTTTCAAGGCTCCTAGGGCTTGAGGTAGTCATCGACTCAGAGAAACGACCTGTAGCACAAGCAGGAAACAGACAGATAGATGTTACAGATCAGTAGAACTAACCCCAGCACAGATGCCGGGGCTAGGGAGGTGAAAACAAGCGGGAGTTGAGACAGAGAGCGGCGGCCCTAGTGCAACACTCCCCAAGACCCAAGTTGGACAAAATGATGATGGCTGATTTTTAACTAAGTCTATCGTATCGTAAGATTAAAGCGATGTTATATATACTAATCAATGTGATGTTTTGTGTTGCTCTTTTATAACGAGATACACAGTTCGAACAGACCACTTGAAATGTCAATAGGTTCTTCATGGCACATAATAAGTAGAGTGGGTGGCCCTACTATGTAGTTTGTTGACAGAGGCCCGGTTTTAGTAGGGCCTTAGAGCTGGGTCTACCGTTTTTGATTGTAGGTCTCTTTTAACACTGAAAGCATTTCATATTGGACTTACCCTGTCTCTGCTTTTTTCTGGCACCCAAAACAATGCACGTATGATTGAGCACACACGCCTTTAGTGCTGCTCCCTCCTCCCGGAGCTACTCTTGGTAAACAGTACCACAGGATCCTCTCAGACTGCCAGCATCTTCACTTTCCATCGTCTTCACCTGCCCACCAGCCAATACATCCATCCATGTGTCTCAGAAGTAATGCTTTCACTCTTTCTTTTTTTATATCAACAAATGTGAACTCTTTTATATGTTTTGCTCTTTGGTCGAATTAGCCTGCTCCCTCTTCAGGGCCAATCATTAAAGGGAATTCCTAATCATAATTGAATGCACACAGCCCGTGCTATGCTATTAGGGAGTGGGGCTTCTTTATACTCTTTGTTGTGTGCATTAAACCACCAATTGAATCAGAGCTGACTCCTCATGTGAAAGCAGAGACAGCAGTGGCCATCTACGCCTATAGATTAATAAACAAGATTGGGAAATGAGGAGGCAGGCTGTATTTTGGTTACTTATCCAATGTAGTGTCTGGCAGCTCCCCTGGTTCTTGTTCGACACTTTAAATCCAGATGGCGAGTTAACATCAGTCCTGCCCTGGTGAATTTACTGCGCATGCTCTGTTTCATTCAATCAAAGCTACTGCAAAGCTTGCGCATAATGCATGGCTCAATGCAAAATTGTATTATTCTTTCATTCACTGGAAGACAAGGTAAAGAATGATCGTCAAGATTAGAAAACACTTGTTTTGCTGTCTTTAAACAATACTGTGCTGGGATGGCCTTAATATGTTCTTGTCTGCAGCATTCCAGTTCTTCTAACATGTTAACATAATCCTTGAAAACATAGCATTGCATCCTGAAGGTAGGAGGCCATAACTTATATCTGGTGTTAAAACTGCTGTATAACGCATTCCATTTATGAGTATTCACTGGGGAACCTGTCAAACATGAGCTATATAATTAGTTGACTTAACACTGCACAGTGTTCCACATCACAAAGTAGTTTTTGAGCAAAAAGGTGCACACAGGAGCTTTCTTGAAAGAAACTCTCATTTCAGGGATCCTAACATAGCCTGTAGACCTGTGTCTCATGATAGTCTTGCTGGCCAGAGTATTGTCTATGGTGGCTGTAGACAATCAGACTAATAATACTTGATCAAGGGATACCATTCGATGCTACAACTGCTCTAATCCTTGAGTGTTTGATTAGTACACTTTTTGTTAATGCATAAAGCGTTCCACTGATGCCTACGAACTTAGACAAGTGGAGTCTTTCCTAATCCTCGTGATGCAATTTAAGATGATACACATCGCATTAACAAAATGCTTATCCAAGTCAAGCCGGTGACTCCTATGGAAAAAAAAGGCCAACTAACGGTTGGAATTAGTAGATGTTTGATCTTTTTGAGGGTGTAGATCCTCTCCAAACCTTCCTCCACTAGGGCACCAATATGGCACAGAAAACACCACATGTGGAGAAAGTAACTCAGATCTATCATGCAATGTGCCTCATAACGGGTTTGGTCGTAATTTCGCGGTATTCCCACACAACTACCAGCAAGTTTGATTACTGTGTCTGGGGGAATCATTTAGAGGAAACATGCTTTCCACAATTATTCCCAACTGGTCATGGTGGAATCTCTGCCTCTGGATACAGGGGAAGTCACATTTGTCAAACTGATCCTCTATTTAGATGAATTCACTAGCATATGCTCCATTAGCTATATGAAAATTAGTTTGCCACTTTCAGTGATGAAACACGACTGCATCAACTTTGGAACACAGGTTGAAGCTGGAGACTGAGTTTTAGAAAGCATTATAGCAGATATGTTAACCAACATGCGGGAGCTTCAAAAGATGCTTCTCTGAGCTTATGATATGATATGATATGATCGTTTATTTATATAGCGCCTATACACAATGTGCTTCAAAGCGCTTCAAGGCAAGGGAGGGAACAAGGGAAAATACAACCACATTCTTACAGGCCATGAACAGTAAGGATGTGAAATTAACTATCGTACTTGGCCTGATGACATTTCATATAGTGCAAGAGCTAAGACATAGATAAGGAAGGCAGGGGGAGAGTGGGAAGGAAATGGAAACGCGACTACCGTACTAGGCCTGACGACATTTCTGGTAGAGCCAAACAAAAGGTGAGGGAGAGGGCTGCAGAAAGGGAGGGGAGGAACAAAACAAGCGACTATCATACTAGGCCTGACGACATTTCAGATAGTGCTGGAGAGGTGGTGGGGAGGAAAAAAACAGTAATGGGAGGGTGGAGGAAACAGACGAGGTTGCTATCATATTAGGGCCAGGGACAATTCTGATAGACTAAGTGCATAGAAGAAGGTAAGGGGAGGAGATAGGAAAAGGGAGAAGGGAAAGGAGGAGAGAAAGAGTAAGCAGTCAAAAAGAGTGGAGAGGCAAGAGTGGAGAGCGAATACAATTGCAGAAGTCAGTAGTAACACATAATGTTGCAAGCCAGGATACAAGATGAAGATGGGAACAACATGATTCAGGGCCACCATGAGTACAAGATGCAAAGGAAGTCCAGCATGAGAGTTGAGAAAGAGTGTCCATAAAAGTCAAATCCAGCATTGGCCACAAGACAGTGATGGTGAAGGAAGGCACCAGGTGGGCGGGCTTGCTAAGTGGTGAAAAAGAGCAGCAGGCAGGAAGGTACCAGGTGGGCGGGGCTTAGGCCAGGGGACCTAGATCCACTTGCACCTGCTCCCCATCTGCAAAGGAAAAGAAGCTGGAGGGCTCCTTAAGTAGGGAAACAGAGCGGCAAGCAGGAAGGCACCAGGTGGGCGTGGCTTGCTAAGTGATGAAAAAGAGCAGGAAGGCACAAGGTGGGCTGGGCTTGCTAAGTGGTGAAAAAGAGCAGCAAGCAGGAAGGCACCAGTTGGGCGGGGCTTGCTAAGTGGTGAAAAAGAGCGGCAGGCAGGAAGGCAGCAGGTGGGCAGGGCTTAGGCCAGATGACCTAGATCCACTTGCACCTGCTCCCCATCTGCAAAGGAAAAGAAGCTGGAGGGCTCCTTAAGTAGGGAAACAGAGCAGCAAGCAGGAAGGCACCAGGTGGGCGTGGCTTGCTAATTGGTGAAAAAGAGCGGGAAGCAGGAAGGCACCAGGTGGCCGGGGCTTGCTAAATGGTGAAAAAGAGCGGGAAGCAGGAAGGCACCAGGTGGGCGGGGCTTGCTAAGTGGTGAAAAACAGCAGCAGGCAGGAAGGCACCAAGTGGGCGGGGCTTAGGCCAGGTGACCTATATCCACTTGCACATGCTCCCCATCTGCAAAGGAAAAGAAGCTGGAGGGCTCCTTAAGTAGGGAAACAGAGCGGCAAGCAGGAAGGCACCAGGTGGGCGTGGCTTGCTAAGTGGTGAAAAAGAGCGGGAAGCAGGAAGGCACCAGGTGGGCGGGGCTTGCTAAGTGGTGAAAAAGAGCGGCAGGCTGGAAGGCACCAGTGGGCGGGGCTTGCTAAGTGGTGAAAAAGAGCGGCAGGCAGGAAGGCACCAGGTGGACGGGGCTTGCTAAGTGGTGGAAAAGAGCGGCAAGCAGGAAGGCACCAGGTGGGCGGGGCTTGCTAAGTGGTGAAAAAGAGCAGCCGGCAGGAAGGCACCATGTGGGTGGGGCTTAGGCCAGGTGACCTAGATCCACTTGCACCTGCTCCCCAGCTGCAAAGGAAAAGAAGCTGGAGGGCTCCTTAAGTAGGGAAACAGAGCGGCAAGCAGGAAGGCACTAGGTGGGCGTGGCTTGCTAAGTGGTGAAAAAGAGGGGGAAGCAGGAAGGCACCAGGTGGGTGGGGCTTGCTAAGTGGTGTAAAAGAACGGCAAGCAGGAAGGCACCAGTTGGGCGGGGCTTGCTAAGTGGTGAAAAAGAGCGCCAGGCAGGAAAGCACCAGGTGGGCAGGGCTTAGGCCAGGTGACCTAGATCCAATTGCACCTGCTCCCCATTAGTTGCATGTTTCGCAAGCTGTGACCACTGACATGGTTCATAACACTGAGTTGTACAGAACATGCAAGGGAAGAACTCATTGACTTCCGCAACAAACGTTACCTCTCCATCCAAGCTTGGATGGCTCATCATGGCCTATGCTTTAACGGTAAAATAAAGGAGCTACTCCTCATTGGCACACAATCTCGCATCTTATAAAACGTTCAACATCTACGGTAAAACCATCATGGTCGCAAAAGAGTCAAAGACCCTGTGAGCATATTTAGACTCCACCTTTTCCTTAACCAGGCAAGTCAACTCCATTGCATCTGCAACAGCACACACTGCTAAATGAATCAATGCCTGCAGACCGTTCTTGTTCACTGACAGTTGCATCACCTTCGCCAGAGCCCTCATCCTACCCAGGATCGACTATTGCAACTCCCTTTTTGCCAGTACCAATACCCGCAATTTAAAAAAACTACAGATTATCCAAAGTAGCGCCATAAGAGCAGCTCTAGACATTTCCAAGAAAAACCACATCTCCACAGCCAGATGTAACCTACAATTGCTCCCGGTCAGAGAACGCATTACATTTAAAACACTAGCACTCACCTGCAAATGCATCGCCAACACCGCACTGACTTACCTGTCCAGGAAAATCACCCAAGCCCAAATAACCAGACCTACTCATGATGCCTCCGCCCACTCACTTGTCAACCCAGATACAAGTGGCAGAAAGCAGGGGGAAGCAGCTTTCTGGTAATTGCTCCCAAGTTATGGAACACTCTCCCACCAGCCCTACGATCTGATGCTTCCTACAGGTCTTTTCACAAAGGCCTTAAAACCTGGCTGTTTGCACAAGACCATCAAATCTAACCTAATACAAAACAGATATGCCACTTTAGAAAAATGTATGCACTGTTTACCTTACCATTTCATGCAACTGCCACCACAACCAATGCTATCAATATACCTGTAATAAACTAATGTACACAATGTAATGAAAGCACCCAGTGCAACTGCCACCGTAACCAATTCTATCAATGTAGCTGTAATGAACTAACGTACACAATATAATGAAAATACATAGTGTATTTCATGCCTGTAACCATTTGCTCTCCATGTAACCAGCGCACAAATGCCTAAATAAATGAATAAATACATGAATAAATAAATAAATAAATAAGGTTGCCAACAGTCATCTACTAAACATACAAAGTATGACTACCAATAAATTGTGTACCATGGATCCAGTAAATGTATTCAGACACTTTCACCATTGCTTTTTACCAATGATACATTTAATTCCAAATTCTGAATGTACACCATTGGGAGAAACCATACAATATTTTTGGAAAAAAAATTATATCAATCTAGAGGAGCTCCACACATCCCTATGGTATTGTGTTTCATTTGGTGATGATAGTATTGAAAAAGTGACTCAATTCTTTGTGGGAACGTTTGGAATTGTAAATTGTATGTACTCCCCTTGCACATTACTGTATTATAAAATTGAGGAGATACTGCAAACTGCCTTGTGTAAACAAATGTTTCTTGCTTGTGTGAGCTGAGGCTTTAGGCTTTACTGTGCATGTCTTTGCGATGAATCTCTCGCTTCTAACATATTTCCCTTTTGGCATAAGTATGTTTTAGGCTTCTGCTCTCTTAGGAAAAGTGGCCTTAGCAGACGGAATCCATAATACTGTGAGCGTTCTTGCCTGCCACAGAGCATGTGTGAATCTTTGAAGAGTATGTTCAACTTCACTAAATGTATCACGTTATGCTGTCCTCCATGATAACATAGCCTAACACGTAAGAACACAACTGGTTTCAAAGGCTTACGTAGTGGAACTTTTTCCCGGCTTTCAACATTGTTTCAGTGTAATTCCTTGGAAAAAGGTGGATGTGGAGGTGCACTCGGATTAAGATCAATGAATTCACACAATATAATGCTCTAATTCGAAAAACTATGTCAATGTAGTTCTAGGTGCTCCCAGTTAGTAAAGTGCTACCTTTACTGGAATGACTACTATCGGAGGGTTCACCGTCACACAAACGAGGAACAAACCGGGGCAGAGAACTAAGCAAAAACACTATTTTGCAAATCAATTAATCACGATCAATTGAATCATTCAATTTCATTCAAGTAAGAAGAATATGGTTCTTGGTATTATAATTTCAAAATGTATTTTCTATAATCGAACACATATATTTGGCATAAATTATTTCACCACAAACATGTATATTTATTATAAAGGGGTTCAAAATCATGAAATTCACTAAAAATAATAACACTATCCTATTAACATATTTCCTTCATATGTAACCGTTTTTTGATAGCTCATTAGCTGGTGTCCAAATATCTTGATAGGAGTCAGTCGATATTTTCCTAAGACTGATTAGAGATGTGTCCTATCACTAATTACGAGTTTCGGGCGCTATATGTCCTTCTTCAGGTTTGTATATTGGACTTGTATTTCTTGATTCCTGCAAGGAATTATAAAAATGTTCTATTTTATAATTCTCGGTGTCATGTTTCAACCTAATAAAGTCACGTCATAGAACCACTCGTGCTCTGTGTTACTGACCTTGTGATTGGTCTTGTGTCCCTGAGGCGAAGCCTCAATCGGGAAGATGTAAATAGGTAACTAAAAGACATATGCAGATATAACTTAGATTCTGTACAGGATATAGTGAGGGTGAACAGAGGGAACAGGCGCCAAAATATGCGCTGGGTCCCCCTGTACATCATCTGTATTCTTAGAGGAAGTGACATGGTAAGTGCCTAGATGCTGGACTCTTACCTAAGCTGTAATGGGTGCTGTAAACAGACTGTGGTGGTTTCATCTCGGCAAGGACTTGCTCTTGTGAATGTATGGGCAAATGTTACCTGCAATAATAATACAGGCCGTATCAACTATGTAACAAACCATGTATGGTGGCTATACTTAAGGAAATGATGAAGGCAAGCAGAAGTACCTATCTTCCCAGTGACCGCGTATCAGTCTTTGCAGAAATGACTTCGTTACCACGGTAATGCTGGGCATGCAACTGGCATGCCGGGTATTAGATTGCCTTGATATGGGGGATATTCCTCTGTACGAACCCTGTAAAGGTAAAAGGATCTGTAGATATAGCCTAATCTAGTCTTGTATATACAAGCGATTGAATGTGTGGGAGATCTGCATACCTTGATCGTGTCTGTGCTGACAGACCATGTTCAACTCTGCTTCCGCGTTCTCCCAGGTGGTGGCCCGTTGCTAAGTGACCGGGCAAGGCTGCCTCTAATCTATACCTTTTCTCTTTTTGTCATGTTTAAATTGGGCGCCATTTTGGAAGGGACTCACTCTGCCAAACCAGGCACGGGTATTATGAATTACAACTCGTGAATGGTCAAATTACAGGAAGTAAACTTTGGTAATTTCTCACCACACATTTATACAGATATTGTGAACATGTGTCAATGCTTACAGTCTTTGGATTGCTAACATTCTACCGTCCATAACCAATGTGTAATCAAATCAACGTGCTTTTTGTCCACTGGTACATGAAGAATTGTGACATACAAAGATATCACACTCACAATGAATAACTTTTCGGTCAAGTCATCTTGCTTAGGAGTTCTACATTAGAGTCTGTTTGGATCCACTGCCTGCATTAATTCTGACAATTTCTCAAAAATTATTCGTTAACCAAAAAGCCACTGGCTATCACAGGTACCATTTGCGATATATAGAGTATGGTACACAAACTGGAACAAATCTTTCAGAATACATAACATCACATGTACATCAGATAAAAAGAATTACAAATAGCAATTTAAATCCGAATCCATGTTCATCCCACTGGGGTTCATCGAGTCCAATTTTTCTATCCAGTGAATTTCTCTCTGTTGTAAAAATTTCACCAGATTTCCCCCCCCATCCCTCTCCTTGGTAGTCTTACTGATTCTAGAATCACAAATTGGATCTGAGCAATGGTGTGTCTTTGTGAAATAAAATGTTGCGCTACTGGGGATTTTGCTGAGTGGTTACGTATGCTCGATTTATGCTCTCCCCATCGTACTTTGGCTATCCTACTTTTTAGCCAACATAGTATTAGCCGCACAGGCATTTGATGCCATATATAACATTCATTGTATCGCAGGTGAAAGTGTGCATCAATAAGATCCTCTGCCCGTTATAAGGATGATGGATAAAATTGCCTTTTAACACATGGTTGCAACAATTGCAATTTTTGCATGGTAAGGTACCGCTATACTGTTTCCTGGTTTTATTTTTTTGAACAAAGTCTGATTTGATCAAATGGCCTTTTATCGATCTACTTTTACTGTAGGCAAACGGTGGGGATGTCGGAAATAGATTGGCGAGGGTAGGATCCAGGGATAAGAATCCCCAATATTTCTTCATAATGTGTTTGATTTTCCCACTTTGTTTAGAGAAGGTGGTGTGTCTGTCTTTTTTTCTTTGGGTTTAATTCCTTGCCCTGACTAGACCACCCCTTCCACTGAAATGCATGGGTTACTTTGGGTATATGAGAACGGTACCCAAAGGGCGGGGGCTTCTCACTTGCGTAAAAGTCTTTCAATGTTTTTAGGTTTGTCTTGTGCTGTGTTTAGCTTTTTACTAATAAATTGTTCACCAATCCACCGGAATAGTTAGTGGTAATTTTTCCACGACAAGTTTGGTGCATTAGATGTCAGGTCCCGCTGCCCTGCGGCCACGTCTAAGGGTTGCTGGGCGCACCGCCCAATGATCTTTGTGAGCCAATGAGAGATGATTTCATCAGAGGGGAGAGCTGGCCTGAGCAGCCAGAGACTCGAGCATGACTAACAAAGCAGATGTGGAAGAAAGAGCCGACCGAAAATAGTGGGTTGGTGAACACAGGTAATTGTGTCAGTGTATTGTTATGTCTTGTAAATTATTGTTTGAAATGGGTTGGGGTAAGAAGCTGAAATAATGCTCTGCATTGTGGGTAGCATAATGGGGGATATAAGATGTAAACCAGCAGTCATCTGAAATCTGACCAACACTTGCGAGTGTCACTGAAATTTCCACATTGGGGAAGGAATGGAGGCTAGGTGGTAATACCTGAGCTTCTGATTAGATGTTGCAAGGCAATTAGTTTTGAACCATACCTATGCTGCCAGCCATGGCACACAATAGCATCCAGATGCAGATTTAGGACCAGACCAGGATCCATAATAAGTCATACCTTGTCTTACCCCTGTGAGAATGGGTTTAGGGCAATCTAGACACGTGCCACTTCCTCCTAAAAGAAGCCCACTTCATGTTTATTCACTATTTGCCCAGAGCATGTAAATACACATAGTGAGTCACCTAGACACTTCCCCAAGGAAGGCACATATGACTTAGACAGAATAATGAATTTACGCAAGGCGTTAGAGAAGATAGGTACACCAACAGCAAGGAGGCAGTTATCTACATTGGGATGCCAAAGCTACTAAGAGACAGGCTGAATCAAAGACACTCAAGAAAACCTCCAGAAGCAAGTTAAATCTCTGAAAACCGTGAACTCTAAGCTGCAGGTGCTGGCCCATAAAGGTGAATATAAATGAGTTTATCCAGTATTTGACGAGGAGCCCCCATTAGAGGAAAGTCTCAAAGATATTTTGGACACTTACAACCCTGCCATTTTAAATGTAACACCTGGCAAACAACCGGCTACACCTGACTCTACCCACCCTCCAACTTATCATCAGTCGACCACAATAAACCCTGTGGTCAGCCAGTCCACCCCGGAAATACAAGCTCAGATTTCCCAAAATGTTTTGCCTTCCCCAGTCACATTTAAAGGGTTCCCAAACACAACACTCAATACCAGTACTGGTGGATTCCTGCCCAAACAGTATCCGGAGGAGGCGATACCCTAGTTACTGTACATGCCACCTGTAATTCTAATGATATGCTTACTATTGTTAAGCGATTTCTAAAGATAGAAGATCCTATTAAGTTCCAGGAGGAAATTCAAGTCATAATAGATTGCTATCACCCCACGTATGTATATTTGAAATCAATTGTTGCAAGCAATGCTGCCCACAGATACTTTTAGCTTGCTTAACATGCGCACCAATTGGCCAGCTGAAGGACCTGCCACCACTACGGATTTGAAAACTTTTACTGATAGACTGGTACAAACTATCATGTTTGAAAAAATTTATAGGACCTCAAGCCGTGGTGGCTCCGTTTGTTATGGGTTTGCAACCTAAGCTATCTGAATGAATTACGGCAGTACTAAAAGGATGGGAAGGAAAGGGTTTGGTAGAAGTTTCATTAGCTGCACAGCATTTTCATGAACAAGTTGAAAGACAGAAAGAAACTATTAAAGCTAAGCTTATGGCATTGCAGATACAGAGTTTACGACCGCTCTGGGGAAGGAGATGGTTCCGCCCCATGCCAGTGTGGCGAGGATGGGGAAGAGGGAGAGAAGCAACCCAATCACATGAACCAGGGCAAACTGTTGAGAGAAATTACATGACATGTACAGTAAACAGTGCAACTAGTGTAAAGAGCTTGAACACTGGAAAGTCAAGTGTCCACATCGGCCTCAGTATGATGGTTGAGGCGGACAGCCTGCCATACTAAGCGGAATGACAAGGTCTCACCCTCCATCACCACTACTTCAGACCGATAATTAGGATTGCCAAGAGGTCTCGGAACTTGTTGCACCACTTATATTGATTGATCCTACTGCCATGCATGTATTTAACAGAGGATGGCATAGGGGCAACGTGCTGGTCTTGGAAGAAAGACCATGCAGATCAACAGAGGTTCAAATCCCAGATCTGTGCTTAGAAACCAAATTCAGGTACAGTGTTAGGCGCATTATAAAAAAAAACAATTGAATAAATAAAAATAAATGTTGACTGTGTTATTGATGGTGAAAAGAAATCATGTTTGGCTTACACTGGAGCATCACGCTCCACACTAAAACCTATTGATGAACGATGCATTCTGAGGAAATAGTTAATGCTGTAGGTATACGGGGTACTCCAATACCTCATTCTGTGTCTACTCTGCTCACATTCATGATGGGTGCAATTTCTGACCAGCATGCATTCTTGCTGAATCCCTGTCCTAATGTGCATTTGTTTGGATTAGATTTATTGTGTAAGCTAAATTGCTCTATTTACTGTTTCCCTGATGGTGTATACCTTGATATCCCGGCTCACAGAGAGTATGAGGTACTGGCAGTATTACAGGAAATTACCCAGTCGCACCCTGGAGACCGGAATGACACTCCATGCATGTGACAGGAACTGTTGGACTGAGTTCCTGCCAAATTATGGTCAACGCATGCAAATTACACTAGTTATATGGTCTACCCCTGCACTTGCGCGATTTGAATCACACCTGGCCTAGTAGGATCGTTGTCTGTCTTCCACTTGTTCCCCCCTCCGTGCCTCGTCGCGCCTTCAAACACTTTACAAATGCCATATCATATCATATCATGGTTAATGCTGACCCAGTCAAAATTGCTATAAATCCTGCAAAGCTCCTGTCATGTGTATCTCAGTATCCTATTACCTGATAGGCTGAAGAAGGAATTCATCATGTGATAGAATATCTTCTCCAACAGGATATTATTGTACTAACTCGCAGTCCCTGCAATACTTCGATTTTGCCCACTAAAGATGCCAGATAAAGAGGTTTATCATTTTATTCAGGATTTGAGCACAGTTAATACAGCCATGTTACCAGCTTTTCAAATTGTACCTAATCCAGCTACCATTTTGTGATATATTTCCTACTCAGCCAAGTACTTCACTGTTGTAGATTTGTGTTCAGCATTCTTCTCCATAACCATACATCCTGACAGTCAGGACCTGTTCGTATTTACCCATAAATCCACTCTATATACATTCACTAGGCTTCCAATGAGTATATAGAAATCCCTACCCCGTTCTCCCAGATTTTAAAGAAAGATCTTGATCCAATTCAGTTTCCAGGAAGGGCAACACTGATGCAGTATGTAGATGATCTGCTCCTAGCTTCCCCATCCTTGGAAGCTTGTGAAGACTCTTTTATTCTGTTAAACACACTTGCAAAGTGGTCACAAGGCAGCTATAGACAAATATCAGTTGTGTCTGCCCTGTGTGCAATACCTGGGCAATGAGATTTATGATTAGTAAAGACATTTGTCCCAGGAAGGGATTGCAGTGATTCAGAAAGCCCCAAAGCCCCAGACAAGGAAGCACATGAGAGAGTTTCTAGGGCTGCTAAATGTCTGTATACAGTGGGTCCTGGGATAATCCCCTTCACAAACTCATGCATGATCCGACCCCAAAGCCCATGCCATGGTCTCAGGATGCAGAAGATGCCTTTGTCACCATTAAGCAAGCACTTGCAATGACTAAGACTTTAAGTTTGCCGGATTACAGTAACCCCTTTGTGCTGTTCTGTGATGAGTGCAACAGAATTGCTTGAGGTGTGTTGACTCAGTTACACAGTGATAGGCACCTACCTGTAGCCTACCACAGCATAGCTTTAGATCCAGTAGCTGTGGGACTTCCAGCTTGTCTGTAAGCCATCAGCACTGCTGCCCTGTTGATCAAAAATACTGACTCCCTAGCGCAGGAGCATCCAGTCATGACTGCCGCTCCACATGCTGTGTGGTCATGATTGCTTTAAGGCACGGCACAGCATGTGTCAAACTCCCATCTCACCCCATATGAAAAGTTACTTATTTCTGCTGCCAATGTAACTATAAATCGATGTTCAGTCCTGAATCCAGTTCTTTGCTACCAACCCCAAAAGATGGAGAGCCACATGACTGCTAGGTTGTGGTGGAGACACTATTGTCACCCTGTGTTCATCTATCTGATGTACCTTTGTTGAATCCTGATCAGATTCTTTTTGTCAATGGGTCTTGTATCCGTGTCCCAGAAACTGGGGAATTGGTCTCTGGTTATTCTGTATGTACCCCCATGCTGTTTTAGAAGTTTAGAGGAGGTCCCAGATATGGCCTGCACTCCAGCCACCCATTTTGAAATACCAGGAACATACTCGCCGAGATATGTGACATATGATGAGCAAATAAACCAAAAGAGAGTCACACTGGGGCTCTGCTCACTGCCCATCAGAAGAGAAATACCTGTTGAAGTGCCAATTAGCGGACAACCATGGGCAGCACGGTACCCATTGAGAAAACCGTACCAACAGCTGACACGACACAAAGACTACTAGCAGCATAATTCCCCTCTCTAATTTTTTATAGGACAAGCACCTTGATAAATAAGTTTTCACGTTATACTTCCCAAGAGTGAAGCCCCTACCCTGAAGATGGATCACTTGATCCGAAACGCGTCGGTTAATTGCTAATATCTACAAGAAAAAGAGGGCTTTGGATTGTAGATTGTCCTTTATAATTAAGGAAAACTCAATTTGCTATTACCAATGTAACAATGAATTAAGTGTATATTGTTGTGAACACATACTGTGCAGTGATTTACTTTCACTTTGTTATTATGTAATGTATGACTCTTTCTTTGAAATTTTGTTTGAAACTTCAATTGTGTTTAACAGAGAATGGACAATTAAAATGTACCATATCTCTAGGAACCATTGTGAATGCTGTCTTATTTGGAGGTTAGTCTTCAGTATAGACTTCTAATTTCAATTGTGATGTATATATATTTTCTATGAATGCACGAATAAGACTACATTGAACTTATCTCTGCCTATCTGGCAGGACCCAAATAATTGAACTACGGTTCCTTAGGAGTGCATCCGGGCTTACTGCTTAGTAATAAGCTGTTCTGGTTTTTATTCTGTATGTACCACCATGCTCTTTTAGAAGTGTAGAGGAGGCCCCAGATATGGCCTGCACTCCAGTCACCCATTTTGAAATACCGGGAACATACTCGCCGAGATATGTGACATAAGATGAGCAAATAAACCAAAAGAGAGTCACACTGGGGCTCTGCCCACTGCCCATCAGAAGAGAAATACCTGTAGAAGTGCCAATTACCGGACAACCATGGGCAGCATGGTGCCCATTGAGACAACCATACCAACAGCTGACACGACATGAAGACTACTAGCAGACTGTCCCAGAAGAGACCCAAAGGGCCTTAATGGAAGGCGAATGGTGACAACACAAGAGCCCGGACAGGCATACAGAGTGAACATAAACGACAATCAAAAGATGACACACAAGGATGAAATGTAAATAATAATGATGTAATGGACTTGGAAGAAGAAACTATGTTGAAATATAAAGAAACGTAACCATAAAGCAGGATGAAAGTATGCAACCAGCTAACGCCTGTAAATAGGCTTGGAACGCAAGAGGCAAAAGAAACGGTACTGCTTACAATGCTTAGTAGAAGGATAGAGCGGCAAGCGGCAACTATATATATCTACCTCAAGAAACACATTATACAAATAAGACTCTATTTTATAAAAGCAGAATTAAGCCCTGGAGGGTGGAGGACAAACAGGCCAGGATTCAGGTACTAGCTCAAGGCCAGACGAAGAGCAGAATCGAAACTCAGTAAGAAGCAGCTCATGCCTAGGAATTCGAGGTCAACTCCAGGAAGGGTGGAGAGCGGCAACTTCGAAGAAACTTAACTTAAGAGCATAGCAGCCAGCCAGTAAAGGTCGAGATAAGGGGGCTCAGGCAGGTGGCAAGGCAAAAGGAAGAATCAAATACACAAATAGAGGGAAAATGAAGCAGATTCACAGTGAACTAACACGTGACCAGCCAAGCGCGAAGAGGTACCAACGTCTGATGTCACCAGGAACCCGAGGATGCCATAACTTTTCCCGATAAGAAACTACAGCTTCGAGGCCATCCTCAACCAACTAATTGGCACATAGCCCTAAGGTACTGATTGATGGAAGGGAGCCAGAGTGAAACTTGGGGCACACCGCATCTGGGTGTCCATTCTGAATGCTGCTAATTAAAGTACCTGTAGTGACGTCTATCACGAGTGATGTAGAGAGATGGGCTTAGACGCCCACCCGATAAGAGTTATCTAATCCTCACACTCTGTTACCATATACAGATATAGCACCTATACGTAAGTTACCCTTTCCAGCCAATAGAATTGCATGACAAACTTATGAGTGTAACACATCAATGATGACAAATATTACCTATAAAAATTGCTGTCTGAATGAAGAAGTCGGAAGTTGAAGCGAGACGGGCGATCGCATCAATGATGATTTCCTAATGTTTCCCCGTTTTTTGTACTTGTCATTAAACGGACTTCCTTTTGCCAAACCATTTGAGTTGTCCTTATTGATTGGTGTTGGAGTAAGAGAATCCTGCACCCCATCCTCCTCAAGGTGTAGCTATCTCATTTTAACGTACTTGAGGGTGAGTTCTGATCCCATGGGCCCTCCTGTACAGAAGCATATTGATTAGCTATGGCACAATTAGCACTGGTTGCTAAACTCTGTGCTCTCACCCATGCTTGTTCTCTGGCTTGAAATAGATTGGCTACGATCTATAGCGACTCCAGGTACGCCCACAGGGTGGTCCATGACTTTGGAGTTCTATGAAAGGAGCATGGATATTTAACTTCCTTGGGCACCCCAATATTAAATGGAAATAGGTATCAGCTTTATTTAATACATTGTTACTTTCCACAGCTGTAGCTATTGTAAAATGCAAGGAACATGATCCTTCGCAGTCATTCACAGCCCAAGGAAATACATTAGCAGATGGCATAGCTTACTCAGTGGCCTTAAATGGGGCCCTGGTTCCTAATGAATTTCTTGTTTGTTTTGCAGTTCCACTGTCACTAATCACTTCCCTTTCCAGTCTGGCACTCCTTCAACATCAAGCCACAGAAGCCAAAAAGGTGACCTGGACTCAACTTTACTGTAAGTTGGGAGTAGATTCCCTGTGGCGTTCTGCAGACAGCCACCTGATGGCATTTAAGCTACTTCTCCTCTTCCTCGTCCGTGAAGCTCACGGCTTAGCCCATTCAGGCAAAAATGCTATGATCACTTTATTGCGTCAAGACTGGTTTAGCCTCTATGGCTCAAAGTTATTGTGAAAATGGTGTCATATGCTTAACATATAATGTTGGCGGGTGGTACCCACGAGAATGCCTGCACCTTTTGGACTGGATGGTCAGTTTTTGCACATGCAGTCAGACTTTATACAGCTCCCCGCCTGCATGAACTTTGTCCATTTCTTGGTCCTGGTTGATGTGTTGCCTGGGTGGATGGAGGCATAACCTGGGTGGGTGGAGGCATAACATTGTAAAAAATCCGTATAGACAGTGAACAAGGTACCCATTTTACTGGACAAGTTATTAGAAGAGTGTGCAAAGCTTTAGGAATAACTCAACAGTTCCATTGCGATTATCGCCTGCGCTCTAGCGTGCATGTAAAATGGCAGAATGGGGACCTTACGTTAAGGCTGTCCAAAGTGTGTAAAGAGCCATTTAACAAATGGCTCCACTCCTTGCACCTGGTTCTGTTTGCCATGCAAAATAATCCACAGTGTAAAAACAAACTGTCTGCCCTTGACATCCTCACTGGTCAAACCATGAGAATGGGAACAGCACCCCAGCAGTGTGCCACATTCAAAGTCCGCCGTTAGAGGATGACAAACTGCGCCAATATTTTCACATGTTCAATAAAACTGTCCGATCTATCCATGCAGAGGTCTGTGAAGCCCTGCCTGAACAGGGTACTGAACCCTGCCACCCTCCACAGCCAGGACACTGGGCCCCAGTGAAGGTCCACCAGTCGAAATCTGTGCTCCAGCCTAGGTGGCATGGCCTGTTCCAGGTCCTCTTAACCAAGAAATTTGCAGTAAAGTGTTCTGGAATACCAGCTTGGATCCATGCGGCGCATTGTCACAAAGTCGCCATTGTAGATGACATCACCTCCCCGATGACCGATCTTCCTCAGCTTCAATTCCACTGTGATCACCACCAGTGATGCCACCAATTGTTTACCGATGTAAGACTTTTCAAGTGCTGTTGGAATGGAACAGCCAGTACTAGAAGCGAGGGTAGCGGGCCTCGATCAGCCAATATGCTCACATGCTGAACTAGGATCTGCAGCTTCTGAAACTCTTGCACACAATGTGGTCCCTACAGGAGCTATTTATAAGGCTCCTTAGTCAGGCGGTCGAAGTTCCTGAAGAAACGACCCCAATCCAGACCTCACCATCTTCAGTGTCTGACCCTAGGGCATCACAATGCAACCTTATAAAGGTACGCTTTGCGATCTCGGGGAAGAGGTTCTGAGGGTCAATAGCACTGAACAAAGTGCCAACTGGCCAAGTCACTTGTGGCTGAATTTGTCCCCTCACTGACGATGAATCCCCCTGAGGTGGCGTTGCACTGGCAGAGGGAAGAGGCCATTACTGTTGATTCACCGATATCTGCAAGTTAAGGCCCCTACTGGTATCATCTGTTGGTCATTCTTTTTGTTACAATGACCCTTATATGCATGTGGCTCTGGTAGCTGTGCTACTTGTAGTTTGGAATTTTAGCTGGAATGTTCGATCATAAACTGCAGACTAAATCATTATTTGCTCAGTACCTGACTCAGTATAGATGCCTCCATGTCCCAGAATGCACTCAGTACCTGATTTCTGGTGGAACCTTTGAACGTGGCCATGCACTTTTACTTACTCATATTGCTAGTCATAATTGTAGGTCTGTCTTGTCCGTTGATGGTTTGAAAGTGTCTCTTTTATCGGGTATGCAACACCTGTTATGAAGTCTCTCAAATTGCCCAAGTGCTTCACTGACATGCAAAGGAAGACATAATCTGTTATGCCATGCCAGGATGTGATGTTTGATCCCCTAGATATGTAGGTAATGAGACTGGAATGAAGGTCTCATAGGAGGGGACTGTGGGATAATGTTTGGAATAGAAAATTGTATGTAATCCCCTTACACATTACTGCATTATATTATTGAAGCTATACAGTAAAAAATTGGCATGTTTAAACAACTGTTTCTTGCTTGTGCAGGTGAGGCTTCAGGCTTTACTCACATGTCTTTGCAATGAAGGCTCTTCACCTAGTGTGTAGTTATGTTCGCCTTCACATCCCTCACTTCTAACGTGTTTCCCTTTTGGCATAAGTAAGTGTATTTTAGGCTCCTGCTTTCTTAGGAAAAGCGGCGTTAACAGACAGAAGTCATCATAGTGTAAGCGTTCTCGCCTGCCTCAGAGTGTGTGTGAATATCTGAGCATATTCAACTTCACGAAATGTATCACGTTATGTTGACCCCCTGATAACACTGTCTAACATGGAAGAACACAGCTGGTATCAAAGACTTGTGTAGTGGGACTTTGTTCCCTGCTTGCAACATTGTTTCAGTATGATTCCTTGCCAAGTCTGGACAACCCCTTCCATTGAAATGCATGTGTTCCTTAGGATACAAGGGAACAGTGCATGGAGGGGGGTTCTCACTTGCGCTGTACTGTCATTGGTTTGTTTTGTCCAGTTGTTGGCCTTTTACTAATACATTGTTCACCAATCCATCGGAATAGTCAGTGGTCATTTTTCCATGACAATTCCTTGAAAAATACACGAAAATACAAATCCAGACTTACACAACTAAGTCACCCTATACCAAACACACAGATGTACATCACATTGAAAAAGAACCTTCAAAACCAACTGTATGTATTATACACAATGCAGTTTAACTTCCCCAGAAAAGAACAACTTGCTCTTCAATTATTGACCACTTGCTGGAGATCAGCCAACATGTGAACCAAAAACACTGTTTTATAATTTAAAATGAACTCAGAGCCTATCTACATGAGTGACTATTCCTCAGTCATCCTATGCATGCGGAATGTTGACAATGATGCAAAGTTTGTCACATTTGCAGTGTGGCTATACATAACTTCATGCATCACAAAGGCAGAAAAACATCAATAACAAAATCTCCTGGAAGAAACTATTATTGAGAAAATCCTTCCCTACCAATTAACCACTGTAGGGGTTAAAACACTAACCCATTGTTAATTTGGCAATGACAAAGTGGTGAAGAGATTAACTGGAACAAGGTTATGTGGTAAACATATAGATGTAAAGAGAACAATCCTGAAAACAGAAACTTAATCCCCAAATAAATGTTAACACACATTCGCCCAAATAGTTTTGATGCTGTAAAAAATAAGGTGATTGATAATCACTATGCAGGCAGGTCAGCTGGCCTAAGGATGTATGTTCATATGCAATTTAATTGTAAAATCAAAACCTCTAATAGTAGCCTGGTACAAAATGCAAAAGCCTACCTAATTAATCACCAGGAACTGACTTCTAATACACATGGAATGAGGGAACTGTGATATTACTGGCTAAAGTCATTTAAAGGAACGTCAAGACTACATAAATGCTCAGAAAATATTTACAAATGATCCAAGGGGAAATTGAGTAAGAACATTACTAGACAATAATTACAAAATGATAAACAGTCCACCTCTGGAAATCCAATCTCTAATGAACCTGCTTCACTATGAGGGTAATTACGAGTTTGCCGGGAACCCGCCTTTACTACTGGTGGGTTAACAGTAAATTTGCCTTACCATTACCGGTGCCTGATATTTTGGTGTTACCAGGATATTATGAGGTGCCGGCAACGACAGTAAGTTACCATTCAGTAGGACTCCATGCAGTGGGTATACTGCAATTACTGGCACTGGTAGTACCAGTGCATTGATTGGGGCATTTCTTTACAGGTAGGGGCCTGAACTCCTGGCAGGTCAGGCCTGCTGGTAGTTCACTAGTCCTACCAGCAAACTTGGAATATGCCAGTCCAATCAAAATGCCGGATCCTGTATTACTGGTATTTTGACCAGCATTTTTACCGGACTAGCACACTCGTAATGAGGCCCTAGAACTGTTTGGCCTCCCACCATTTTTTCTTGCTATTACTGTAAATAAGTCCCAAACGGCCATCCACAATGTCGTTGCCGCTATGTTACAACAACAAAATCAAGATCTCACACTGGAGGAAATGTGTAGTCAATTAAACACTGAGCAAAAATGTCTTTAATACATTCTAAAGGAATATTGACCATGAATTTGTACATGATGCGTAGAATTGTCACTGTAAATATTAGTACATAAGTGATCAAGCAAGTATTAGTAAAAGCTACCTAATCAAAGTCATGTATGCCTTCATGTAAGAAACATTTGATAATGCAGCAGCACGTGTAATAACAGCACCCACAGGTTGCGTAACTTACAATATTAGTGGCCTTACACTCAGCCCTACAAATAAGGGGTGTATCAGCCACTTGTACTCACTTACGATAGGCGAATAATCCCAAAAAATAAAAACAGCGAATGAAAATACTCCCAACAAAAAATAGTAAACAGACACGTAGGACCTTGTGCTTCTGCTTTCACCCACACAGCTCCATGGACATGTTTGGACCAGTGGGGCACATAGTATCACAGGAAAAAACTACTATTATAACTGCCTGATTGGAAGAAATAAACATGTATCTTTTTTAATGTGTATGAATATCTAGGTGCAAAGGAACCATTATTACAAAACCATTTCCGTTTTCCAGTTAAACATTTTTTACTCGCTTATAAAATACTTCCATTGGGAATTAGGCTTACATTTGTACTCCCAAAAAATCATGTACTCACAACATTTAAAAACAGCGAGTAAAATTCCTGCTTCAAAATGGTATCTGGGCACGGATTACACTACACAGACTCTTTATGATCCCTGTACAGTATTGGGATGCACATACAGCAGCCCAGCCGGGCACAAAAGTACAGTTTGAGAAAAACCTATTAGAACTATCTATCATCGTAGCAGACTGAGATTTGCGTAGCAGATGGAGCATAGATTGTTTTTAGTTAAGTTTCACACAACTTAGATACCCAAATAGAGCAACACAGAAGAAGCAACACATGTATTACTCTTGCGGTTGCAGAGGCAAAAGATAGGGCAAAACTAAACCCTGTGCTTAGTTGTTGCATTCAAAGCAATGGTCCGAAATAAGGTGTGTGGGAAGGGCTGAGACAGGTGGAAGATGGAGTCTGAAAGGTGCTGTGAAGGAAGCAAGGTCAGTGTGTTAACATGGCAGAAGTGTCACCATATTGGAAGTTGAGGCCTAGTACATTATGAATAGAATAGAACGCAGGCCTGATGTGGAGCTGCGGCTCTGTGTAGCTCAGCTCTGAAAAACAGATAAGCGCTAATAGTATCCAGTTGCGGGGCCTCAAGGCAGTAGGAATGGAATGTGAGCTGCTAGGGATGAGCCCTTTCAAGGACACATTTATGAGAACAGGGTACAAGGTGTTGTGATGCCAAGAGGCTACGCAAAGATTCAGAGCACTTTTGCCCTCCCCTATGAGACGTCATCCCATATGAATTACACATAGACACACAAGCAAAACAAATCATTCCCTGGAATTAAGACTCACATGAAGTCCCCCAGTCACATCATTACTGGGCACCTGGGGTTTGAAGGACATAAGGAGATAAGGAGGGAGCCGTGTCTGGTACGTCCTGTGATTTGGGATGGTAGGAGCAGAGGTGATGCCACTAAATTAAGTGCAAGGTCGGTAAAGCAGCTTGTGTGCACCACAGCATCGGGTACAATGAGAAGGCCTATTGTCTTATCAAAGAAGAGTTAGCCTCGCCAGTTTACTCTGGTCGCATCTGGAATGGAGGTGTGTACATCATGTGCAGATCTGAATTATTAATGTGTCTATAAGATTGAACAAACAATCCCGTACCTCGATCCGACAGTGACTTTGTAAGGGGCCACGTGTTAGGGGAATGGGTTTAGATAATGTGTGGCCAATCGGTCCAGGGATTATGGGGGGACATTAGCATGGTCTATAGGTGGGGTGGGGAGATAACATTGTAACCTATATGAACAAATGCTGCTGTTTCCCACTATAAAAGATATAACCTTGTGGATGTGATGAGCTCTGTGTAAGTTTAGTTGTAAGGGACCGTCGTAGATCTTTTGCATGCAATAAATATGTTCCCTTGCAAAAAGCTGCAGTGATTATTTGCCCTTTTGGATTATATTTTTTGTTTGGTTTTTGGGTCGTTATTTCTTTACAACAGCACAAAAAAGATTACTATACAGTAAATTGCAAGGTTAAGCAGCTCAGGAAAATGCCAAAACGATTAACATATTTGAAAATACTCATGACATATATAATCAGTAGGGTCGCAAATATCACGCTAGCTTTCATTTTCTCATGATTCAGAAATATTACAATGTGATGACGGCATCATTTTTGCAGGAAAACATTTTATTGTATATGGGGATCTACTACAACTCACACTGATAAATGGACACCCAGTATTTCTATCACCACCAGAGATATTTCCAAAACAATTAGTAGAATTGGCATATGTTAATTTGTGGATTTATTTTCAAATGGTTTATAATGGAATTCTTCTCATTTTCATTTTTTGTGAAATAATGACAATTATGTTTAGCTAATTGGTTAGGTCATGTTATGCCATGTTTTATCATGTCATGGTTCCTTATGTTGTTTCACATGCATGTCAAATGTCAAGTAGTTTGAAGCAGCTGTAATATGCTCGGTAGCATGACACAAAACACTCAAATAAAAAATAATACACAGTAGCGGCACAACGCCCCAAGTGACCTTGTGAATGTAAGATTGTAAGCAGACCCTTGACCAATGTTTGGACGCAAGAGCCGCAGGCTGCTCTGTATAATCAGGACAAGGTAACTGTGAATTTGAGAAGGGAGGGCGAGGCAGGAATATGCAGATTAACTCCAATGGGAGCCCAACCTCAGCCCAAGAAGAACCCTGCCGCCCACACCACTGTAACCATCCTTGTACAGTTCCTAGCAGCCCTCAATAAGTCACAGGAAGCGAGGTTCAGGGCTTTGCAACCAGAGGAGCGACACTTAAAAATGTACCTTCAGTTAAAAGTCTCCTTAGTTTGTTCCAATGTTACTGTCTATGGACCCAGCCTGTTTATGAATGTTGCTCACTTTCTTTGTGCTTGGTTTCAACTCACCCAGGCTCACAATCACACCCTGGTGTTGTGGAAAGCTTAAAAACTAATCTCAAACATACCTACATCATTAAAGCATTTCACACCGGAGGGTGCCATAGTGTCACTGAATTCAGAAGGACAGACATCTGTCTCGTCTCTCCCTTCCTATTCTTTTTGTCCTCCATCCACCTAAGCCTTCACACAGTTTAATGTATTATGTTAGTGGAGAGCTCAGGGTATATTTTCACACTATAGATGGCTACGTATTACTGATAGCTTACTCCCAAGTAAGGCACCACCCTGTCTCACTTTGAACTAAAACAAAGTCTAGCAGGAGATGGCACACAACAAACTCCCAATAATAACCTTTTTTATATCAAGGTGCAATGCTTTCAAATGTTAATGTATACTTGTTTGACCACTCCAATCCCTTGCTGTCTCTTACCAACAACGTTCACCTTTGTACATGGTTCATTCTTAACTATTCCACTGTTTGCTCAGGCTTGACAATTGCGGAATTAAAATTCTAGTTTTTGACCTGAGGTACAGTGTATAAAGAGGTCCCGATTGCTTCAGTACACTCTCGAGCCCCTCATACATTCACCATTACATTGTGAACTAACTTACAATTCGCCAAATCTGCCTTGGAAACACAATGGAACTATCACAACACTTTAGGGTATATTTGCCTCCTTTTGCAGAGCTATTGTCACCTAAGAGGGCTGATATGCACCCATGCTATCACAAAACATTTTCCCCCCACTGCATCCATCCTTCCCTTAGTTTGTAGCATCTATTTCTCAATTTCCCATTCTCTTATCTTCCCCTGGATCCTTTTCTTTCCTCCAGCAGACTAAGGTCTAGATGTCCCTGGTAGGGACATAGGACGACACTCCACGGATAAGCCTAGGTGCCCTGAAATTACTACACTGGTGATTTGTCACAGTATAAAACATATTAGCATAATATAACATAAATAACTTTGAACTTAATCAAAATATGATTCTATGCAAAGAATAACTACATACATAATGACATCAGAGTTAGAAAACTCACAGGAAATGCTAAAACTATTGAATAATAGACTAATCATAATTTGGTATGGATAATGTGACAGCATCATATATACATGTACCAATTTAAACAAAAAAAGTTTAAAAAAAATTGTTGCCTTGTGTCGTGTCCAATCTAGCAGACTGTTCAAAATTCAAAAGTGAAATGTTTAAAAGAAGAACGATCCATTTCATTTAAAGACCAAATCCAGAATCATGGCTTAATGGCTTAAATAGCAAAATGAATGAAAACATTAAAAACATATTAAAACAAGTAGATCATACACTATCAAGAACAGCTGAACTTTATAGCATGTTTTAGTTAATGTGGAACAGGGATTGGCGAATGGTGCAATGGGAAATGCAGTAGATTTCCCAAAAAATAGTAGTAATTTGTCGCTGCGGTAGGGAAAATGAAATTTGAAAAAGTAAAACAAGTGCAACCTGTCAAAAGAGAAATTGTACATTTCCAGTTACCAAAAGAAATGTGTTTAACTAGAAAAATCACAATTGCTTAACTATACATAAATCAAAAGGATTAACCTTAGACAGAGTTTTTGCTGATATCAGATCAATAGTCTTCACCGATGGAATGACCAATCTACCATTATCAGGAGTAAGTACATCATAAGTAGTTTACAAAATCGATCCTGACCATTGAACAATTACTGCCCACATACCATCAGCCCCAGATGTTCCACATCTGCCTCTGACTGATATCCTCAGAAAGTAATTACAGCACACATAAAAGACTACAAATACAAAACAGAAAACAGCAGCATCATGTAATACCAAAGTAAGTATTTTCTGCACAAAATAAGCCACCTACACAGAAACATGACAATGCCATGCTGTTGCAAACGATTCCGTCTGCATTCATAAGGAAAATACAGGAGTGAACGGCTTGGCAGATGTAACAGTACAGTTGTTCCTGCAAATTGAACCTTTAGACCAACAAATCATGAATGCCTCACAACAATAAATGCATATAACATATAAAGGTAGTGAGACTTTACGTTGCTGCACTTATATACCGGTATTCATTTGCAGTAATGTAAATGCATCACTTCTGGAGCTTTGTTTTTGTTTTTTTTAAATATATATGTGGTGGAGGTAAGAATTGTAGCTGAATAAAAAGAGAGAGAGCACTGGGTGACCCTCATACGTGCACTAAATATGCCCCATCATCACTGTATTCAAATGTTTCAAATGCATAACTAAGTAAATGTAATGGTGCAAAGACATGGGACAGAACCCACCCAAAATGTCATCACGCAAATAGCTCAAAACCATCCCCTCCATATACATTGAGTACAATATTCACTGCCATTAACACTTTCTCCACCAACACATGGTTAAAAATAGCAGGCAGCAAGAGACGTATATCCTTAGGATTTGCTGTTATCAACCCTCAGTACCAACCAACTACCAATTAGCAAGATCAACCAAATAATAGGTGTCATTTACACCTATGACAATGAATGCTGCTCTTATCAAAAAACCTGCCTCCAACCTATACTACATTAAAATGTCATTTTACTTCATATTTCAGATGTTAAAATTCCCATTGCAAGAGCTACTATCGAACACAAACATACAAGAGAATTATGTGACTGGAGACCTTAAATTAAGGAAAACATTATATGGGGATTGGATAATTCCCATACTCGTAAATATAGATTGCATTGTAATGTAATGTAAAGTGGTGTTATATGGTTCCCTCCTTCTATGTTGGTGGCCCCACTGTCCATGGCCTTATACAAGAAAGGGGTGTGGGAGAGAGGGAGAGGCAGATGCGAAAGCTGCTGTGTCGATGGGTGCAAGTTAGAATTACCTGAAGCCTGAGTGTCTATGATTTTATCGGAATGGCAGAGACATTTGGGTATCTGTTATTCAGATGGGAGAGTCCAAGACCTGCAGAATGATAGCTCTGTGAGCCAAGGTTAGACGCTGATGTGGGGATGAATGATAGAGCTAAAGAGATGAGCTTTGAAATAGCTTCATTAATGATGATGTGGTAACTGAAAGGCATGAGGTCACTTTGTGCAGGGGATTTGCAGATGTATTTTGGCATTTGTATAGCACACCTAACCCGGAGGTATCTAGGCACTTTGCTTAAGGAAGGTGGGTACATTGGTAGCTTGCATAGTATTCAGTTCCAATGGTTACTTACATAAGTTGCAGACATTAGTTACATTCAGTTTAATACAAGCATTAGATTGAGGTCGTATATGTTTGGGTGCACAATTTGGAAAGCCTTGCCTCATGGTATTGGGTGCTACATCAAACATGCAGTTACAGGTAGGTAAAGAGCGACATAGGTTCGGGTACACAATTTGGAATGCCTTGCCTCATGGTTTGCGGTGCTACATTAAACATGCAGTTACAGGTAGGTAAAGAGCGACATAGGTTTGGGTACACAATTTGGAATGCTTCGACTCATGGTATGGGGTGCTACATCAAATATGCAGTTACAGGTAGGTGGAGAGCGACATATGTTTGGGTGCATAATTTGGAAAGCCTCGCCTCATAGTATGGGGTGCTACATCAAATATGCAGTTACAGATAGGTAAAGAGTGACATACGTTAGGGAGCACAATTTGGGAAGCCTCGCCTCATGGTGTGGGGTGCTACATTCAAAATGCAGTTACAGATAGGTAGAGAGCGACACAAGTTTGGGTGCATATTGTAGTGATAGGAGATTATTGAGAAGAGTTTGTTAGTATGGGGAGAGGAGTAGTAGTAGATATACTAGGGGTACATGTTGCAGGGTCATTCAATGTGGTAGATGTTGATTAAAATGAGGTTGGGTGGGGTCCAACCAGGATTAGTCATTCTCCAGTAGGCCTTTGCTGACTAGTTGCATGTGGGTTTGCGGTGTTCATATAAATCCGAATGGGAGGCTAACATGTGACATAATAACTATGATAGGGTTTGATTGGTAGACTTTTCTGTGCCACTCTCAAGTTTGTCATAGTTAAAAAACAACACAAATAGCTATTTTCTGAAGCAAAGGATTTATTCTACTGTGCAAAGGTGGTTTGGTTGAAATTGCCATATTTTGCTTGTGTGGTAGGAGAAGGAGCATCCTCTGTGTGTTTACGGTTAAAGCTTGGGATCCTTACAAGAGCATCATTAAAGCAATAGAACTCGGGTGGGGGACGCATTACCGGTCTGATAATGCCCCGGGACATCAGTTACAAGCCTGAGCGAAGCAAGCTCTTTAATGTAACCCCCAGGCATTACCAGACCGGTACGTCTGCCCCTCCGAGGGTTCTATTGCTATTAGTACCCCGGCAAGTTGTACTGGGGTACTAATAGTCATTTTTCTCAAGTTGTGAAACACATGAAAGCCGTTTCACAACTCGAGAAAACAAAAAGAAAAACAAATGGCCACCATGGATTGGGGATAAGAGACTACACATATTCCCTTCTGCCTTTCCATGATGGGCATTAAAACAAGCATTAAAAAAAGTAAACAAAGAAAATGGCCACCAGGGAACAGGAAGAAGCAACTACACACAGTCCCTTCTCCATTTCGATGGTGGTTAATTGAATGGCAGAGATGCACCGGGAACAGTTCTTTTTGTGATGTTAGAGAGGGAGAGAGCAGCGCAGGTAAGTGGGCTGAGGCAGGGAGAGGAGCGAATATGTGCAGTGGGGTTCAGTTTTAGTCTGTTTGTAGTCATGCAGGCATTCACATGCGCAAAGCACGTGCTAAGATCTGGCGAGTTGTAGAGCCATTGGCGAGCTTGTAGTTGGCTTGAGAATCATCAACACAGCTAAAGCATGTAAGGCCTGATTGTTTAGAAATGTAAAGTTGATGGGCCATAGAGATGATGAATAAGTAAGGTGAAACACTTAACATAAATACACACTTTAATAACTATGTAGATAGTCAAGTGACATTTTCAAGGACAAACTATAACCCACAGGCAATTGTTCACCATCATGGCCATTTGACAACCAGTGGTCATTATGCCGCCTACATCCTGAAAAATTCCATTTGGTAAAAATGCACTGATGCTAACATTGCAATCAAACATAGACTTTCCTACATAAGATAACTGAAAAAGAATAATATCTACATCAACAGCCATAAATAAAATGATAACACAAAATAAGGCTGGAAGGGTGCCTTTAAAGCAATGACTTCAATAAACTGACAAAACCACATCAATCCATAAACACGTATAATGTTTGGAAGATGCCTGAAAACTGTATTAAAAACCCAATCGAAACACCTTCATAAACAAACATCCTTCCTAAAACATACATACCTTCACCTAACGTAACACACACTGCCACGTAGTCTTACTTCACAAACTTGAGTATTTCACATGCTATCTTATCACAAGCTAACTTGCACCACTCTTTGAGAACAGCAAGGGGTGCAAAGAAGACAGTGATGTACAAAGACAGGACGTTCCGATGACGTAACAGTTTAATATAGTAAGATCCATCTTATCTGGTGTCGTAATCGGATGTAGTACTGTACTGAGTAAATGCCACATAGTGTGGGGATCATCATACAGAATCAACAACAAATCACCTTATACCGGTAGATTCTCACCCATACAATAATTTATATGAATGAATGCATGCATATAAAAAAAAGTGAAACAAAACTTCCTCTTAAAAAAATTAAGAAGCAAGTGGAGGAAATATAGAGAAACGTTAGGGTTACTCTCTATAAAAAAGTTGAAGTCTGTAAGCGCTTGGAATGTCAACATTGAGGTTTAACCTATTGTTAAACACTAAACATAGAATAAAATCAATTGTTCAAACCTTAATTCGTACAACAAATGGCAAGTGAAAAAATAACAGCAGCACTTAGCTATGTCTTTAACATGCACACCAGCAACAACATAAATTATGTAGTAATCATTAAAAACATTCTACAAACACATCACATTATCATGTAACTAAATATATAAATATACACCACATGTTAAATAATCTCAAAACATACACCCACAATAATGCCTAGTATCAAACATGATTTCCAACCATAACCCTATAGTAACACACAATATTAACAAATCAACTCATTCTCACAACAATGCTAACAAGGAGTGGAGGAAAAGTTTCAGTAATATTGATTTTAATGTTGCTTGTAATTTATGTTTAGTTATTAATAATGGGTTACATCTGAACTTTGGCCTTTCCATCATTTATAGACTTCAATGTTTTGTAGATAGTAATCTTACACTTCTTTTAAATAATTCACCACTGATATATACATGCCCTATTGGGAGAGTGGGGCTGAGAAGGTCTGATGCTCCAACCCCACCCTAGTCCCAGGCACTCAGATGCCTGGCACTCCGGCCTATCGGTGGGCAGACACTAAAAAGGTTAAACCCATCTAGGTAACATATTTTCAGAGATAAAGGAGCCTGATTACTCGTGGCAGGGGCTGCCACTTTACAAGCAGTCATAAGACTGAAAAGGTGAATCACACTGAGCACAACTAGTGCAAAAACAGAAGGGATTTATTTCAGGACAACGGCATTTAATCACACTTTGACATCTAAGTGTGGGAGCCAGAGTTTACAGAGAGGGTGATGGGTACCAGGGAGATTGCTAGAGGTAGCAGCGGGTACCCCTAGCAATCCACAAATGACATCCATGAATGTAACATAAAGCAAACATAGGTAGAGATCAGGAAAGTGCAATGAGAGCTGGGATGAAACTGTTCATCAAAATATCATATTTGATGTAGGAAGGACATTGACGTTTGATTTGAATGCACTATGGAACCAGGTTGCTTATTTTAAGATTGTGAATAGGTTTAAAGGATGCAAAGTGTTGTGGGCGATATGATGTAGCAAGAGCATTACAAACGAGGTTACTGTTTAAAGTATAATAGATGTGTTATGTTTTAATGACTTATGTGTGTATGGCTTTAATATATAAATCTGTTAACACACGAAGCATAAATAATTAAATCGAATTGAAATAATTGACTGCAACCACATGCTTTGTGTGCGGTAGAGCCAGGAATGCATTCCTACCCTCTTGCTACTCCACTTATCACTGCTGTATCACCCAAGCATGGGGTCACAAGGGATCACCTTGAGGATCCTTAGAGTCTGTTCACAATGCAGGGAAATACAGCTCTCTCAAAGGCACTGCTCTCTGAACATCCCACATCACAGTACAGTGCCAAAGATGTGCACGTGTGCTCTACATTTGCCGCCGTCCAACACAACCTCTGATATCCGGGATTCCCCAAACATAGCTGCCATAACTTTACATACAAATACATGAAATTGCTGCACTGAAATGCACAGCACAGATTACTGAGCTCAGGAAAAGGTGGCCACCTTGGATGAGCATGCAACCGTCCCCTGCTTTCAAATATTTAGCAATGCAAATTCAGCAATACAGACCTTCTTAGCGTTTCGTGCCTCACTGGAGATCAGAGCAATGCCTGTACACATTATCCCTTGCACTTCGGTCAAGATGCATTAGGTTATAGGTTATAGTATAGAATCAAAAGGGTCCAATGACAAAAGGGTCAAGTCAATTCGACCAAAAAAAAGGATCAAATTATTTATTTATTTTTCTGTAAAAACACCATTTTTAAGCTAAACTAGAGAAAAAAAAGATATATTTAATTTTTTTTATCCCATCCTTTTGATTTCAGTCGAATGCACTCTCACCTTTGGCATTCGATCTTTTTGTTTTCAAAACTTTAACTGGACACCGATGCATTACATCTATATCACACATAGTTGACAATCTTGAACACTAACATTACAAACATTTTATAGGTATGGTGAGTTTTATGAAAAGGACATGAACAATAAGCTCTGTTTGCATTATGCAGTTAGTGATTCAAGCATACAGTCCTTTCATCACAGACATGTTTGCCAGAAATACAAATCTGTGGTCATTCCTATATTCCCAAAATGCCCCTTGATTTATTGCAAAGCCGCCCGGAACCTTTAATAGTGTTATTTGCCTCCTTCCTCGTTGGGGTATTTTTTACAAAATTGGAGTGTAGCAGACTGTCCATCTTGAAATGATAAACTTCAGGGACGTCATTTCACCAAAATGCCTGGGGTAGCGGAAGTGACATCACACGACCCTTGACCCCCTGATGATATCACAGGAAGTGATGTCATTTGACCCCACCCCCAAGTGATATCGCGGGAAGTGATGGACACGACCTTTCACCCGCTGACAAAACAGGAAGTGGCATCACCTAACATTGTACACTACGAAAAATAAGGTTACAATATCACTATAATGTGATGTACATTTCATACAAGAATGGATCGTCATATGTATCCTTAAAATCAGTGTGTATAGGCCCATATTACCAAATTACTGTGAATGCAAGCAGACGTCCATGGCCAAATGATAATGATGTGTTATTATATAGCACTTACGCTTAAGCGCTTTATATAGAAAAAATGCACATCCAATATCACCCAACCTGTGTTGGTACTCATTTATCTACCTCAGAAGGATGAAAGGCTGAGTTGAGGCGTTTAAGAACAGACTAAATCAGTGACTCACCCCCTGAAGTGTACCTGAAATAAACCTTTAATGAGTCTAGCAATTATTGTATAGAATTCCAGAAAGACACATTATTTGGTATTCCTATTCTTTCTTATTAGGGTCAGTGCTGAAAGTGTTAGACTTGTGGAACTCCTGTTCTTATTTTTCTTATTTTTATTAAGGGGCCTGAACAAGAAAGTCAGCCACTCCAGAAGTAAATGTCGCAAGGGAGACCACAGAGGTCGTAAGGGAGACCTCAGAGGTCGCAGTTGTGACCTCTGGCGACCCCTAAATGACGACCCTGATAAACTTCTAACAGAAAACAATTTATTTGGTTATTACAGTTTTATAGTTTTTGGTAATGTGCTCAGTAAGCCAAGTGTAACGTTCTTATTATGACACTGAACATTTAAGTGTCACATAAAAATGTTAATGCAGTTAAGTCATATAAAAAAAAATAATAGCTGTGGTTGCAAAAACACAGCCCCCTTTGCTCACCTCAAGATAACTGTTTGATTTTCTCTGGTTGGGATCAGCCAGAAATAGCTGGGAAGGTTCCAGAAGATGAATATCTGACAATACGTCTCTCACCCATATAGTGACCGAGAGATAGTGTAAGACAGAGAGCGACGTAGGGATAGAGAGGGAGAGGGAGAGAGAGAGAGAGAGGGAGAGAGAGGGAGGGGGAGAGAAAGAGAGAGAGAGAGAAAGAGAGAGAGAGAGAGAGAGAGAGAGAGAGAAACGAGCGTGCGATTTGCTGGGTACAGTACAGGTATAGTTCGTATTCCTTGGATCCATTTTGTAATGCAGGCATGTATAGCAGGCATGGAGATGGCATATTATCCCGCATTCTTTTCTTCATTTTCAAACAGCAGTAAGTATAAACAAAAAAAATCTAAATTATATCCCCCTTAATTCTTTACTGGATAAGCATAGGCTCACACAGGCCCCTCCCTGCCCTCCATTTTAATAATTCTAAAATAGCCCGCCCTTTTATTGCCGCTCAATAACAGGGATTTTGTTATGAGGTTGTGGTGAATCCATGCTAGAAGAGTTACTTTTGTGTTGCTAGCGGGCTGCCTGCGCACGGTGTAGAAGCTCTTTCTCCTGAATTACCGCAGCTTCATTCCTGACGAGCGTGCGCAGTGGGACATGGCGGCCTCGCTTCCATGTTTCTTGGGTCCTGAGGCAGCCAAATTAGATGTGAGGCACTCTGGTGTCTCGGGGAAGTTGCACACGTGCGCTTTGGTTTGCGACCACGCCGTATGTTTAAACCGTATAGGTTTTGGTTATTCTGCAATGGGTTCTGGGTTTCAGTGTCTTTTTTCTCTGAGACCACCATCTTGTTTGAGTAAAATTGGAAAATAGAGGCTTATTATTTGTAGAAGAATTTCAAGAGGAGAGTAGGTAGAGGAAGTTATCCCAGGGACATCATTGCACCAAAATGCCAGGGGTAGCGGAAGTGACATCACAAAACCTGATGACATCACGGGAAATGATGGAAAACAACCTTCAGATTTTTCAGATGTGTTTAGCACATGTGTTTCCAGGCGCTCTCATTTCAGCCAGATATGAGAACCGAGGCACCGCACAGAGGGAGGTGTGATTTTTCCACGATCACACATTTGGGTAATGTAATTTACCAGATTCAACGTAGGGTCTATATGTAAAACATACATAATGCAGTACTTGTAACAGGGTAACCATCTAACGCAGGCTACAGCTGGTGTATGAACCATCTATAGATCAGTGGACACAGAAGTACTCGTTATCTGTGGCATTGATGTTTTAAACAAGCCAAAAGAGCAATGACCTGGGGAGGCGTGTGCTGCTGTTTAACCTCGAGTAAAATTCTGCACGAGCAAGGCCTGAAAATCATTGACCAGGATTTAGTATCAACAAAATTCCATGGTTATAAATGTATCTATGAGTCAGCTACCACTACTATAGAAGAAACCTATTAGACTGGTCTTCATGCACACAGGAGAGTGCACCTGATAAAGTTATCTTTGATGGAGTATAATACCTGGGAAAGGCTCTTTCAATATACCCAAGACGCCCCATCGTTTTTATTAATCAAGCAGTATAATAGATGCCAGAGAACTTAAAAAGCCCCCACATTTAATGTTATATCATTGCTGCACACATAAATATGTGGCACTAGACAGTTATCTTATATTGAAAACACGCACAAGTTCCTTCTCACCCGGGGACTCACTGGTAAACTTCAAGGAGCGCAGTGCACACTAGCCCTTTGTCAGACAATGGCATAGCACAACATTTGGGGCCCCCTGCGAGCCATGCTGTGGGTCCTCCAGAAGCTCCTTAACAAAGCAGAGGGCAAGCCACACACCGGCAGGCCCAGACCACCACATGTGCGCAATGTTCATGATGATTATACCGCTGCAGGCAGGCACTCCTGCAAGTGAAAGAAGTAAATATGTTTTTTAATCAAAGCTTAAATGTTTCACACAGCGTAGAAAAAAGGGGGCAGTGCCTGGTCTTCAAATGTACCAGCCACCATTGGTGGCCGGTGAGTTGTTTTTTTGCATGGTTAATATTTGCCACAAGTATGCGATTGCCACCGAGCGTAGCGAGGGAGCCCGAACTAACGACAATGGGTTTGTGGGGGTCAGGGGAAAATATTTTGATTAATGGGTTAAAATGGTGCATTACACAGCACACTTTCTGTGAAAATGTTGGTAAAATGCCAACAAGTTGGGTAAAGGTGTAGGGTAAATCATGAAAAAAGTACAATATATGCAAGTCACCAAAAGTGCACAGGGTATTTTCCATTGCATTATCATGCCAGTCTCTGCAATATATGCAAAATACATTTTCATGCTGGCTGTGCCCATTTATTTCCATGCTGGCTCCACCAACATACGCTAGTATTCCAATAGAAGACAATACTCATGTTGGTTTAAGTTGTTTTTATAGTATAATTACTGGCACTGGGCACAAACTGCCTCTGCCAATATATGCCAGTACTCCTATGTAAGAACATACTTCTCTTGGTTTGGCCATTCAAAGTGACATGTCACAATATCAAAACCTGTCCAAACTGGTTCCAGTGTAAGCCAGTCTAGACCCATAAGAACACTTATCATGTTTGACTGATCATAGATGTTCACTTAATACAAAGTCATGCTATAGTAAATAATATACAGGCCGCTACACCAAAACATCAGTCTAGCCAGGTAACACTACTTATCATGCTTCTTTTGTAAAGATGCTGAGTAATAAATGACATGCCACAGTAAGCAATGGCTAGACTGACATCCCCAAAATACTAGTTTAGCCAGGTAATGACACACATGAACTTGGCTTTGCCCGTAAATACCATTAAAACATGCAAAGTCAATAAAGGATGTATCAAAATGCTCTAGTGACCCCCCAGAATCACAGGGTCTTACACACATGCACAGATACATCCCTTTTCACCCACCAGTCTCTCACCCATAGATCCCCTCTCACATTGTAACTGTTATTATCTGTACCAATGCTTTTTGCACCAAGACATGCGCCTTGATGCCCTTGGGCCTGGTGCACTATACAAATAAAATAAATACAAATAAATACAAATACAAATACATTCATTGACACTGCATTCACCACACAGGCACACACCCACCCACAACATTCAAACACACACTACCACATTCATACTCATTAACCCACCAGTCACTCACACCTTCTCTTACATCTACTCATTACATTCTCTGCACAGGCACACACACACCCACCCACCCAGAACATAAAAAAAAACACAGCACCACATTCATACTTATTCACCCACCAGTCAATCACAACTTCTCTTACATCCACTCATTGCATTCTCTACACAGGCACACTAGCACCCACCCACCAAGAACATTCAAAAATACACCATCACATTCATACTCGTTCACCCACCAGTCACTCACTCATACAACTGTTCTTACCTCGAACCATTGCCTTCTCTTCACAAGCACACACCCACACATCCAGAACATTCAAAAACACACCATTACATTCATACTCATTCACTCATCATTCAACCACTCACACTTTCTCTTACATCCACTCATTTCATTCTCTACTCAGGCACGCACCCACACATCCTGAACATTCAAAAACCACACCATCACCTTCATATTCATTCACCGACCAGTCACTCACTCATACAAAAGCTCCAAAGTTAGAAGCTCCAATAACTCAGGGCAGACAATCTTCGGCCCCTCCTAGACACCAATGAACTCAAACCACCATTTTCCAATGACCCTGAAGTTCTGGTTGACATCTACTTGTGCACCCTTACCGCAGCCATCAACAACATTGCCCCCTTTGAAGCCAAAAAAGAAAAGAAATCCATGAAAACCAACTCTTGGTTCTCTGAGGATCTCATGGCGCTGCGCATTAACAAGCGGACCGCCCTCTCCAAATGGCAAGCCAACCCATGTGAGGCCACCAAAGGGGACTTTAAAAGAACCTAATCAATATATAAAAAAGCAATATTCACTGCCAAATCCAACAACATTAATTCCCGCATATCCAAGGCAAACTCTAAATCTAGGGAATTATTCACCATCTTCAAAGACCTCACCCTTCCTCCTGCAGTCCCCGATGAAATAACCAAAGACCAAGCATGGTGTAACAGCATCCAAGAAGCTTTTCTTAAAAAAATCCCTCTTCTCCAAGATAAAATTTGTACGCAGCACTCCCTTCTGCCCAGCTCAGACACAGCTGACCGTCCACCTGCCACCACACATAAGCCTACCCCTCCCCTCTTCACCTTCAGAAATGTTTTTGAGACAGAAGTCACTGTACTCCTACAGAACATCAAACCCTCCACATGCAAAGGTGACATCTGCCCATCTAGCATCATAAAAGATAGTGCCGACTCCTTAGTCCCAATTATCACAGCTTTCATTAATGCATAATTCGCCTCAGGCATCGTCTCTGCTACCCTCAAGGAAGCTTGGGTATGTCCTCTACTCAAGAAACCCTCCCTAGACCCATCCGCCCCCAGCAACTACTGTCCCATAACTACTGTCCCCTTCCTCCTCAAAATCCTAGACAAGGCTGCCCACAACCAAATCCAGCTCTTCTTAGAAACCCACTCAATCCTAGGAATAAGGCAATCATGGTTCCACAAAGGCTATGGCAAAGAATCGGCCCTCCTGGACTTAAAGAACCAAATCACCAAAATAATGGGCACCGGTAAACCAGCCCTCCTACTCTTACTAGACCTATCTGCCGCATTTGACCTTGTAGATCATAAAACCCTCACCTCCCGCCTCTCTAATGCAGCTCACTTCTCTGACCACGCTACCTCATGGATCACTTCTTTCTTTGAAGGAAGAGCTATGAAAGTATTCTCTGACACCGCTACCGCCACTCCCACCACTATTCACTGCGGTGTTCCACAGGGTTCCTGCACTGCCCCCACACTCTACAATCTGTTCACCAAACACCTCTTTGACAAACTTGACTCCCTCGGCATAGCGTATACAAACTATGCCGATGACACCCAAGTCCTCTTCCCTCTCACTGGCTCCTACAACCAAGACTCAGCAACCCTCTTTGAAATCTATTCCACCATTCAGGCGTGGATGGCCATAAACGGCCTATGTCTCAATGGGGACAAAACCGCGATCATCATCGTGGGCCCACAAGAAATCTTGAACAAACTTCCCCCTCAATATGTTAACTTCTCAATTGAAAACACGACCATCCCAGTCTCCACATCCGTAAAGACCCTAGGAGTCCACTTAGATGCCACTCTATCGATGAACAACCAGGTCAACGCTATTGCCTCCACCTCCGCTCACACCACCAAGCTAATAAGCGCAGTTAAACCTTACCCAACCAAACAGAACTGCCTCTCAATAGCTAGAGCTACCATAAGCGCCAAGCTCGACTATTGTAATGCCCTCTTAGTAGGCACCTCTGGAAAAAATCATATCCGGTTGCAGACAGTGCAGAACAATGCACTCAGAGCGGCCCTCAATATCCCTAAAAGGGACCATATAACCCAAGCCAAAAGAGATACTCATTGGCTTCCGGTTAAGGAACGTATAACGTTCAAAACTCTGACCTTAACCCATAAATGCCTTACCCTCACTGCCCCCCCGTTCTCTCCGATATCATCAAACGAGCAACCTCCACACATCCAAGAAGGACACCCCACACCAATCTACTACACATACCCTCATTAAAAAGAGCGAAAGCTGGAGGTATAGGCTTTCCCTATCAAGCACCCAAACTCTGGAATGCCCTCCCCACCGCTCGTGCTGAAACCTCCCTCTCCACCTTCCGCAAAGTCCTTAAAACCACATTATTTAATTGACACAGCCATGACCGCCGACAAATGTAACTAAGTATGCACTATAATCATAAATGTAACCAAGTATGCACCCCTTCTATACTGTACATACAACTTCTTACTACTATGCGTAAACTGCTCCCTTGTTCTATGTAACCAGCAACTATGCCTCACTATGCTATTGCAACTCACTCTTTGTAACAGCGCCACGATGCCTGTGAGCTGCTGCATGCTTTAAAAATACAAATAAATAAATAAATAAATAAATAAATAAATAAATAAATAAATACACCTTTTCTTACCTCCGCCCATTGCATTCTCTACACAGGCACGGACCCACACACCCTGAACATTCAAAAACACAGCATCACATTCATACTTATTTACCCACCAGTAACTCACAACTTATTTTACATCCACTCATTGTATTCTCTACACAGGCACACACCCACCCCACACAGAACATTCAAAAACACACCATCACATTCATACTCATTCACCCATCATTCACCCTCTCACACTTTCTCTTACATCCACTCATTGTATTCTCTACACAAGCACGCACCCACACACCCTGAACAATCAAAAACATAGCATCACATTCATACTTATTTACCCATCATTCACCCTCTCACACTTTCTCTTACATCCATTCATTGCTTTCTCTTCACAGGCACACACCCACACACCCTGAACAATCAAAAACACAGCATCACATTCATATTCATTCACCCACCAGTCACTCACTCATACACCTTTTCATACCTCCACCCATTGCATTCTCTATGCAGGCACACACCCACCCACCCAGAACATTCAAAAACACACCATCACATTCATACTCATTCACCCACCAGTCACTCACTCACCCCTTCTCTTACACCCACTCATTGCATTGTCTACACAAGCACACACCCACCCACAACATTAAAAAACACACCATCACATTCATAATAATTCACCCACCAGTCACTCACACCGTCTCTTACATCCACTCATTGCATTCACTACACAGGCACACACCCACCCACCCCCAATATTCAAAAACACACCATCACATTCACACTCATTTATCCACTAGTCACTCACTCACACCTTCTCTTACATCCACTCATTCCATTCTCTACACAGGCACACACTCCCCCACTGACCCACCCGCCCGGACATTCAAAAACACACATCATATCACATTACTTCTCATTCGCCCACCATTTGCATATACAAAAAAGCCTTCTTACCTTTTTCCTGCAGCTTGGGTCCATCCTGCCAGGCCACCCTCAGCTCCCCTGTACTGTTCACAAACAGGAACCAGGAAGCTGTGAGAGCTTCGTGGTTCCTGTATGTAAGCTGTGAGGAAGCCGAGGTAGAAGGGGTTGGAGCTGAATGTGGCATGTGACATGTGCCACATGTGACGGTCAGCTCCAATGCCAACCCTTACTGAACACCTCCCTGGTCCAGTCTTCACCCTGATGGGTGAGGTCTGGGCTGGGGACCCCCAGACCTGGTGTTGCAGGGGCCCCGACACCACAGGGGCTGCAAGGGACCCCACTTCACCAGGAGCTTCTATTATTGTTTTAAATAATTGGGGTCACAAGGGAGTCCCCAGGGGTTGCAAATTGCAACCTTCCTACTTGAGCTCTTTGCTCCTCTACCTCCAACACCCTCAGGATCAGTCGCTTCTCCAAGCAATTAGTTAGTGGTAGATCTCTTTCTTCAGCTGGGACTTCCCTCTGGAACATCCTCCCTCCCTCTCTGAAACTCGAGGAGAACCAGCTCTGGTTCCATAAGTACCTCAAGACCTTCCTCTTTGCTTCTGCCTTCTCTCTTCCTCTGCCCTGCTGATTTCCTGTCTGATACTACACTGGTCACCTGGCTAAGCTCTGATTTCGGGCACAGGTCCCTACACACCCAGTTGCACACCTGCACTGCCTCCCGCCAACCCTTGCACTTGGGTCTTTATCTGTAACCCTACAGTCCTCTACCTCTACTGTCCACTTTTGGACACCTGCTCTCTGCACTTACCCTTGCACCCGCCACCTGCTGGCCCCACTTCTTGTTATTGTTTTGATCCCATGTACAGCACTGCCCCCTCCCCTTTCGCCCGGCACTGTTCCCCTCCCTGCTCCCCTGCACTTGCATGATCTCAATTTCACTTGGCCTAGTAAGATCGTTGTCTCTGTCCTCCCTCTGTTCCCCCTTCCTTGCCACGTCACACCTTGAAACACTTTTGTATAGGCACGTTGCAAATGCCATATCATATTATGACCCAAGGGTCGCACCTGCCACCCCTTGTGACCCCCAAATGACATCCCTGAGTTATCCCTCACCCTCCTTGGACTGAAGATATATTAGCATATATAAACCGTATACATTTTAGTTATTGTGTTTGTGGTTCAGGGCTTTAGCATTTCTCTGCAAACCACAAAGTAGTACATCTGTTACGATCACCTGGTCTCTGCGGGACATTGGGGCACGGTTGGAGCCCTCCCTGTATTCGGCTCAGCTGGATCGATTTTCACCCCCTGCTGCTCCCCTGTACACTGTTCTGGATGCTGATACTGCCCCTGGTATTTAGTGAGGGCGAGCTCTCCGTCCTGCTTCTCATCAGCAGGGGTGCTTCCTGATGACCCAGTTGCTTCACTGGTCCGTTGATGTGGTGGCCCAGACCGGCTGTGACTGAACCACTTTGAAGGTAAGAGCTTTCGTGTTGATTATTGTTCATATGAGTATTAATTCCATTTCACATGATTTAAGTTCATTCTCTTATAATGTCTCTTTCTCTCCTAGAGGTGACGGCGACCCAGCGGAGCCGTTACGCTGGTGCAGGACTTCGAAGTGTTCCCCAAGAGGATGACAAGTTGGAATCTTCAGGTAAGCGTGAGATACGATGGCGCGCAACCTTAAATAATGTCCCTATCAGGTTTCTAACCTTATTTCCTCTTTTCTCCTGCAAGGATGGTCTGGCGGCGTCCTGAGAAGAGATGCTGAGCGCGGACCTAACGGCAGTGAAAGAAGTCTGAGACCGCGATGAAGCTGACTGGTGAGTTGGTGCTCAAGTTGAGAGTCAGGTAAGTGCTCTCTGGCTGGTCAAGAATGGAGTCACTGCGAGCAGGTAAGAGGCGCTTCAGCGATGATTCGGCTGGTTCTGATGGAGAGAAAACGGGTAAGTGCGCTTCCGTGATGTTTTTGCTGACTCTGCAGGTAAGATGCTTCTCTGCGATAGTTTTGCTGTTTCTGCAGGTAAGATACTTCTCTGCGATGGTTTTGCTGTTTTTGCAGGTAAGATGCTTCTCCGCAATGGTTTTGCTTTACAACAGGTAAGTGGTTCCTCCGAGATGGGTCGTTGGAGAACAGGCTGGATGCTTTGCCGGGAGGGTTGCACAGGAACATAGGTAAGGTGCTTCTTAGGCGGCAGTGAGCGTTATGCTGTTTGGACAGAATAAAGCAAAGCCTAGGCCTGCGGGTGGGGCAGGCTTAAATAGCCTGGTCTCGGCCACGCCTCCTTGCTCTGCTAGATGGTTCCACCCTGCCACTCCCAAATGCTTCTGCACGTGCAGCTTCTTGGATTCCTATGGCCACACCCGGCCCAGATGGGAGTGGCTGACTGAGATGAAATGGAATAGCACGTGCCCAGGGAAAAAGGTGTGCAGAGCACACTTTCTTATGAGCCATGCGCCAACGGCACCAGGACTGGGTCCAGCTGTCCAGGGGCCATGACAACAACAGGAAGATGGAAGAATATCAAGAGGAGGTGGCGGATATTGCCCCTACCCTTCTTGGACTGGAGAGTTATTAGCATTTTTGGACACTGCCTTCTCTGGGGTCAGGGATCTCTCATTTAAGATCGATGAATGAGCCACCAACAGAACTTCTGTGTACACTTTCTTCTACCTGATCCCCCCTGAGCAGTGGCATTCCTTATGACACAGGTGATGAGGGGTGCTCATCCTGGCCCATATGTAATTCCCAGATGGAAAAACACCTTCATGCTGGGGATGAGTGGGGTGAGTCAATACGTCCTAGGACACATTCAAAGGCTGCTACACAGAAAAGGGTAGAGCCCCTCCGGTACCCTCTATCTATGAGGTTCCATCTCTGGCTAAGAGAGCTAAGGTTGACCCAGCTCTGGTTGCTTTGCCTGCAGACACTGGTGATGGGTATATTATGATGCCTTAGATATGCTGTCAGTTCCTGTAGATTAGAGTCCGTCCACTGACTTAGCTAGCATCCCAGGTCCCACTAGGGTATTGGCCCCAAAAGGCAGTCATATGTTTGTGCCTTAAGTGACTATGCATCCTAACTCTTATGAGTGCTGCCCCTCATATAACACAGTATTAAAAGCGTACATTCAAAACAAAATATTCCCTGTAACTAGGGGAGGATGAAGTTTGAATTCCTAGACCTACATTGCCTGATAAGAGTGAAGCCGCCCGATTGGTTGACTTCAAGATTAGAAAGTGTTTAAGGAAGTATGGAGATGACCCTCATAAAGGAGTGGACAAAGCGTGGTTCGTCTGTCAGGACAAGTTGCTAGATAGTGTGCACACTCTGACTTCCCTTCTTCACCAGGGCCATCCCTTCCTTGCTCCTCCGAACTCCTCCTCATTTGACCATAATAGACACACCCATATTATTGACTGCCTCTTGGAAAACTCTGATTCTCCTTTCCCCACTCGACCTGTCATCTTCAACTTCACTGTATCACCAGGATTCGGTATCACCTCCCTGCAAAGTTTCTTATCATCATACTTCACATTTGCTCTCAGTTCGCTTTCATGAATCTTGTCTCTCATCCCATCCACATAAGTACTTTTAACTCTTGATTAAGCCATCCATTCTGGACATTGGTTAGGATTCGGTTTCCTGTCTCTCAGCAATTTAAAAGGTGACACCTGAGAAGGCATCATGAAGCAAGACCCAGGCAACAGATTCAGAGTTCCCAATAAAACACTTTATTAACTTAAATGTCAGGATGGAAAAAGGCCTAACTTTCCCTATGCTAAGGTTGTATTTTCCCTACCTTAATGAAACTAAGGAAAGTCAGAGTCAAATAATTCAATTTAAGAATCTGTCTGTGTCAAAAACAAATACCTGCACTCACAACTAAATCTGTACAATGTGTAAGGATGTCAGCAACCAAAAGAAACAGTTTTCAACATAAAGGCCTGAGCTTCCATCAGCTTGTAGCTTTCTTTCAGCTCCCTTCCCCAAGTATCCAACAGTTCCAAAGAAAAGTCTCAAAATTACCTTCCTTGGATTCAAGGTGATATAGTGTTAACCAATACTCGGGGTTCCCTTCCCTGTGTTCCAAGTAACACAGTTCAAACACAAAAGAACCTTGATGCTCTGTCCTCAAGTCGACAAATGTCTCGATTCTCAAGATCCCCAAGACTTAATTTCGTTTCCACAAAAATTGTTCTTGTCTTTCCAAAGTTCAGTTAATTCTGCTTTCAAATATCTATTTCAGTGGTTTGCAGCTTTCACACAATTTGGTATCCAATACTCCTCTCTTTGGTTTAATTTTAAAGTTTCATTTTAAATCAAGTTTCAGTATACTTTTAAAGTCACATTCACTTCAGAACTATGCATGCTGTGGCTTTACTTAAATGTAAACTTCTGTTCCCTTCTGGATTCAAAATGTAATAGTTATGTTTATTTGCAAAGTTTTTATTCAGTTTGGTGTTCAATAGATATAGATTTAGCTTGCGACTCACTTTTAATTCAATCCGCTTTTCAATATTTGTTCGATTCACTTTAAATGATTTGCCCAGCACTCAGTTACTTTCGAAAACGTGTTTTCTTAAACACGTGACCACTCTGAAACAAAGTATTCCTGGCAGTTTACTAATCAACAATGGTTTACACCAGAGACTTTCGAAAACGTGTTCTTCTGAGACACGCGACCACTCTGATACAAAGTATTCCTTGACAATAGAACTGATCAAACAATCGTGCACAAGGTTTCTCATTAGTCACTGTTCGCTTTACCAGTTCTTCCAGCAGTGTCGATCACACAGCTTTCTGATTTTGATTTCAGGGTCCCAGGTCCTGATCCTTAGTCACTACTTTGTGGACCTGTCAAAATAGGGGAACAAACACCTTGGACATAAGGGAAATGGACAGCCTTCCCATTTGGCTCCCTTCTTCACATTCAGTCTGCTCCATTGAGCCCCAGCTCCCATGCCATGCTTCCACAGACTGCATCTCTATGCAGTCACCAGCGTCTCGGCATGCTGCACATGGGGGATTGACCCATAGCAGTTTTCACCAGCTATTTGTCTCTCCTCAAACACAAATCCCTGCTGCATGCATCAGCCTCCCTGCTGCCCCTCTCTGTGTTGGTTTCTCCTTCTTATTCTATACACCTGCAACCGTCTGACAGGTTGCAGGTCTGCTTTCCCAGTTTGGCTTGTCTGACCATGATTAAGGGGACATGCCTGACCTTCACAACACTTAGCAGGCCTTTCCCTGGCCACCTGAGACGAGAATCCAGGGGGTTTAGGAGTGAGGATACCCTCAGGTTTCCAACTTCCCCTTCCCCAATGTGGGTTGAACCGGGGTGCTTCACATGGAAAATGTGAGAGAAAGTCCACGTTACCTTCCTCTCATCCCTTCCGGTGTTCAACTCTGGAGCAATATGGCTGAAGGTCCAAGAACCACCGCATTATCCGAGGGTTGGATTCCTTTCTCTTGCTGATCCATACTAAAGGAGAATGGTCTATTATTAGCCATTAGCCAAAAGCTACCTCCTAGAAGGTTATTATGGCCCACTTGATTGCCAATGCTTCCAACCCGATGACTGAATAGTTTTTCTCCCTGGGAAAAAGATTTCTGCTGATGTACAGAATGGGATGTTCAAAACCATCATTGTTTTGCGACATAACAGCTCCCTGTCCCATTAAGGAAGCATCAGTCTGGAGAATACATTCTTTGGAGAAATCTGCAACTCTCAAAGTGGGGCTTTGACATAAGGTCTGTTTCAAGTTTGTAGGACAAATTTCATCCTTTTCATCCTATCTAAATTTTTGGGGCTCAGCATTTTTCAATGTATCTATCAGTTTAAATGTTTTAATGGAAAAATGTTGAATACACCTGCGGTAGTACCCAATTAGTCCTTGAAAGGCCCTCAGATCTTTTATCGTTTTCAGAGTAGGGGTATCAAGAACGACTCTTACTTTCTCTTGTTGTGGTTGGACAGTGCCATTTCCCACAAAGTACCCCAAATATTTAATCACCAGTTTGCATTTTCTAGGATTATCGGTCAACTCTGCCTTTCTTAACACTCCCATGACTGTATAAATATGGTGTAAGTGATCCTTCCAGGTCCGACTATGGAATCCATTTTCATCGATATGGGGTCTGCAAAGTTTTGAGTAAGGTTGTAAGATTGTATCCATTAATCTCTGGAATGTTGCAGGAGCATCATGTAGACTAAAGGGAAGGACTTTAAATTTAAAAAATCCTATGGGAGTGGCAACAGCAGTTTTCTCTTTATCTGGGTCATGCAAAGGAACCTGCCAATATCCTTTGGTTAAATCTAGTGTTGAAAGGTAGACAACATTACCCAGCCGGTCTATTTGATCGTCAATACAGGGCATAGGGTAGGTGTCAAAGGCAGAGATGTTATTCACCTTTCTAAAATCTATACAAAACCTCCAGCTTCCATCAGGTTTTGCCACCAATGCAATAGTGGAGGACCACAGACTATTAGAAGGTGCAATGATGTTGGCCTCTAACATGCTCTTAACCTCTGGCATGATGGTTTCTTTTCTAGCCACAGGTAACCATTATGGTTTTAGGTGTACCACTTTACCCACAGGAGTGCAGATATCATGAAAAATAACCTTCACTTGCCCAAGTTGTTCTCTAAACACATAAGTGAACTGTGTTATAATTTGTGTGCGAAACCTGACAGTGTCTCCCTGGCTAATCCCTGGGGATCTGTCATCCAGGTGGCCAGGACACAGCCATCGCTATTGGATCCAGTTCCTGGGGTGGACCAGTCAGGGAGGATCACATGGATGGGGGGGCCTTGGGGAGTGGTAGAGGGACCCTGATGGGTGAGATGCACTATCCCCCTTCTTTTGACACCTCTTCCCCATCCTACCCCGTAGGATATACCAAAACACTGCCCCCCCCCTATTTCCACACAAACACTTTCGCACAACACGAAAAACAACGGACTAACACCAGAGCCGTTTACCTGATGTGTCCCAATACAAGGGTCAGGCAAAGTCAGGCAATTGACCAGAATCAGTAACAACTGACGGCCCTTTCCCTTCCCCAAAGGGATAAATGGTCAAGCACGATAGCACAGAACGAGCAAGGCAGATCACACAACATGAGAGCTAACTCAGCACGGCAGTTCAAGAGGAGGTGAAAGACGGCGAATACCGAGAGGACAACAAGGGGAGAAGTAACCTTGCCCTTTCCTATCAAGGCCTGGGAAACCTCCACAGACGGTAACATAAAACCGCAAACAAAGGCCAGCGTGTGCTACAGCAGAGGTCGATAGTACATGAGACCCATCTCTGCTGTTAGCAAAGCCAGGCAGAGAAGCTGGTCACTGCAGTACCAACCTTGACTCGAAGGAGAAGAAAGCAAAGCGGGTCATCACAGTCTTTGAGTCAAGGGGAAGTCGATAAGAAACCGGGCTGTTTTGAACGAAAATTGGTAAACAGCTCATTTGAACTTTGGAAAGCTTAAATGAACTTTTGAGAAATTAGGGGGACAGCCTGCAACAGAGGCATCCGGCACCCCGTGGCTGCTCACGCGGAAAACTCTGGGTGATTCCCCAAAGGTAGAGACTACCAAAACCAGAAGGTCTTGGGAAGAGGGGAAGATAGGTCAAAGTGGTCATACAGGCCTCTTGTAAAATCCACTGTTCCGTTGAAAGTCTTTGACCGACAGAAGATAGTGAAGAAGGGTAAAAAAAATCCCGCAGGGTGAAGAATAGCAAGAGTGAAACTGGCTGTCATGCAGCGGTGTATGCTCCCGAACCTCCTCCTCACCTTTCTCTTCCGAAGAACTGACTCTGGCCTCTGTCAGCCTCTTCTTTTGGATTCATCTGACATCCAGGGTCTTTTTTTCCTTGGGCTTTTTCTCCCTCTTCTCGTGTAAATAGGGTTGAGTTCCCTCGGAGACCACCTTGACTGGAATAAGCTCCAAGCCACGGGGAACCCAGAGGAGCTAGTCCCACAATTCCAGGGAAAAAGCCAGTGGGCAACAAAAAACCCCAGGAGGTGTTGCAGATGTAACTTCAGATGATTATGCAGTCCTGTTGATGAATAAGCAGGAATATTCTGCAACCTCTCCTGCGGTCCCAGAGAGGTATCTTCCCCTTGGAGAACAAAAAGCGTCTTCTAATCTTCTTGCCAGAAGGCACGAGTACCAGATAGGAAGGCAGGCAGACGTAGGAAATAAAGTCTCTGGGAGTAATGGTGAGGAAAATCTTTGTGTAAGATTCACAGACCAGGGGCAGGTATTCTTTCTGGTAGAACAGTCCTCTTCCTGGCGACCCGTACCTGGCCAGGAACTTTATGGTCACAGGGGTTAAGTAAGTCCAAGACGGTACAAGATCCTTGCCCCAAGTTGAGGAATAGCGGTTATGCCAGAGGAGAAACAAAGATGTGAAAGAGATAGAGACAGCTTGGGCACAGGAAGAGAGGAGTTCCTGCCCGTGACCGGAACAACAGGACAGAACAGGCAGAGAGAGACAGAAGGAGCGTGAGGTTCGCAGAGACGCGAAAACAGGGACAGAACGAGAAGAACAGTGCAGAGCCCACAGTAATATGCCTGGGTTAGATGGAACGAAGTGGAGCAGGAAGTAAGCAGGAGTGGAGAGAGGGTAGAAAGCAGCAGAACCGCTGGGAACACAAAGGACACTGTGGAAGCAGGAACCTAGAGGAAGGTTCTGCATGGAGTAAAGAAAGAAACGAGAGATGAAATAAACGGGTGAGCAACCGGCTGACTGCAAAACAAGGAAATCCCAAGCCAGCAAGGAGGAAACATTGGGCACTGGTAGAGAGGAACTGTGTAGAGACACCGCAGCGAAGAACCTAAGGAAGTGACTGATACAACGCACCATTCCTAGGAAACGGTGCATTGATAAACAGGAGGTGGTCATCTTGGATGAGGACTAGACTGTTACGCTCACCTGGTATCCACAGGGACGCCACCCAGCCGGGTTACTCGCTGGTATGCTTCTCTGCTTTGCCCTGATGTGGTCTGTGGGGAAGGTTCTGCCTGAAAATACAGGAGGACTGTGTTGAAGACTGACCGACTGGGGTAAGTATCCTCCCTCCACCCCCGTATGATATCAGTCCCTCTGGCGCCCTCTCCTCACCTTGTAGTAGAATTTGGCGTGCTCCCCATCCTGCCTTCTTTGCAGGAGCGCGTTGTCTTTCATGGGCGAGTGCGGTCCAGTTACTTCACTGACGCCGGCCCATTTGATATTGTTCAGGTAGGTCTTATTGCTGTTCTTTAGTTTTGTTGCTAGCCTGCATGCCTTTCTTTGTTTAAATTGTCTCTTTTTTCTTCAGCGCGGCGAACTGGCTTGATTGAGCCCCACTGGTAAATGATGGCTCATTAAGAGCGCTATGATGCGGTAAGTAAGCACTATGCGTAGCGCTGCAAAGTCCTTGTAGGTCGCAGTGTTCTTCAGCGCGAGTGGAATGTCCGGAGTGGTGCCAGCCGAGAGGCGACCAGCCAGATAAGCCTTTTGAGCAGTTCGTAATTTGTAAATGTCTCTACTGCTTTCTTTAATGTTGCCTCTATCTTCCTCTTTCAGGTCGTTCTGTCTGGGAGGCGTGCAGATTCGAGGAAGCTGTTCTCAGTAGCTGCGAGTGTTTAAAGAAGAAGACTGCAGGTAAGATGCTGCTGCTAAAAATGTTCCTTTTGTCTCCTTGCAGGTTCTGCTTCTCTGAGGTTCGAGGGAATAGCTGGACACAGTGAGCGTCACGTTGCAAGCTGCAAAGTAACGCAAAGCATGTTGTCTTGCTCGGGTGTGGTTTAAATAGCCCCACCAAAATAGTCCAGGTAAAGTAGTCCCTAGGCTGCCACACCCAAAACACTAGACCGCATAGCTTGGTTCTTAGGAACCAAGCTATGTGTATGCCTCCATGTTGGATGACAATACAATAAAGTAGTTCCCAAGCACATTGTTTTTCATGGTGTATGAGCCTGGCTCCATAGGTGCCAGGACTGGCCCGATGAGGGCTTTTGAAGAGGATGCCGGCTCTAGAGGCCCTAGTCCTGACTCCACTTGGCCAATGGGTTTGCCAGAGGGGGTTTTGGACGAGGGTCGTGACATAGACTGAGTCCTAACTAATGCAGAACGTGGAGTTAGAATCTCCACCTTTGCCAGAGTGTCCAGGGCCAAATCCTGACAGTATACCCCCTTCCCCTCGGGGGACCCCCAGGTATACTTGGATGATGCCTGTGGAATTGACTGATCAATTCAGGTGCATGGATGTGGCTTCTAGGTTCCCAGGTTCTCTCTGAGACAGAGTTTCCCTTCCAGTGCACTAGATACTGCAAGGTACCTCTTCTATACCTGGAATCCACCAGACGACATACTTCATATTGCTCTGTTTCCTGTGGCTTAGACGTAACAAACCTGCGTACCTTTCTTTTGAAGGGATATTCTTTATGCTCCTTGAGTAGTGAGGAGTGAACAATGGGATGCACTCTGCGGTGACTAACGGGTAAGCAAAGCTTGAAGGCTACTGGATTGATTCATGATGTGATAGGAAATGGCCCAATGAATCTGGGGGAAAATTTACCAGCATGGACCCAACTGCCCCACCTGGGAAGAAACTTGGTGGATAACCAAACCAGTGTACCAGGCTGCCACTCAGGGTTTTGTTTCCTTCTATGGTCCGCCCACCTCTTGTACCCTTAGCTGCTAGCCTCCAGTGATTGAATGGCCTCAGTATGCAACTTCTTGAGATTAGTGAGGAGGCTATCGATCATCGGGGTGCTGGTGGTCATGAAGTCTGCCCATGGAATGTGTTGCAGGTGGTAACCATAGGTACATAAAAACTGGCTCACCTTGGTTGCGGTGTGCATAGAGTTATTATAGGCAAATTCTGCCTGGGGCAGCAGGGTTGCCCAGTCATCCGGCTCCCAGTTGCGAAAACATCGGAGGCATTGATAAACAGAAGGCGGCCATCTTGGTTGAGGACTAGACCGAGTCCTAAGCAACGCTGAATGAGGAGTTAGAATCTCCACCTTTGCCAGAGTTTCCAGGGCCAAATCCTGACACAGGCAGAGGGATGCTAATGAAAAGGCGCAAAGTCTAAAAAGTCTCATGAGTAATTGTTGGTAAGAGTCGGCGTGGGTGAATCCAGCAGAGGGAAGCCGACAACCAAGGGCAAAGCCCAATGAACTGTGTTTCGTAAAATTGGCAAGAGTAAACCCGGTGGAAGGATGCTAACGAGAAGGGGCAAAGTCTAACGTCCCATAGGGAATTTTTTGGTAAAAGTTGGCGAGAACGAACCCAGCAGAGTGAAGCCAGTAACCAAGGGCAAAGCCTGATGAACTGTTTAAAAAGACTTTTAAACTCGTGAACGCAAAAAAAGCCACAGGAACCCAAGCAGGGAGGCAAATGTTTAAAAAGGGTCTGAGCCCAAAAGAGGGAGATCCGGGGTGGAAGGTTGTCCCCAAATAGCATTGAAAAGAAACTATTTAATTGATTTTGCTGAGTACGATTGGCGAAGGGTCTATACCCAAAAGACGGGGACCCAGGGGTGAAGCCATCACCTCAGGTAGATGGGAAGCAGAATTTTCTGTTTGTTTATTTATTGAATACGACTTGTGAGGGATCTGCGCCCAGAAGAGGGTGACCCATGGGTGAAGCCCTCATGCAAAAATTTTTGTCGAATAGAACTTTACATTTGTTTGTTAAGATACATCAGGTCTCGAAGACAAGAGACTTGTGAATTAAAAGAGACTTAGCTGTTGAAGAACCTGATAGCTGATGCAGAACTGTTGGCTTGTGCTGAGAAGGTTCGAGCGTGTGCTGTGCTGCAAGGTCCCACTTTGTCCCTTGCTGAAAACGTGGGGAAGGGAGACCCCTGGCAATCACAGCCTGACTTATTATTTGTGAACACTTCTTTCTTTATTGCACCCTTATCCCACACCCTTTGTGTAATTAGTTGTAAGGAATTGGCAATAGGTTTTTCTTAATATTGGCCCTTTTATTTTGGCACAACACCACAAGGACTGCCTTATTTTTCAACTGATTGTCAACGCCTGCTCCCATCTAAGATTTAGGTTTAGATTAGGTGCAGGGGCGTTGCTAGGGGGGGGCTAAGGGGGCTATAGCCCCTGATCTTTTGGTTGTAGCCCCGGATAGAATCTCAGGAGCTACAGCCAAAAGACTAGCTAGCCCCCAGTCCCGACAGTTCCGACATAAGCTTAGCCCCGGGTCTTTTCCAGACCTAGCAACTCCCCTGATTAGGTGTTTTTCGAACCTGCATTAACAGTTCAATAAACACCCTTGAACTGTGATCACTTGTGTCCGTCTTTACTGTTGCCGCCATGAGTTCCTTAAAGTTGATACAAGTCTTGTTACTGATTGTTATTGAGGTCAGGAGAAATTAAGGCGTTGCTTTCTAAGCTGGTAAAAGACAGGATAATACTATGACTGGGGATTCTGAAGGGTTTTCTTTCCATTCCTTCAATAGAATTATGTGGTAAATTTGAGTTTTAAAGCGACAATCTGGTTGTGAGATCTTATTGTTACAGGGACCGGTTTGTTCTAATACTTCGTATGGTCCATGCCACCTGGGAACTAGTTTATTTTCTGAAGTAGGTAACAAAACAAGCATCTTTTGACCTATCCAAAAGGATCTGAGAAAAACGTTTTTTATTGTAGGAGGCCTTTTGCTGCTCGTGTGCTTTAATAGTGTGAGTTTGTACCAGATATCTTAAAGCTATCATGTATTGTTTCAATTTGTTTGCATTTTGGGAGAGTGGGATCTGAGTCTCCTCTCTCTCTTCCTAGGTTTTTCTCAACATGTCTAAGACATCCCTCTTCCATAAAGGATTTAAAACTGAGAAAATTCTGTTGAGGCTTGAGGCGTCGTCCGAACTGCCAACGATGGCCAGGGTATCATTTGATCCCAGTTCTTAACATCTTGCTCAACTAACTTTTGGAGTATGGTGTTGAGGGTCTTATTGAATCTTTCGACCAAGTCATCTGTCTGGGGGTGATGATACACAGATGTAGGAGTAGATGCTTCAAGATTTGCTGTGTAGTCTTGGCTCTCAGGGGAAAGGCCTCGGGATAAAGAGTAGTGTACTCTACAATAACCAGAATATATTTGTTCCCCAGTTTAGATGGTTCCAAGGGCCCCACAATATTGATTCCAATTCATGAAAATGGAACCTCAATTATTGGCAATGGGTTTAAGGTGACTGGTGGTGGTGTATGTGAGCTTGTTTTATTGGATGAAGGTTTTCATGTCAGCATGAATTCCACGCCAATAAAACGTGTTCAATATATGTGTCTGAGTTTTAGACTGCCCTAGATGGCCTCCCGTCAGATGTGAATGGGCTATTTCTAGGACCATCTGTTTGTGACTATTAGGAATTACTAGCTGGGTCTTTACCAGGCCTTCCAAAGTAGTATCTTTTCAATACAGAAGTCCACGTTTCAAAAAGAATAAAGGTCCCCCCTTCTCACAACCCTCTGGTTCTGGTACTACTTGCAAAAATATTTCAGCTAACAAGGGGTCGTTTCTCTGGGCAAAGGCTAAGTCAGGAAGTGTTTCTCCTTCCCTATTTCTTCTTTGAGTCTAGGGAGCATTGCTTTCTCAGTCACCCCAGGAGAAATGGTATCCCTTTGATGAATTTTAAATCAGTATTTTCTGTGATTTTGTAACAAGACCTTAACATCACCTCTAATGTTTGGGTCTATCACTCCTGCTAATACATCAATTCCAAATCTACATGCTAACCCTGACTTGGGTACCAATCTAATGTATGTATCAGGGGTGGAATCAATACCAAGTCAGTGGGTATCAATCTTCTTTCACCTGGATGAATTATCTGATCCCTACTACTGCAGTTATCAAACCCAATGGAGCCCTTAGTGGCTACTGAGCGATCTGATGTTCTGGTACTTCATTTTTCAGATGTCAGGGTCCTCCCTCTCCATGGTAAAACCAGGCGTTAAGGAAGGGACCCGCTAAGGGAACTCGGAATAGGACGAAAAGGGATTACCGGCACCGGTGTCCTTACCGGTGCCCGGTATCCCTTTGCGCCCAACTCGTAATGAGGCCCGATGTGTCGGGATGTCAGAAATCAAAGGAAACATTGTTCAACGTAACATTCTGAGCTTCCGTCATATTACAGCTTTCTTTCAGCTCCATTCCCAAAGTATCCAACAGTTCCCAAAAGTCTCTAAATTACCTTTATTGGATTCAAGGTCCAAGTTCCAAGTAACACAGTTCAAACACAAAAGAATCTTGAGGCTTCGTCCTCAAATCAACAAATGTCTCGAGGATTTGCTTCCCCAAGACTCAATTTCCTTTCCACAAAAAGTATTCTTGTCTTTCCAAAGTTCAGTTAATTCTGCTTTCAAATGTCTATTTCAGTGGTTTGCAGCTTTCACACAATTTGGTATCCAATACTCCTCTCTTTGGTTTAATTTTAAAGTAAAATTTTGATTCAAGTTCCAGCATACTTTTGGTTTGCTTATTCTTTAAAGTCACATTCACTTCAGAACTCAGCATGCAATGCTTTTACTTAAATGTTCTGTTCCCTTCTGTATTGAACATGTAATAGTTCTGTTTATTTGCAAAGCTTTTTTGAGTTCAGTATTCAATAGATAATGGTTTTGTTTGTGACTCACTTTTAAATCAATCCTCTGTTCAATATTAATTCGATTCACTTTAAATTACTTGTCCAGCAGTCGAGACTTTCTCAAACGTGCTCTTCTGAAACACGTGAACACTCTGATACAAAGTATTCCTTAACAGTAGAACTCTTCAAACATTTGCGCACCGGGTTTCTTATTTGTCAGAAACTCATTGGTCGCTTTAACAGTTCTTCCAGCAGTGCGGATCACATGGCATTCTGCTTTTGATGTCAGGGTACCAGCTCCTGGCCTTCAGACACTCCTTTGTGGACATCTCAACATAGGGCAACAAGCACCTTGAACATAATGGAAAGGGACAGCCTTCCCATACGGCTCACTTCTCCACATTCAGTTCACTCCATGGAGCCCCAGCTCCCACGCCACGCTGCAACAGACTGCCTCTCACTGCAATCCTCAGCGTCTTGGTGTGCTGCACATGGCGGACCAATCCGTAGCAGTTTTCCCCAGCTGTTTGCCTCTCCTCAGACACGATTCCCTGCTGGGGGCACCAGCCTCCCTGCTGCCCCTCGCTGTGTTGCTTTATCCTTCTTATTTTATGCACCTGTGACCCTCTAACAGGTTGCAGGTGTGTTTTCCCAGTTTGGTTTCCCTGACCATGATTAAGGTGAAATCCGTGACCTTCACAACATTTAGCAGGCATCTTCCTCGTCCCAGTACCAAAATGGTAAAATGGTATAGCGTTCGCTGCTCTCAGCTGCCTCTTTCTCGTTTCAGTATTGTCAAGTGCCACATGGGCGGAAATAAGGTGAGCTGACTTACAATAACCCATAAATATTAGGTTTATTGTCAATTGAAAAAGAGGGATACAATGTCTCGCCTGGTTGCACCCCGCTCCCAATCCCCAAGTACTCTCCACCCAGCTGATCCTCCCTCGCTTCTTTATCCCAGGGTCAGGATCCACGAGTGATGGCCTTTCCCTGGCCACCTGAGAAGAGAATCTAGGGAGTTTAGGAGTGAGGATGCCCTCCGGTTTCTGACACACCCCTGTCACAGAGTAAAGACCCAACCTTTATGGGAAAACCCTTTCCACCACTGCTCTGATCCAATCACCTCTTGTGGCCACTGCAATTCTTATGACATCCATAAGGGAAAAGTTAAATCTTTCTAGACCCCCATTTCCTTGTGGGTGAACTAATGCAGTGGTCACTTGTTCTATGCCATAGCCTTCCCAAAATGCTTTAAACTCTCTGGAGGCCAACTGTGGCCAATTGGTAGATAAACATCTTCGTTGGAAACCTTCTCTCCAAACAATGTTTTGAGGAATTTGATGATGCTGCCAGAGCTCACTTCCCTCAACACCCAAACTTCCAGGCATTTAGACAAGAGTTCCAGCACCACCACCACATAGGCATCTCTTGTACCTCTAATGTTGAATGGACCCAGTAAATCCAAGGCTATCTCATCCCAAGGCACTTTTGGTACATCACAGACCTTCATCAGCCTTTTGTCATTCTCTACAGACTCTGCACTCCATCATTTTTTTCTCCACCTCTCAATTGAGTCTGGACCATGAAACATCAGCACTGATCAATTAGTTTATTCTACCAATTCAGAAATGTTGTTTGAGCCCCAAATGTGTGACCTTGTTCTTCATGCCCCCTGGAACTCCCAACCGGAGTCCTTTGCTCAAATATCCTCCACTCAGACACAGCCCATTACGTACTCTCCAAAATGCACTTACTTTCTCATTCTCCATTTCCCCAATCCATTTGGACCACACTTGTCCAATTACTGCTTGGTAAATTTCATCCTCCACACAAGCCACATCCCATTCGCCACGCTTCACACTATCTTGAACTTGACAATATATCTTCTACTTCATGATCTTCAGCATCTTCCTCATCAGCTTCCGCCACCATCATCACCACAATTCTAGACAAAGCATAACCAATCACATTGTCCTTGCCTTGTAGATGTTCTAATGTAAATTGCAGACCTTGCATGCTGTTCACAAACTTCATAATTCTTCTGGACACAACTTCCAAACCTCCCTTGTTGAAACCACAAAACCTATTCCCTCTTTCCCACAGAAACATTTTAAACTTGGTGATGGCCCACACACACAAGCAAGTTCTCCACACTCAATCACTGAGTATCTCGTTTCCACATCCCTGAGTGTTCAGAAGGTAAACACAATTGTACTCATTTTACCCTTCTTCTGTTGCATTAGCACAGTCCCCAAGCCTGAATCACTTGCATCTGTATAAACCACCATCCTCCAATCCTCCCGAAATCCTGACAACAATGGGGCTTGCATTTCACAATGCTTCACCTCTCTAAATGTATGCACACATACATCAGACCCAGAGGCGTAGACAGGGTAGCGCCTGGGTGGGCAAGGTCCACCCAAAATCTGTAAATGCCCACGCAGCAGCACTGTTTAGGCATTTGCAGACCTTAATGTCACTACTGTGGACCCAACTACATTACCTTCAGGCCCCACTCGTTAGACAAGCCTGGCTACGCCTCTGATCAGACCACTGAAACATTACTCCCTTCCTTGTAAGCCCTCTTATGTTCTTGGTCTGTAAACCCTCTCATATTCTTGGTCTTGTCTGCCAAGCCTCTCACAAACCTGCTATGAAACATCACTAGACCAAGAAAACCTGCCACTTTATCTTATTCTTTGGTTCAGGCATCTCCTTGATCGCTGGTACTGCGTCATGCTTCGATTTTATCCCATTTATGGTGATCTCTTGACTCAAGTAAGTAATCTTGTCCTTCCTGAAGCCCCATTATTCTAAAGCTTTGGCAAGGCCCGCCTCTTTCAAAATCTCAAGCACTCTTCTCAGTCTTACATCAGAGTCACTCACATTTGACTCCGATATCAGCACATCATCCTGATAGAACATCACGCCAGACTCACCCCCAACAACTTACAACTGACCTTTGGAAAAACACTAGCCGCAGAGACTAGGCCAAAAGGCATCCTTTTACATCTTAAAAGACCAAGTGGAGTGATTAATGCTGTTAGATCCATAGAGTCTGCATGGAGTTCCATCAGATGGTACAGCGACCCAAGGTCCAGAAGCGAAAACCTGCGTGCTTTCAACAAATTCATTAATCTTTGGGAGTGGAAAAATGTCACCCACCACATTCCTGTTGAGATTTCTGAGATCGATACACAGTCTCACTGCCCCATTGGTTTTATTCAGACTACAACTATTGCGCTCACCCATTCTGAGGCCTCAATACTCTCAATGCCTCCTTCAGCCTCCATCTTCTTCAATTCCAATTCCAATTCTAATTCCTTCCTCCGGGCTAAAGGAACGGTCCATTCCTTGGCTGACACCGGCACAGCATCATACTTGAGTTTTATTAGATGAAAAACAAACTTCAGACACCCTACCTTTTTCAAAACCTTTGGGGAACCACGATGATACATCATCACTTTTGCTAGGAATGCAATCAGTTTCTAGCAAGGCATCTTGTATCACCAAAACATAATCTGGATGACCTGCATCTAATCTGATGGCCAGTTTAGTTTGGTCACCCCATGAGAGTAATTCCCATCCTTTCCTTGCAACATATACACTGCAATTTGCCTTCTCCATTAATTGAATTTCTGCTTCAAATTGCCCTACAATGATGATGAGAACTTCACCATATGCATTGGCTTTTATTCTTGGTTCCTCCAGCATCCAAATATGGAAACACTGTCATTGTCCGATCTGACAGGAAAGATTCAATCCATGAGATTGCTCTTGGTGAGAATTGGGCAGCGCTGGCTAAGTGACAAAAAAATATTTTGTGGTTCACCAAGTCAAAGGCCGCGAATAGGTCTAGGAGCAGTAGGATAGCTAAGTTACCATTGTCAATTATGACATCCATTTGTTTTTTCACTTCAATGAGCTTGGTTTCCGTGCCATGTCTAGGTCAGAAGCCCGATTGATGGAGTGCTAAGAGGTTATTTGTTTCTAGATGTTCTTGAAATTGAATAAAGGCAGCGCGGTTTCGGATTTTCAGAAGGAACTGGACCGTTGTAATGGGGGGTAATTAGTAGGGGTGAACGCGCCGAGTGATGGTTTTTATTAGGCGTGGGAGGAACCACGCTTCATTTAGGTTCTTAGGGACAGTACTTTGTGCAAAGGAATTGTTGATGAGAGAGGTGATGAAAGGGGCAAGTTCTGTGACAGAATCTTTGTTACAAGGGGCCAATGTTGCACAGTGTTTCCTTATTCACTTTACATTCCCTTTTATAGCCTGTGCTTATGATGGCCTCCCTCTGAACCCAGATCAGTGTGTCCCGATCGTTCCTGACCCTGAGGTGGCCATCATGGGTCTCCTGGCATCCAATTGGCACTTCTGAATTTGCCTGTCCCTAAGATGGCTATCATCACCAACGGACGCGGCTCACACTCTCACTGAGGTTTGCTGATCATTCCATCCATCAAGGACCTCAGGAGGGCTTCCTCTCAGTTCTGCCTCTCTTTCAAATATCCCTTTCACTCTCTTTCCTCCCCAGCCTTGGCTAGGTGGGTTTGATAGGTTATGTAGGTGGCAGGGCTCTGTCTTTGCGGCTAATGCCCCAAGAGGGCCATCCCAGAAGGTTATTCAATACTAAGGAAAGACCGGGACATAGGTAAAGGAGGAGGAGTAGCCTTCATCGCTAAAACATCCCTTGGACTTAGATTAATCCCTCCGCCCAGCTTCCGATCTGCAGAACTTCTGTCAGCTAAGCTCCAACTCTCTGCCACACAAACCATACTATTACACCTCCTTTACAGACCTCCAGGCCCCATCACCACATTTGAGGAAGAGATATCTGACCTCTTGACCACCAACACCAAAACAGGATCTCAAATTATCCTTCTTGGTGACCTCAACCTTGGCCTCGGCGACCCAAACGATACCAATGCACTCTCCCTGGAAAGCACCATCTCCCAACTAGGGTTCAAGCTCAGAATCACAGACCCTACCCACAACAAAGGCAGGACTTTGGACTGGCTAGCGGATCTCAACTGCTCTACGACCATCACAAAAAACGAGCAAACTGCTTGGTCTGACCACCACGCCATCTCCTTCTCCATCCAAGGGAAATCACAACCAAACTCTCCAACCCCTACCATCCCCCAAACCCTCACCAGAAACAACCGCAACATTACCTTACAAAACCTCTGCCCACTTATAGACAATATCTGTACCCCTACAAACTACGCCAACCTAGATGCGGAGAAACTCGCTGACCTCTACAACAAAACGTTAGAATCAGCAGTAGACACCATCGCCCCACTCAAACTCACCAAAGCCAAACCGGCAGCCCATATGAACAAATGGTTCACACCAGAGCTAAAAATCCTCCGAAACTCCAAACGAGCCGCAGAAGCCACCTGGAGAAAAACGCCCAACCTCTCCAACAAAACTCAACTCTCGATAGCAGCCACCACCTACAAAACTGCTATCCTTAAGGCCAAAAAAGAGACATATGATAACAGAATTGAGAGCGCCAAATCCAAAACAAAAGAGCTTTTCAATATCCTCAGGGAACTCGAATCCCCCCCCACTCTGGCTGAAACCTGCGTGAAAGATGCAGACTGGTGTGAGAGGATTCAAAAAGCCCTAGCAGACAAAATCACCATGTTACAATCCAAAATCGAACAGAAAAAGCTCAGCCTTTCCAAAAAAACAAACCATCCTCCGTCCACCACCCCAAAAACACCTACTTGCCCCCCCTTCTCCTTCTCACCAGTTTCCACTAAAGAAGTAGAAAGCATCATTAAGGGCCTCAAGCCCTCTAGATGCCAAGGGGACTCATGCCCAGCTCCCATCATCCAAGAAGGCGCCAACACTCTGGCCCCCTTCATAACAGCCCTCATCAATGCATCCTTCAAATCAAGCTCAGTGCCCAGCAGCCTCAAGGAGGCCTGGGTCATGCCACTTCTAAAAAAACCTAATCTAGACCCCAATAACCCAACTAATTACAGGCCAATCACCACCGTTCCCTACATCCTAAAGATCCTAGACAGAGTGGCCTACCTGCAAATACAGAAGCACCTGGAAGACAACAACCTCCTGGGTCTCAGACAATCCGGCTTCAGGCCAAGGCATGGAACAGAGTCAGCCCTACTGGACCTAAAAATCCAGATGGACGAGGCAAAGGACAAGGGTAATCTAGCCATTCTCCTACTGCTAGATCTATCAGCTGCCTTCGACCTCGTCGACCATCAGATCCTCACAGAACATCTGATGACCTCAGCGGCCTTCTCTAACCAGGCGACTGCCTGGATCCAGTCCTTCCTAACCAACCGAACCACCCGGGTCTTCTCCCCAGGGGCATCAGCACTCCCTGTCCCCATCACCTGCGGCGTTCCTCAAGGCTCGTGCGTCTCGCCGACCCTATACAATATCTTCACAAAGCTATTGTTTGACCGCCTAGATAACCTAGGTGTCACATACACAAACTATGCTGACGATACCCAGGTTCTCATCACCCTATCAGGGTGCTACGACGAGGACTCCACCAGAATCAACAACCTTTATTTAGAGATCCAAGCCTGGATGGCAGAGCACGGCCTATGCCTCAACGACGAGAAAACTGAGCTCCTCATTGTCGGCTCCCAACATCGACTAAACAAACTAGACCCCCGTTACGCGTCCATCAACATAGACGGTAACCTAATCACAGTAGCCAAAGAAATTAAAACCCTTGGGGTTTATCTAGACTCTACTCTCTCGCTCAAAAGACAGGTGAACGCAACTGCCTCTTCAACAGCTTACACCAATAAGCTCATCAACGCCTGCAAACCTTTCCTATCACCTTCCAGCTGCATTACACTAGCCAGAGCGTTAGTGCTCTCAAAAATTGATTACTGCAATACCCTCTTTCTTGGCTCATCAGAACACAACCTGAACAAACTACAGGTACTTCAAAATAATGCCATCAGAGCCGCCTTCAGTATCCCACGAAACGCCCACATCTCCAGCTTCAGACAAGATGCTCACTGGCTCCCAGTACGAGACAGAATCACCCTCAGATCCCTCGTCATCGTCCATAAATGCCGCTCTAATGACGCACCCAAATACCTGGCAGACAAGTTCCACAACCACACCTCAACTAGACCAACTAGAACACCATACGCACATTGCCTTTCCGTTCCCAAATTCTCCCTAAAAAAAGCAGGTGGCGCCAGCTTCCCGGTCCTAGCTGCCAAACTATGGAACGCTATGCCACCATACCTTAGAGCAGAACCCTCATTTTGGACTTTTAGAGCCAAAACAAAAACATGGCTTTCCAACAAAAACGCTGCTTAATGCACTTCCTCTCTGCATGCCTCTGTTGACCACCTGTAACCCGGTCTGCTACACCGTTGTTGTTTTATCACAGTCTGTATTGTATATTTTTGCCATGCTGTAACTGTTTCTAAGTCTCCGGCGCCCAGCTACCCCAGGGTTCGGTGCGCGGTACAAATAAATAAACTAAACTAAACTAAACTAAACTAAAATCCTCTAGGTGGGGACCTGTCTTGAGGGCATACTGAGAGCGACAGACCAGTCTATGAGCATATTTTAATGCTTTTGATTAAATCGGCAGAACATGCCTCAGCTGTGGTCTTAACACAGCTTTGAAAGGCATTATGTGCTGCCTCCTTGCCTGCCATAACATTGTGATTTTTCTAGTATATGAGGTAAAGTAGAATTTTGTTAAGTCACGGAGGAAGGGATTATCCCTCCACCTGGCTAGTTATGTTCTTGGTACCTTCCCTGGTACTCTACGCATTCTATTTTCAGCCTCGCGTGATGCAGAACCAGGCTAATGATTCCGAAGATCTAGTACAGCGAGTAATGATGTCAGAGAGTGCTGGGGCCTTCACCAGTCAAGAAAAGAGGAAATGTTGATCCAAAGCGCTGACTAGCAGGGATGACTTATAGGGGGGGAGTATGTGTGAGTCTATGGTCCTCATTCCGAGTTTGGTGGTGTCCCGCCAGTAATTTTGGCGCCAAAACGGAATTAGCATTCCTGCCACCTGATATCCCGGTATTACCAGGATGTTACAGGGGGCGGAAATGCCAGCAACTACCCATTCCATGGAGTCCCATAGTGCTGGTAATCGCAGCATTTCTTTGCCGGTGGGGGCCTGATCTAATGGCAGTTCAGACCTGGAGGTAGATCCGTTGTCCCCACCGGCAAACATGCGTTTCCCTTGTCTGATGAAAATGCTGGAATTACTGGCAATTTTGCCAGCATTTATTCTGAACTGTAATGATCCCCTGCCTTTCAACAAGGAACTGTGGGACATGCAATCCAACATGTACCTGAGGTTTTTTGTTTACACTTGCTGCTGTTTGAAATAAAAGAGTGGAGCATAATCCTTGCCTGCAATACCTTGATAGAATCTCGAATTTACATAATATACAAGCAAGAAGGCATTTTAGCGCTGAACACTTTTGGGTTGGACCACTCTCAGAAAAAACATTAAATATGACAGCAAATAAATAATTAAATAAACTCATAACGAGATCTGGCAAAGCGTGATATTAGCTTTTTGTTTCCCTTGATTCTTTTTGGTTCGCAGGGGGTGGGCTTGATGATGTCAGCTGTCACTACCCCTAAACCCCCTTGATGGGAGCTCATATTACCAACAAGAGAATCATATTGCCCATCAATTTTAATTGTAAAACATTCTAAAATACATTTCTATCCTTAAAAAAGGGGTAGAAATATATGATGTCAGTAGCGGCTCTTGCCTCTGTTTTCCCGAGCTCAGTGAATGCACAGTCAGGTGAAGAATTATTATTCTCTGTATTGCGATTTTCTTTGGGCTTCTCCGCAGCAGGTGTCGGAAAAGCCTGGTCATTTGCTTACATGTATAGTGCATTCCCCTTTGGGAATACTGGACGTGCTCTCACATGCAGGGACGCACCTCTGCCAGATGTGCTCAATTGTGCACCTGGGGCTCGGGTGGGGGGAGAGAGGGAGATCAAAGTGTGCATATTTATGATGCGCATATTTAGAATGTCTTTTGTGAATCAGCACAAGTGCATCTTTGCATCATGTTTCCCTGTGTGTGCCTTTACAAATTTAAAAGAAGGTTTGCGAACATGCCTCTGAGTCTCCTGACTCCTGTTATAGGTGAGGCACTAGGAGAAAAAAGCACAATGTCACCCTGGGCTGGCAACCTGGACATAGCGCCAAGCATCCCTGCCGTTATTGCAAAGCCCAAGGGTGCTCATTTTCAGCTAGTCGTAATGGAAACAAAATGCGTAAAAGCCTTGGGTAAGGCTTGTGCGCATTTTGGTTCCGTTACGGCTCTTTTTCATTGATTTGTATGGCAGAGGAGGGGCAGAAGGTAACATGTGTCTTTCTCTCTCTTCCTCTCTGTCATACCAATACTCCAGCATATGTGCTGGCTTGGATTGTCGTGCTGGCACAAATACTGGGGATTCCTAGGGAATCCGCCGGCATTCTGCACCAGCAAAAGCAGCCGGGCTCCATAGGGATCCATTGTAAACACTGTTGCCATGCGTACAGTGCAAACACCACCTTTTTATATTCCCCTTTGGCACTCCAGCGTGCAAATGAGAAAAATAACGTACTACTGCCGCCAAATTGTGGGTACCTCCAAAATGATCCCCCAGGAGTACATTTGGTATCCCTGCAACCGTGCTGGGGCACTGCATGCATCCGGTTGATCTGCTGCTGAAGTTCAGTATTCACACTACCTCTTGGTGCTTTGGCAAGATTATAGCAGCCAGGACATGTCAGCCAAGCAGGTTACTGGGGTCTCTGGCCAATGCCTCAGACACTAAGATTTGGAAAATCAATAGCAGCTGAAATGTACACCAGCTCTGGCATCACAGAGGAATCTATCCTGGCCCCTTGAGTGCTTCAGGCTTGCGGTCTTACCACCAGTGTACTCGCCAGCTGCTCCTGAGTGGCGCTTATCGAGCGGGGTTGGAAAGAAAATGACGCTATCATATACCTATAGACATGTGAGCTATTATCACATGAGGAAGGAGATGTATGTGAAACATCGTTTGCACTGTGGATTGTCCAGTCCGGTCCCAGCTGCATGTTTCCCTCCCATTGCATTTGGCTTGTATTAATACACATAATATTAATAATAATAATACAATTAAATAGCTGTGAAAGCAAAGGACACATGTAAATACAATCTGGACCATCTGAAAATAGTATTAACACCATTAGGAATGATGGTCACAAATTGAATTTTAAACCCTTTTTTGTAAAAATTGCTTTGCAATTAAATCAAATAAAAAAGAAATAAAAAAATAATAATAATACAATTATTGTAATCTTGTTTCTGAAAGGGAGGTCTACTAGTCTGACCCTCCTTTCATCATGCTACATGTCAAAATTACAGTGCACTCATACCTTTGTTGAAATAGTCTTGGGACACCCACAGCACCAGTCCTGTGGTGGAAGCAGGGCATGTTCAAAGGTCACAAGTGCCTTGCTGACAGCTGCTAAAACACAAAGTTTTGAAAGTGAGGGTGGGTTTTTAAAGATCTGCACCTATGAATATAATTGTGTGTGCTAGTCAGCCTGGTGGCACGTTAGACTGTAAATATAAGCCTTAACTGGTTATGGTTCGCCCAGAGAGGGGTTCCAACCTCTTGGTTTCTGCGAGGGCTCTCTACCAAATCCTGTCCCTACCCATTTCTTTCAGACAAAGCACTGTGGGTACGATGTCGGAAAGCAAATAACAGTTGTGACAGTGGCCTGGATTGGACCTTGGACAATAGGCTTGGTTTGGACCAATCCTCTGTAACATTTTACTTTTATAAGGGAAGGAACCCTTGCCTACTTGATTCATTGTTGGTCTCGCCGAAGAAACAGAAGGATTCACTGGACCTCTGTTGGGAATACAGTATATTCCAAAGTCATTTGACACAGAGGTGAAGACAGAAAACTATAAGGCTGGGGCAATCTTTGCTCCCTAACCATCCCCACGGATGATACTGGTTTGGACCATAGCCCCTCTGCCGCCTCTGTACTGGAACCAGAATCCTACGTACTGGAGGCGAAGTGTTGGGGTTTCATGGGAACTAGTAAGTGGACTGTGATTGTGAGGGAATAGTTGCAGACTAGCTTTTCTAGGTATTCCAGAGGCATATCAGAGAGTAGTAACTATTTCAGCATGTGGCCCAACTAAATAGCAGTCGCTTTGACCTTATGTCTGAAGGTGAAGAAAGATTTACTGGTGGTGGATTGGGAACACATGCTGTTAATGTGAAATGGGATCTTTTTGTGTCCAGTCAAAGACAGATAATTGATCATTTCTACATGGACATTGCAGGCGAGAACCAGTCCAAGATGAGACTCTTGTAATGTGCCCGAGCGTTTATTGCCTGCTTAAACCCTGTGCCCTAAATAATAACCTACAACTCGTTGGTTTGAGCATCTTCTAGGTCTACCAAAAATAGATTTAAATCTCCAACAATGAGCAGTTTGACCTACATGCACAGCAACGGTAGGATACAATGCAGGTGCTCTGTTTCAAAGTCACAAGATTCCTCAGGAGTGCGTAAGATTAACAACAGATGGGCTGTAGAAAGATAAGCACGCTTGGCACATCTCACAGCCTGGAATTGATGCAGAAACAAACAGCAGTATAGAGTGAAGATATACATATGATAGCTACTGTCCTACTTATCGCTTTGGTTAGTTTAGTTGGCAGAATAGAGTAGTCCCCTGGAATTGCTAATGCTAGAGATGGCTAGAGAATTGCCAGAGCCACATCTCAGTGATAGCCAAAAAGACTAACTTGAGGGCTAGAACAAGACCAGCTGCTTCTAAAGCATGGCCGGTAGAGATCGGGTTTGTAATAACATCCCTGTTGGCAGTGTACTGTGTCAGGATCTGGAGGTTTTAGGAGACTCTTGGGAGAAGATATGGGGCAGGATGTCTGACTCGCACACTACACAAGGATGGGTGGAAATGGCTCTTTGAATGAGGGGGGTGTAGGAACATAGGCGGCATGTTACAGGAGGCTTGGGTATTAGATGAATATGCTTCTCACAAGAGAATAGAGGGTGGACATAAGGCTGTACCAGCCTTATGGGCTGGTACAGATTCATTGTGTCACAGAGTTTTCATTGCTATGGAGTGAATCAGTAGACAGCATTGATGGAGGAGGGGCTCCTGGCACAGTTGGATGGACAACTGTGGGAATGGGTTGCCTCTATTGAAGGGGTCTACAGCCTTTGGCTCTCCAGATATTTTGAACTACAACTGCCATCCGCCCTAGTCAGAATAGTCATAGGTAAGGGATTAAAAGAGTGGCAGCTGAACATATCTAGAGAGCAGCATGTTGTAGACCACTTCAATATCAGGTGGTTGGTTTTAGCCGGGGTGACAATGTTGTCACATATGTAACGATCGGTGATGACCGGGTGCTGGGAAGTTCTGTAATGTTATGAGTGTTTTATACGGCACACATTACCACCACAGTGGTTTTAAATATCTATGCTATGTCCAGATCAAATCAAATTGGGACCCTAGTCAAGGTTAAAAACCAGACCGTGGTCAATGGGGTGCAAAGGAAAACAGGGGTGACGATGGGTGGGAATAGCACAAGGGGGAGGCAAGATTCAAAACTGATGAGCTCAAGTGAAAGAATACAGGGAAATATCATAGTGGGGGTTGCCGGCTAGATACTGTAAAGTTGCATTTAAAATCAGTGGTGATTTGATCAAACAGAAATTTGGTCTAGAGGGGAGAGAAAGCTGCCCATGTTGGCAAGCAATACTTCATGGAAGCAGTTGCTAGTAAAATGCAGTGGTGGTACGGGTTTCTATCCTATGGATGTGTGATGGCCTTGAGATGTGCTCAATAGTGCCTAAGAGTTGTGGAGGCTTCCAGCCGGATAAATCATACTGAATTCCCTCCTCAAGAATCCCAGGGGGAGATCTGGTGGTGTCGAGACAACTGTCAGAAGTGTCAGAGCTAAGAATTGGCCCTCTGAAGAATGAGGGCAGAAGCACACACCAAGGACAGTTAAAGGAGAAGGTGCAGAAACCATCACATTCTCCTACCCAACCCCACCTGTCCACAGGTAGAGAGGGGAGACTTAGTGTCTAGCCTGAGACCGAAGTAGAACGAGTGAGACTGGTCGATTTATTGGTATACTGTCCTGTGTGTTGCAGGTTGTATGTGTGACAAATTCAATCATCCTGAACGTTCCATCGGCCAGGATATGATAAAGGGGACCGTGAATAACCAGGACTGTGGAGATAGTTTCCTTGCAAAGACTCCCCAAAAACCCCTAACTTGATATGCGTCACTTCGTAGAGACCAGTAAAGCTCCCAACAGGAAGAATGAGAGGTTCCAACGAGGCAAGTGTACATGAGCAACATAGGCATAGAAGTAAACCATAAATGTTTGCTTAGGGAACACAGGAAACATAATGTGTGCCCATGGGTTCCAGCTGACGAGAGAAGAGGCCTGTGCCCCTATGAGAATCAAGGGAAGGGTACTGTGCAGCCCAGATTTCTCAGAGGTAGCGGCTCAAGTATTGGCGAGCAGAAGAGGAAAATAACAGACAGGCAGACCAAAGAGGATGTAAGCAGAATCGAGGAGATGACCTAAACAAATGCATGGCTTGGCTAAAACCACTAGGGGAACTATAAATTATTTTTTGTAATAGTTCTAAAGCTTGCACACTAGCTAGAAAGAAGCAGGTTAAACTGCTCAGACAAAATTAAGGAGATCACCAGGATGAGTGATAGGAATATCAGCTTTATATATAGTTCTTCGTGGCAGATTTTTTCTGCTTCCAAGCACAGCAGTAATAGCTGTTACTACCATTCAATTTAATGGTAGTCACTTTATCGATATCAGAAGGATGAATGGCTGAATCGGGGATGCCATTTCTAAAATGTGTGATGGGCAAGCATGCCCCATGCCACTGGCAAGCGGTTAAAGCATGAACTATCCTCCGAAACCTATTATACAAAAAGCCAGCATCATTATTAAACACCTGTAACACTATAGGTTATTGAACCATGTATGAGAGTGAGTCTTTTTAAAACACACTGAACGGAATCACTGCTTTGTGTGAACAGTGAGGGAGTTAAGGAAAACATGACAGTGAGATAAAGACATTTGCTCTGAATCACACAATGTGGTCAGGTTGTGAAGCTAGGATTCTAGCACTGGTACCATGGTGCAACAATTTACAATTTAGGCAGCAGAGTAGACACTTATGCAATGTTTATTTTTTGGAAGTAGTTATGTTTATTTATACTGCACAACGATACCACCCCGGGTAATCTCCAGTCGATCACGTGGCTCTTCAAGAAAGAGGACGGGATTTGCTAGTGAGGGAAGAATGATCGGATAGTTCCAGAACCAGGAGAAACTCGCATATGTGCGTGTTGACTTGCAGATGGTAGGTTGCGTGCACTGACTTGTATCCGCACGGGTAAGGTCCAGTGCCTGGGATGTTTCTGTGTGACTGTTATGTTGGGGTGTGCGTCTGTTTTATGTGTAGATTGGCAGGTGTTTTAGGTTGTGTGCACTGGCTTGTTGTGTCCTTACGGCTAAGGTGTGTGTTGCTTGTGTTGGGTGTGTGTTAGGGTATAGGTTGGCTAGCCCACTGGGCCTGTATAGTGTTGGGCTGTGTTTTTGAGGAAGTAGAAGCAGGATAGTTAGTGCTTTGGCTACTCGCTAAATTCTTCTATGCGGTTAGTCTACACAGTCCTATCTGTTTTGACAAATTACTAATCACCATAATTCTATTTCTAAGTGTTCACACTTAGAATTATGCATGGTTCATCTTTTCAGTTCTATCTGAATGGGACGCGCAACTAATCTTCACAATTCTATCTAAGTCTGACACATGGCTACACTTCATAATTCTCTCTAAGTGTGATACATGGTTAACATTCACAGCCCTAGAACTGATGCATTGGTGAACTTCATAATTCTATCTAGGTGTAACGGATGGTTAAACTTCACATTTCACTCCAGTGTGATGCATGGCTAAACAATTCTAAGTATGACGCATTGCTAAACTTCACAAATCTATCTAAGTCTGACTCATGGATAGACTTCACAATTCTATCTATGTCTGATGCATGGCTACACTTTCAAGTGTGATGCATGGATAATCTGCACAGCTCTATCTAGAAGTGATGCGTGGTTGAACTTCATAATTCTATCTAGGTGTGACGCCTGGCTAATCTTCATATTTCACTTGTTGGGAAGTGGGAGTAATCGTCCCAGGCTCCCAAGAGGTTTCAAATGCAGCAAAGGCTCAAGACGGTGTTGTAGATGCTGGGAGAGCGCATATGGGGAAGAGGAGTGTAAGTGGGATCCTTATTTGGTAATGGAATGTAGCAAGAATAGATGTAGATTGCACTAGACACAAACTGCCCACTTAGAAAATAGCTGCCATCTTTAAATCGAGTCCTGGTTCTGTGCTGCAGCCAGGACAGTAGGCCCGGGCACAGAACACAGATTGCGGGGGGAGTGGGACTGGCCACGCTCACACAGATCCATAAACCTCTCATTGTCTCAGATTGTTAACACATGTGACCCAGAAAGAAATCCCGCTGCAAGGCCATGATGGGGCCGAGAACTACCAGTGAGTAGTTATCCCATGAGCCATGAGAAGGAGGGCGCAAGCCCCTGATCCAGTCTGGCCCAAAACCTAAGTTAAAGTGAACAATGTTCCCCATCCCAAGACCCCAACATTCCAGAGCACCAGCCAGCCCAAGAACGCAGACCATAAAGCTGTTTGAGCACCCATTCCTTACAAAGATTAAAACAGAATATTGAAGGCCCCTGTGATTTGTGCTGCGATGTGCCAGGGAGGGAATGTAACACATTTAGCACTCAGGGTGGGAAGGCCTGGAACGGCACCGACGTGTCTGGAGTTGAGTTGGGGTTTGCTAAGATAAGATGACCTCAAATGTAGCTTCTGCACCCAAGTCTCCAGTACCAGGTGCAGAACAACCCTCTGATAGGGAATGTTATGAGTTGCACACTTAATTGCTAATTATCGAGCCCAGCCCCTGATGACGTGGTGAGAAGAGCCCCACGTGGAAGAAGATGGACAGGAGGACCAAGTATCTGGCATCCCATATGGAACATATACCATCATTTATTTTATTGTGTATCATCTTTTTGTTTTTTGTTTCCTATATTATGTATTGCATTTATTATTTTAATATATTCAAGCTATTGCCCTGATTTGATGAAGGCAGAGTTGTTGCCGAAACACTTGTTATCACAGAGGGCCTACAAAATGCATGACTACTTCGAAAATAAACTTTGAGCAAGCTTCAACCATTTCTCAGTGCCAGAGAGCTAATTTGCGGCGCACACACACATGTGAAGAAAACTGATTTTGACATAGTTACAGGGCCACACCAACCAGCTTCGTAATTTGTACCTTATGTGATGTACATCAGTTGTGACGCTTCTTGCCCTTATAAGTTGCCGTCCATGCTGGTTTCGTTAGAGAGCTCCGTGGCAGCAGAGTTCTTTGCTATCGCATAGACTTTTTATGAGAACAAAGACTTGTTCTTCTTGCAAGAGAAAGTGTGACACATTGCTAAACTTCACAATTCAATCTAAGTGAAATGCTTTCTGTTTGGTTGTGCTTCAAAGGCCAAACTAAAAACATGGTATGTAAAGCTAGCGTGGCTTTCAAATGGGGAAAGAGAACAACCAACAATCAGGCAGGCCATTTCCATTTCTACATTCGCTCAGGATCACAATGTGGTCAGGTTGTGAAGCTAGGATTCTAGCACTGGTATCATGGTGCCATGATTTACAATTTAGGCAGCAGAGTAGACTGCATATTCTCTTGTGCAATGTTTATTTTTGGAAGTATTATATTTTATTGTATTCGTCATTTATATAGCAGCCTTTCTCCATTTGTATGGCCTCAATGCGCTTTGCGGTTGGAACGCCCTCGGGGACCGAAGTCCATGTGTGGGAGGTTCTAAGAGTTAATTTATTACTTGTTCTCTTGTGCAATGTTTATTTTTGGAAGTAGTATGACATGATTTCTGTTTAGTTGTGTTTCAAAGGCCAAACTAAAAATGTGGTACGTAAAGTCAGCGTGACTTTCAATTGGGGAAAGAGAACAACAAAAATCGGGCAGCCTATTGCCATTTCTTCCAGATTGATACAGCCAGGCACATAATTAGTTATAGGAAGCTACCAAACATACAGAATTCTCTTTCTATTGCCCATATTGTGCCTCTGAATTGAAAGCATTATCTCACAAAGGACGTTCCTTTGTATAAATGATGTGGGGGCTTGGGGCTGCTGGTACTGTGGGCACCGGTCATCAGAAATCGATAAGGATTAGTCAGACGAATTGAAATAAGAGGCAGATTGGTGAAATGCTATATGTTTCACCTTTTAGGCAGCATTTAACAAATTGTGTGACCAGTTCAAAAGTAAAAAATGCTGCTCTTCTGTGTTGTGTGCCAAAAATATATATAAACTGGATAGTCTGATTATAAGATGAGCTGGCTCCACAGGGATTCCAATAAGGTGCTTGGAATGCACGGACCTCCGCAACATTCACTGAACCTGCTGAGCTACCTTAGCATCGCTGTGCCTCATAGTGTTCTACGGCTCTTTCTCTGCAGTTGAGGCAGTTTGCTCACAAATTTCCACCAGCATGCACCTCTGTCCACCAGGAGGCGCAGGAAGTGCATTTGCACCTCCCCCTCACCCTCCACTGGAGATATGTGCACATTGATTTGTTTTGACTCAACGAGTTTGTATCATGTGAAGCCTTTCATGATTTATTGATTCAACTGGATATTGTTGCAATCTTTTTTAGTGCTCTGAAATATTGTACAAATTAAATCTCACTGCAGAGCTGTCTACTTCTCCACAGACACAAAGCGAGACTCAGGCTACGAGTGTCAAAGGACAGAGTCAGTAGAGCCCCTCACCCCCATTTACTCCAGGGTGGATAGAGCGGTAACTCTGAGGAGCGCACTCCATTTTAGCCATCAGACTTCAGCCTATGCTTGCCGTTCGATTGTACATAATTTCTTCAAAACATTTCCCAGAATAAAGATATAAAAAGACTCAATGCCCCACTAACTATAGTTATGTTATTGTGATTTATATAGTGCACGATTGCCATTTTCATGGTCTCCAGGCGATCTGGCGGATCTGAAAAGGGAGGAGGACTAGGTGCGCTTAGTTAATGGGCTTGAGAGGGAAAAGTGCAAGCAAGCTTTTATGTGCTGTTGGTAGCTTCAGTTTGTAAATAACAGTCACTCACGACTTTGGCAGTAACCTTTAAATCCGGCAGTAGCGCTATTACCGCCGGATTTAAGGGTCCGCCAAAGCAGGACTTCAGCGATTTCTCCCCAGCTCTGAGCTGGGGGGAAATCTGCTGAAAATTCACGCTATTACCGCCGGTGGGAAATCCGCCGCCAGCATTAGCGCAAAATTTCCCCATTGAGCCCATGGGGAATGGGGCATTCCCGAATGGGCTCAATGGGGAATGGGGATTGACATTACTGCCGAACTCGTGATCCGGCGCTATTAGCGCCGGGGAGTTCTTCGGTAGGGCTAATACCACCGGCGGTAATACCGGCCCAAGTCGTGATGAGGCCCACTGTGTGTTGGTCTGTTTTTAGTTAGTAGAGGGTAAGTGGTGTTTCGTGTATGAGTGTGTATGGGTGTTTTGTGTGTAGTTGGTTTAGTTTCCGGTTGGGTGTTGCAGTCTGTGTAGTTTGTGGTGGTTTTAGATTTTGTCTGTGTTAGAGGTAGGAGTGTGTTTTGTTCAGTGTTTGAGGGTGATTATGCAGGAAATTGTAGCGTTAGTGGGGTTAGTGGGGATTCGTCTGTGTCCTTTGTGCCCTGGTTTTGTTGATCTGTGGCATTCGTACTATTCTATGGTGATTTGTGGCAGAATGTTTTATTTAGTTGGGTGGTCAAGTTTTCGGTTCATAAGGTTTCGGTTGTTTTGGTGTTTCCATTGCGATGTGTTGGCAGCTTCCTTTGCTGTTTTTCCTGTTTAGCTCAGTGAGTTAAACAGCAACATTTTTAGCAGTTTCCTGAACGTAAGGGGGTCTTCTGTTGTTCGTATTTCCTTTGGGAGCCAGTTTCAAAGTTTCGCTTTGAGTATTGTTTAGGTTTGAGGCAAATATCATTGCTGGACCTTGCTATTTGGTTTGGTTTGTTGATGGACATTTTTCCCTGTAAAAATTCTGCTCCTTGGCCATGGATTGCTCTGTGGGTAATGCAGAGCATTTTGAAGAAAATGTGTTTTTTGACTGGTAGCCAAATTAGGGTTCTCAGTGCTGGTGTGATGTGTTATCTCTTGGTGGGTGTGAGGAGTAGTCTTGCTGCTGTGTTCTGTATTTGTTGTCATGTTTTGATAAGATAGACTGGCATTCTGAAATAGATGCTTTTGGCATAGTCTATTCTTGACATGACAAGTGAGATGACGGTGAGTGTTCTATGTAGGAAGGTGAAAAAGGGAAGTATCCACTTGATCGTGTGCAATCGGAAGAAGCATTTCCTTACTACAGCGTTGACTTGCGGTTTGAGTGTTAAGTCGTTGTCCATTAATATTCTGAGATTTTTGACCACATTAGATGGTTCCGGTCAGTTTCCTATTTCAGTCGGCCATGGAATGTGGTGTTGGTTCAATGGGCCATTTTGCACGATCATAATTTCTGTTTTGTCCAGATTGAGTTTAAGGCTGTTGGTACTCATATAATGGTTTATTTCTGTGAGGCTGTTGGTAAGGGTTGGGTTTTGTGCTTCGCCAGCATTGATTTTGTAAATGATTTGTGTGTCGTCTGTGCATTGTAGCGGGTGAGGCTGTGTCTTTTGATGAAGTTGATATGAGGGGTCATGTAGATGTTGAATAGCAGTGGCTCGAGGGATGTGGAACTCTGCAAATTGGGGGTTAGCCAAGGTGTTTCTGTTTTTTCTTCCATGAAGTATTTTAGCCAAAGAAACGCTGTGTTTGCTGATGCCTATATCTTTGGGTCTTTTCATGAGTGTTTTGTGCCTGCGTCAAAGGCTGCTGATAGATCAAGTAGGATATCCAGTCATTGCATCGAATACAAAGCATTAGATGCCAAAAGCATTGAAAAAAGAGCATCGAAATAAAGCATTGAATGCATTTTTTCAAAGATAAAGGTTTTATTTTAATTGTAATGTATTTTAAGGAGTAAAAAAACAGGGGTTGGAGGGGGACCCCCATTAAAAAAAAAATGAAGAAAACAAAATGCATTTGATGCTTTTTTTTCATTGCTTTTTTTTTTTAGATGCTAAGGCATTCGATGCTTTGGCATTTGATGCAATCACTATAAACCATCAAGTAGTATTAGTGGCAATTTGATGTTGAAGTCTGCATTGGTTTTCAGAACATCCCATATTGAAACTAGTGCTGTTTCCATTCCTCTTATGGGTCTTAAGTTGACTTGTGCCTGATCTAGTATCCACTTGTTTTCTACATGTTCCAAGACTAGTTCATAAAGTAGCTTTCTTGAAGTTTCACCGGGTCTTGGATGTTTGAGATTGGTTGGTAGATGGTTGAGTCTTCAGTGTTTCCTGTAGGGTCTTGAAGGACTCTCTTGATGTGTGCCGATTTCAATGCTTGTGGTACAGTTCCTGTTGATAGTGAGTAATGGAAGAGTTTGAGTTAATATTCTGCAGGTGTTTTCTGGGTGAGGGTAGCCTTATATATGTCTGGTGGGCAAGGATCTGCTGGAAAGCCTGCTCCGTTGCTTTTGAATACTAGTCTGTTGAATTTCTCTGTCAAAATTGGTGGCTAGTTGTTTAGTCTTGTAGATGGTTCTGGTATTGACTGATTAGGGGGGTTGTTGGTGTTGTTAGGCATGCTCTTAATGACTTTCTGGATGTTTGTGATTTTGTTTTTGTAGTGGTCTGTAAGGTCACTGTATATTTTTTACGATGGGGTGGGTGTGTTGTTGCATGCTGTTGGGTTTATTAGCTTGATGATGTTGAACATCTATTTTTGGGTGTTGTTTGAGTTTGTGATCCATTTGTTGTAGTATGTTTTATTTGCTTTTTGTATTTCTGCTTTGTATAGTCATATCTGTCTTTGGTATACTATTATTTTCTGTTTATCGTAGTTTTTTTCTAAATTCTTGTTCTTGTTTTCTGTTCATTTTCTTCAGTGCTCTGTGCTGGGGACCCAGCTAGTCATTGTTTTTATTTAGTGAGGGCGTGAATGGTTTTTCTCATGCAATGTCATCTAGTGTTTTCATGATCCATTTCTGGATTGTTTGCGTTCTTTCTTTGTTGCTGGATGAGTCCAAGACAATTATTGATGGTTTTATGGCTTCCAGTCTGGTGTTTAGGTCTGCAGTGTTTATGGTTTTCCATTTTCTTTTTTGGGAGATTAGTTAGTATATACGTTGGCAGTTGGACCATGAAGGGTATTATGGGTGGTATCCAGAGGATTTGCGCTTGACGTGCAGTTGTGACCAGGCTTTTGTTGCAGAAGATTGAATCTAGGGTGTGGCCTGCTGTGTGTTTCACCCCTTCAGCATTTGTTGTAGATGCATTGTTGCTAGCTTGTTTGTTCAAGTTTTGGGTGAGTCAATGTTTTCTTCTTCGAACCAGATGTCAAAATCTCCCAGTATGATGAGGTAACCATGTTAAATGATGATGTTGGTGATGGCGTCCAAAGGTGTGTCTGTGAAAATAGGGTTGTATGTCGGTGGCCTGTAGATAAGTAGGAATTATGTGTTGCTTTGGTGATCTAAGGCTAGGTTCGGGAAGAGTGATTCACAGTTTGGGATGTTTAGTGGTGGTGCTTTTGTTATTTTTAGCTGGCCCTTGTATGCAAAAGCGAGACCTCTTTCCTCTTTTTCCTTCTTGGTTCACTTGTTTTAGTTTGAAGTTGTTGGGTAGGGAGTTGAGTGCTATTGCTTTGAAGTTTGAGTTAGCCAGGTTTCTCAGAACGACAAATGACAGTTTTGCAGCTTTAGAATGACAGAATTACACGATTTCTAGGATGCAGTTCTCAATAGGTTAAAATAGTTTAAATTAGATTATATTGAACTAAGAGATTGGGTTTTGCACAGTTCTGGCTGAGTACTCACACTATATTTTGGACAGGAATGCGACTTTGTCACGGATCGGGTCAGGATTGGCTGCGGTTCTCTCGCCACCTGGTACTGGTTCTGCACACAGCGATCTGGGTCAGCTCTGCTCTGCTGGTCTGGTCTGGCACTCGGCACTGTACGGATCTCTGGACCTCTGGTCTCTGGATACAGCACTGCTTTCTGGGTCTGCTACCGGTTCTGGCAAAAGTTCTTGGCAAAGATTTCAAACAGCTCGCCCGGCTGTGAATAGTTTGGTTAGGTTTTGAGGCCTGCTGAAGAGAACTCAGCTTGTGGGTTAGGCCTTTGCTTTAAGTTCTGGAGTCAGAGTTCTAAGTTCTGGTCTCTGTCTTGCTGGAGCCAGTCCGGATCTCTGGATGTGAAGTCATCTGTCAGCGTGCTCCGCAAGGAAAGGGAAATTGAATGTCCCTACCTGTCCTGCACAGTCTCCTTTTATGTGTTTAGAAAGTGGGTGGCTTGGCTCATTCTACATGCCCAACCCTCTCAACTTATCATTGGCCAGTTCCTCCTCTCTCCCTTGATTGGGGGAACTGAGTTGTGAGTCAGAGTGATGCTGCCATTTACAATCTATTGAAGAAACGCCCTTTGCTTTTGCTTTAGAAATCATTCTCATAACTAAAGATATTTCCTAAACGCACAAGTGGTTGACATTACATGTACAGATTGCAGATGACTTAAGGTACATTCTGGCCCAACTCTGATCTTCCTGGGGGCTTGCATTCAAAGATGGCAACTTATTTTCATTTTTAGTTGGTTTACCAATGTTAAATCTTTACCCAAAATTACACAAATGTACACCGCTCTCCTACACATATTCCAGTAATTTACTAGGTCTTTAGCATAAGCACAGTGTCTGCAGTATTAATAATTAGCGGGGTTCGGTCCTAGGACACCGCACAAATTGGAGTTTGGTCTCAAATAGTAAGGGCCTGTCTCCATTTTGTGGACCCCCAAATTGCACATTTCTGTGAGCTTAATACAAGATTTTATAAGCAATTTAATCAAACATACATTTGCTGCAATATGAATTCACACTCCAGTATGGCCCACCCCTAGGAACTGGGAGAGTGAGGGATCACATGTCTCTCATACCAGGCAGAGCTCTGTTTACAGTCAACACCCAAATCAGCATATCCTATTCAATGGAAAGAGTCTATTGTGTCGGCTGAGGTCAGCAGGCCAGGGGGCCACTCTGCATTTGGTTAGCATGTCCATGTGATCTCCTGGGCTGTTGCTGGTAAGGGCTGGTGTGAATGCTTCGCATGGACAGAGGCCCTTTGAACTGTTAATTGAATCAGCCTGCCTCCTGGGAACAAACCTTTGTAGTCCCAGTTAGCTCAGGATCCTCTTGCATTCCTGAGATACAGTTCCACTGTCAGAGTTTAGACCGCTAGCGCCGGCTTGTGTCCAAAGCTGGTACTGCACCCATTTATTTTTAGGTGTTGTCTTGAATTTGACAGGAGGATTTTGCTTGACAGCTCTAATCCTTGCTGCCATTGTTTTGATGGGCATCCTTACAGTAGAGTGGTGATGTGGAACCCCCCACAAGAAGGTTGAATCTTTAGAGTGGTCTTGTGCCCATGATTTTAGCAAATTTTTGACATCAAGAAAATGAATTCCCAACGGTTCTGGGTTGCTTTTGGCAATCAGCATTGCCATTCCCAATGGTTTCAGGCTACTGTGTGTGTAGCCCAATGGTGGTTTTAGGCAGTGCCCTCCTGTGCTCACAAACATAGGCAAAAATGGGTGGCAGCCTATTCTTCATGTTTTCCCTGCGCGCTTTCTGGGGAGTTCTGGCCATCATGATGTTTTCAATGCCAGTAATGCACAGTTTTGTGGTAGGGCTTGGATGCATGGGTAAAAACATCCCACAGGTGGAATCGTAAATTGCGATGCAGGCAAACTCTCCACCATACAAATGAATACAAATATAGCGTGGAGTAAAATTAATGAATAAACATTTATTGCTTATATTTTATGGTGGAATTTTACTTTATGCCATTTCCAGCATGTGCCCCAACATAGCGTTCCAAGTGGTGTCAATCACTCGGTCAGAGCAACCAAACATATGTGAATTAAGTTTATAATCAAGGTTCCTGTATCTTTTCTTTATTCACTTACAGGACATGGGTGACTGATTTTCATCTACAATGTTGTGCTTTAAATTAATAAACATGGATTGCTTTTTGTTTTCATTTGCTTGGAGAAAGGTGTTCGGGGGCACCTCAGCACCCCCAGGCAGTGGAAGCGGGCAATTATTCAGCATCCCCAGAGTAGCCTGTGTATGCCTCTGGGTGGTGAGGTGGAGAACCAGTGTTCCCTGACCGGGGCTCATTTTGGAGTCCCCTGCAGTGAAAATGGAGGGGCTAAAAACAGACGTAACACAGTTACATCGTGGTACGCCTTTCTTACCGCCTCCATTCACGGTCTGGGGGATTTTCATTGTTTTTCAAGGCGCATCGCAGGTGCAGAAGAGGAGTTACGTTTCCACCTTCCGTTTGCCCATTGCCTTCAAAAACAGCTTGGTTTCATGCCAGGGGTAAAACCAATGATTTCCCATGGAAACTGCTTGCTTTTTGTCCCCAAAGGAAATCATTATAAACGCCATGTGTACATGGCAGGCGGTGTTTACTCTATTTGCAGTGCAGAGTGCAAAAAGACGAGCGGAAAAAAAGCTCCCGACGTCTCTTTAGATTTCTCATTTGCACTCTGCAGTGAAAATGGCGATAATTGTCCGGAGGGGACCTGCTTGCACAAAAGTGCAATTACGTTTAAATAGAAAATGAGCTCCCCCATGTTTTGCAGGAGACCTATGCCATTTGTGTCATGCCACTGTATCACCCAGCACCCCCCTGAATGGATTCAATAGGAGAAATTTAAGAACGATGATGAAACACTGTGTATAGGCGCTATATAAATAAACTATCATATCATATCATGAAGGACTGCATGATAGTGATCATGAACTCAGAGGGACAGATTGCAGTTTATATCGAAGCGGGGTTCGCTATTTATGGTCAGTCTGGTTTGGCAGGACCTCCATCATTGCCCGACTTATGTAGCACTAACAATGCTCATGCCATGCTGCAACTCGAGCTGCCAAGGATGTGCCATCGCACAGCCTTCATTGGCAACGTTTCATATGCCCCTCCCACCGCCCAGCCCACACCCCACACCCAACAACACTCTGATTGGGCTAAAAAGAGGATGCATGATGCTGTTAATGATATGATAGGTTATTTATAACGCATTTAATACCCAGTGGTTTCTAAGCATGGACCCGGGGATAGAACCTGTTTGGCTCCATGTCGTCTTGCTTCCAAGGTGAGCACCTTGCCGCTGAGCTATCCTCTGCCATTGATTCTTCTTGAGAACCTGCTGGCTCTGTTGTCCCTTCCATTCCATCCACTGTACAATGCTGGCAGCATAGCTTTAGTATAAGTGCCGACTCAGTCATAAAGGTGAACTCATGGAAATACAGCATATGGATTTTCGTCGTGTATGCATGATGGATGGCGCCGGTTGAGTTTTTATTGTCCGTAATTCATAAGCAGCCTGCAAGGGACACCGCAGTTTAACCATCTTCAGAAGTGAGGCAGTGGGAGCAAGTTGCCACTTTTGCCCATTAAATTCAGTCATGAGGGCCGCAGAGGCTTAGACAGGGTAGTGCCTGAGCGGGCAAGACCCACCCAAAATCTGTAGTATTTTCTGCATGCTTTTTGCCCCAGAAAATGGTCTCTGTTCTATAGCCGAGTGCGATTTTTTGCTATATTATATCCAGGTATTTTGTTCTCCCCACAAGCAACATTTTGATGGAATGGGACAGAGATTGTACCACTTGCAACACAGGACCCTCTGGCAGGTACATTTGGGCAGTGCCAGTGTCTTCAATCATTCACTTTTGTGCACTCGAGTGGCACGGGACTCTGCTCCTTAAGCAGCCATGGTCACCTCTGAAAAGCATTGCACTTTCCTCCTCCTTAAGGGCTAGCATGTCATTTCATACACGAAAGGGCTGCATGAAGGTCAATAAGGGACAGGCGGTTGAATATTGCTCATGCAAGTGCAATTTTTGCCTTTATGTAGTGCTGTAAATAACGTTTGCTATTATTACCCAATTTAATGGTACAGTATCGAATTATCAATGTTGAGGAAGCCCCATACGGAATTCGGCCGTGTCACCTTCAGGTTGAACACAGGTCTCAGCAACACGTCCTTGGGTCATTGAGCTATATGCCAGCTATAAATCAGCGTGTTTAGTATTGTCCCGAACCACTATCCTCTAGGTTTTTTGCAAGACGTCTCTTTGTTCAACAGGCTTTCAGGATCTGCTTTTTGTCTAGAGAGACATCTCATTTGGGATCCTGCTGATCCTGTGTTATCATTTGATGCTATTTTGGGGCTCCAAGTTGCCCCCCCCCCGAAGGAAATTCCCTGCACACTGAGGCACCCTTTTCTACTTTTTTCCCAGAAAACATTTTGCTGCTCTGCGGCATTCAATGATGTTCCTGCTGGCAGGTGCTTTGATACATGGAAGACTCCAGGAGGCCTATTCTTAGATCAAATTCCCTGCATTGTTTTTGTGTGAATTCATCTTTTATTTCTTTGCTCATGGCCTAGGTGCATTGTGGGAGAATCTGTATCTGATTATCTTCTCATTTATGCTGTCTCTCACGGCTTCCATTATGACACTCCTTTATTTATCCTACTGGGACGGTGAACCACAAAGGTGCCTGGTCCAACCGGACCAGGCACCTGTTGATTTTTTAGATGTACCCACATACACTCCATAATCCAGGATTTGTTTCAGTGATACCTCAAAAAAGTGCCGCCCCATGCTTTTGAAGGTCTCTGCTGGCAGGTTTTCTGCCTGTGTGACGGAAATGTCACAGCACAGGATTAACACAAATCAGGAAGGGTCTGCTAGTCGAGACTGGCGCATGGCTGTCTTTCTTCTTCTTGCTGATAGATTTTATCCATCAGCAGTGATTATTGGATACTGAGGCTTGAGCCTCATTACTCCATCTTCTTGGGTTGAGGAAGTAGTCGTGGGTTAGGATTCTTCATGCTCTGTGTGGACTTGTCACAATAGGGCTGGTTTCACAGGGTCTTCTCCGTGATGGGCTGTAGGTAGCGATAGAACTGGCACACGGGGAGCTGCGCGCACCTTTTATTAACATTTACACATAGTCACAGCTGTCCCCATGGGTGACGTGCTGTGATCACTTACACCCTTATCGTGTGACTCAACACGAGCCTTCGGCACGGCTCTAAGTCACAACACTACAGAACTTTACCTTTCGTCCTTTTCCTCAAGGACTCCTAATCACCAGAGGTTGTTCCAGCGAAAACGTACTTCCACATTTTCCAGGTGGTCCCACAGTTTGAATGTTATATGCTGGAACCTTTTCATATTCTAGCCATTTCTGGCTGCGATTCTCTGCTGGTCCATTGCTTTTTATTTATCAGAGGGTGGGAACGAGTGTTTTTCTGAGAAACGCTAAACAAAGTAGCCAAACCGTACAAATCTATGTCATAAAGCGTGATTTGCATTACTGGTGGATACATACACTTCTCCCACTTATTCTCCCGTTGCTCAATACTGTGTCAACTACTTGCTCTGACCCCACAGCTTTAGTTAACACATATAACTTCACCATGCTTAAAGCACTCAATGCTATTGCACCCTGAAAAATATGTAAACAAAAACCACGCCCCCATCTCAATTCCTGGTTTACTCCCCACCTCAGAGATCTATGCAAAGAAAAAAGAAAGGTTGAGGCACACTGGAAAAATATACCATCTCTTACAGAATTATCCTTTCCAGTGCCTCCTCCTCCTACAAAGAAGCCATACTGGCAGCAAAAAAAAGACATTTACAATAAACGCATTTTACAAGCTGAATCCAACACAAAAGAACTCTTACAGATCCTTAAGGAATTAGAGTCCCCTATAATCCCATTGGATACATGTACTCCTGAAACCACATGGTGCACCAACATCCAAAAGGCACTCCTGGATAAGATCACCATGCTCCAATCTAAAATCAACTCAAAAAGAAGTAATATCGCAGATTCAGTACTCAACCCTCAGATGTACAACATACCTACTCCCAAACATGCCTTCAAACCATTCAACCATTCAGCTAACTCTCCTCTCTATACCTGGGAAGTTGAAAATATAATTAAGAAGCTTAAACCTTCTAACTGCCAAGGTGACCTATGTCCAGCTCACATCATTAAGGAGGCTGCTCATGACCTTGCGCCTTTTATTACCCAATTAATAAATGCTTCATTTAAATCTGATATTGTACCTGACAACCTCAAGGATGCTTGGGTCATCCCCTTAATCAAAAAGCCTTCACTGGACACTAGTAACCCATCCAACTACAAGCCTATCACTATTGTGCCCTACCTACTGAAAATCGCAGACCGTGCCCCCTACCTCCAAATTCAGGAATACCTCGAAACTAACAATCTCTTAGGACTCAGGCAATCTGGCTTCTGCCCCAGGCACGGAACCGAAACAGCCTTCATTGATTTAAAAACACAAATAGAGGATCTAAAAGACAAGGGCAAGCTGGCATTATTACTCCTCCTGGATCTCTCAGCAGCTATTGACCTGGTTGATCATCAAATCTTATGTCACCACCTCAAAACAGCTGCACATTTCTCAGATGCAGCCAATTCTTGGATCAAATCCTTCTTGGCCAACAGAACCATGAAGGTTTTCTCACCCTCTGCCTCAGCCGATCCTGCACCTGTCCCGTGTGGAGTCCCTCAAGGCTCCTGCGTCTCTCCAACTTTGTACAATGTGTTTACAAAGCCACTCTTTGACATTCTTGACTATCTGGGTGTCTCGTATACCAACTATGCAGATGGCATCCAGATACTCATCCACATCAGTGGTGACTACATCAATGATTCTAAAGCACTCAACAATGTCTACGTTATCATCCAGGCCTGGATGGCACATCATGGGCTTTGCCTTAATGATGAAAAAACTGAGTTACTCATCCTTGGTTCACACATCAAACTCACTAAACTTGACTCTGCCTATAAAACCTTCTCTATTGATGGGAACACCATCAAATTGTCCAACGATACTAAAACCCTTGGCATTTACCTGGACTCAACACTCTGCCTACTAGACCAACGAATGCGGTTGTCTCTGCTTCTGCATACACATGCAAACTGATCACCGCCTGCAGACCCTTCTCAAACACTGACAACTGCATTATCCTTGCGAGAACTCTCATCATGGCTAAAATTGATTATTGTAATGCACTGTACTTAGGAACTAGCCAAAGAAATATCTATAAGCTACAAGTCACGCAGAACAATGCCATTAGGGTAGCCCTTAACGTCCCTAGGAGGTTCCACATCTCGGATACAAGACTCACTGAATCTCTCTCAAAACTCTTGTGCTAACGCACAAGGCTCAGAACAACTCAGCTCCCGCCTACCTAACCAATCGCTTCTCACGGCACACGGCTAATAGACCATTGAGGTCTGCCCACTCTAACATACTCACAATACGTAGATATAAACTTCAGACTGCTGGGGGATCAAGCTTCCCTGTCCTTGCGGCCAAACTTTGGAACACATTACCCTCGTCACTCTGAGCCGAACCCTCCTTCCTATTCTTTAAGAACAAAACCAAACTCTGGCTCCACGAGATTGACTCTGCCTCCACATCCTAACTAATTCGGCCAGGTAGGATCAGATGCCTCTGTCGCTCTCTTCAGTCACCTACCACACCTACCACACCCACCTTACATAGTTATCTGGTATATCTATCTACATGGCACTCTGCCATCCCTTACAGGTTCTACGGTGTATGTATGTATCAACTTAATTACCGTTGTGCCACCTGTTTTGACTTCACTTGACGCAACTTGCTGATTGTACTGTTTTGTAACTATTTTTTGCTACCATTGTATCACTTGTTGTTCGCCAAGTAACGTTCTTTTGGCTTCTCCCACTTGGGGAAATGCTTTGCTCATGTATGTAACCATCTCCTTAAATAATGCGCCCAGATGCCCCGGGGCAAGGTGCACAATACAAATAAACAAATACAAATACAGTGTACGCCTCATATCCAGGAAAGCAGTTGGTGGAAGAGGAACATTGGTACCCCATGCATACAACGGGATGATCTGGACTAACAGACAGGTGATGACGCAAATATTTACAGAAATGAAGAGTCATTTACATCGACATGCAATGGGAGATCAGCTGTGTGGGTTGGGCAGGGGAGTAGTGAGCCTGTCTAACTGCAGAGGAGCTCCTTCCCAGTTCAGATGTTGTTTTAAGGCTGACTTAAAAGTATGCACATCGGCACTGTTCTTGACTGTTGTCTTTATGGGGTTTCATTGGAAGGGCTCAAGTTGTGCTAATGCAACCCCTGACCCAAAATTGACCAGCTAATCAGTATTTTATACATTCTTAGCACCTGCAAGAAAGAAATAAAAAAACACACGCATGCATACACACCATGGGTTTTTTAAGAGGAGTTTATTATTAAATGTGTTATATTTTACTGCACTCTGCTCTGGGATTGCAGTTTGTACCACTGAGCCCCTCCTAGGGGACACTTGAAAAGTTGGTGTTCCTAAAAAATGAGGTCACCCCCTGTAGTGTGACCTCGGAGTGGACTACCCCTGTTGGCCTGAAGAATAGCAAGGAAGGAGAAGAAAATCATGTGAGACAGTTGAAAGGGAAGAAAGAGATTAGGAGAAGTCAGGCAGAGTTGGCATCCCTTGTGGGCTGTGGCCTTGGGCGGACACAAGGCCTCAAAAGCTTGGCATGATCACGCCGGTGATGAAAAGCCCAGGCCACATATGCCAGGTGCGGCCTGGGTGTGCAGGTGAGGCGAGAAAGCGGTGCCCAGACTATGTGTGAAGGATGAAGCCCCGGGTCACATACGCTGTGTGACCCGTGAAAAGAAGCAGCCTGTGGAGTCATCAGACGCGGCATTGGAGGAGTGAGACGCACATCCCTGCCAGGTAAGCCTGTGCCTGGTCGGGGTGGTCGCGAGTCAGCATGTTGAAAGCCCCAGGCCGTAATAATGGAGTGACCCAAGTAGATGAGAGCGGTTCCAGCTCAGAGCGGTCGAGGAAGAGGTGGGCTGACAAGATCTGCAACCCACAGGCGGTTCCATGTTATTTCACCAACAAGCATTTTTACAACTGCCTTTTTAACATGGACACTATTACTAAAAAAAACATCAAAATTGCCCGCCCTCCCCCACAGATATTTAACTATTCCTGACCTCCCAATCCCTTTCCTGCCCTTCCCCCCAAAAAACTTCTAATGCTTTTTTCGTAATCATGTCCACTTTAAAAAGGCAGTCGCAAAAATGCCTGTTGATGAAACAATGGTATACCCCACAGGCTACCTCAGTAGCGTGACCTGGGTGAAGAAAGGGATGGAGTCTGCCCACTATCGGTAGGTAGGGTCCTTGGTGTGGACATTTTTTTCTTTTCCTTTTATTATGATATTTATTGACTATGGATCTAGAGGGAAATGCACAGTGAGGGAGTCAGCGATACAAAGGAGCATGGAGCTAAATGGAGGGGTTGAGGGCAGCCATTTTCTACAGCAGTGGATTGTGAAGAATCCTCAGATGTCCTCCCTTCTCCCCTATGGTGAGCCCTTTCGCATGAGCCGGGGAGGTGAGGGCACAACCCAATAGTCCCACTGCGGGTGCTGATCAGTGGCTGGATCTCATTGGAAGGGCCCCCCCCCCAAGTGCAACTAAGGACTACTCTTCTGGGAGAACTCAGTACTCTCAAAATACATCCACTCTTCTCTCCCTCTCATCTTCTACACAAACCCTATAGTCCCCCATACCTATAAGTACTCCTGTAGAGTAGACGACTTAGCCACCACAGACAGTATTGCGATGAGGAAGAGTAGGGACTACCTATGTGAAGCAGGTATAAAAAATGTGATGAAGAAGATCACAAGTAACCCATTTGGAAGTAAAACCACATGCTGAGACGAGAGCGAGGCGCAGAGCAATGCAGAGTATTCCGCAGAACCAGCTTGAGCGGACCAGACAATGGAAGACCAGCCAACAAATACAGAGAATAGATAGGGAAGAAGGACTTGGTAAGGTATCAGTACCTCCACGGAGGAACCGCAAGTCAGAAGGACGTTTGGCTCTGAGTAGGAAAGAAAATGCAGACCGGGATGTGAGAATTGCTGTTGAGATGTTCCTAGTCGGTCTGCTGTCTGCAGACTGGCAGGAGAACCAGAGGAGCTGGAGCGAGGTGAGAGAAATCAACTGACTGCCCGGCCATGAAGAAAGTCTCCAGATACTCAGCCTCCTTGGCTGTGGAGACTCTGCAGCATGTGCAGACCCTGCGAGGGAAGGCGACTGCAGGGGAGTGAACACAACAGCAGAGACATCCCGCCCTCATACCTGAGACCCAGTGAGAAGTCGGAAGGTATGAGGGACGTTGGAGATGGTACAAGAAGTCTGAGAAACATGTCTGGGACCCATACGAGAACAAAGGAAGTATGGGAATCTAGAGAAACAGGATATAGGACCCATACAAGAACCGGAGAAGCCGGGAAACCAGAGAAACTGGGTCTGGGATGCATATAAAAACCAGGAAGACCCGGAAAGCCAGAGCAATCAGGTCTGGGACCCATACGAGAACCGGGGAAGCCCGGGAGGCAGAGAAACAGGGCTGGGAATGCATATGAAAGCCAGAGATGACTGTGAAGCCCAGGAAGAAGGGTTTGAAATCCACTATTCAGAGAGGAGGACGCTACTGACCTTGTCCTTGTGAATTGTGAAAGCCAAAGAAGTCAAAGTTAAGAGCCATAAACCCTGGCATTGTGAATTGTGGAACCCTGAGTAGGCCAAGGGAAGATCCATAAACCCAGGCATTGTGAATTGTGAAAACCTGGGAAAGGTTAGGAGAAGAGGCATACCCCCTCAACCCCCATGACCCTAATATTGTGATTTGTGCATGGCAAAGATAAGTCAGGGTAAGGGAGTCAATACCCCTGGTGTTTGTGAACTCTGTGATAGAAAAGCAACAGAAGGGAGACATTCGCTTGGTGACAAGGATTCAACCTGTAACTGTTGTTTTATTTGGGAATGGAGACTTTTTATTGGCTTATCTGGAACTTTGTGTGCTACGCTCGAGAAGAACTATAAACTGGGGAAATGGGGAAAGGAGTCCCTCCATCAAGAAATACTCCTGAGGGTCTAATGGCATGGACGGGGACCAATCTTCTGCTTTAAGAAGAATCAGATTTACCTTTTTTTGTTTAGTTAGAAGTGTAAGGGATGGTAATAGGTTTGACACAAGACAATGGACTTTTGATTTCAGACACCCTACACACTCTTAGATTAAGTTGAGGCAGAGAAACCACTCTTATGAACAGGGCAACATAGGGGTTTCTTTGCTCTCATTGAAAATAAAAGTCCAAAGCCAAAATGATGTCTCCGTTTGTGTCAGTCCCCTACTTCCACGCCATTAGACAGATCTACAAAGAACCAACACAGGTCTACAAAGAACCAGGGGATCGACCATGGGGGGCCAGATCACTGAGTCTCAGTTTAGGTGGAAAATGGTGGGTGTGTGGACCTAGATATTAGTGAAAAGTCATTTCTGAAGAGGAGGGTCTGAAGCTCCTTCCTGCAATGTAGATGTGAGGGGGAGAGTCTTGTGTGGATGGTGAGGAGGTTCAAGAGTATTGGGGCATAGACAGAGAAGGCCTGCCTTCTGGTTCTTCCTTTGTGCACAGTCAGAGTTTAAGTCTGCATGTGTCCTTCTGGTGGATCGTAGGCCTTTGGACATGCTGAGTATTTTGGCGAGGTAGTTTTGGAACATTTTTTTATTATTTTTTTTTTATTAGCATTTGGATACACTTGAAAACCTTAAGCTTTTTTTCAAAATACACAGAAATCATCTATGAACAAGAAAGAATAAAAACACATCCATTTAGGAAGCAAGAAAAATTGTAGCAATGAAATGTTACCTCGTTAGGGAGGTAGAGTATTAACTTCTCCGACAATTACACCCGCTTCATCTGTCCACACAAATAATTCTTTCAAATATCCAAGAACAGCTGTAATCAGAGAATTGCTCTCCCCATGAAGAATGGCTGTCCAACATTCAGCTGCAGTTCTGGTTGTAAATTTCTGAAAAAATGTGCCCATCCGTCTGCTTCTCTGGCTATTTAGGGTGGAGGCAGAACATGATTAGGTGCTGCAGGGTTTCCTTTTGCCCTCTACACCACCTACATTCATAATCTGTCAGCTCTCTGGGTTTTCCTGCTTCCAATACTTCTTGAGTCGGGATCAAGTTCATCCGCAATCTCATCAATTCTTTTCTACGCATGTTACAAGGGAATTTTTTCAAATACTCCTGAGGATTTCCTCTTGACCTATGGTTAGGTTCTTTCTGTCCATATCATTTTAGGGATCAAACATTATCTCTAGTATAAGTCCAGTCCAAATCCAAAAGTTTTTTTTTCAATTTAGCAGGGTTTGTCGTTCAGGTCTCTTCCGAAGTATTCAATTCTACGAGAATGTTCAGACAACCGTTTTTTTCAGGTTTTTAGACTTTGATCAGTTTCTTTTTGGAGTGCTTGATTCAGAACCTTGAAGCCGCCCTCCCTATTGTTCAGGGAGGCATTTGCAGAAAAAAGCCAGTGTTTTCCATTGTACAATAGACCAGAGTGAATTCAGCCCCAATTCTTCTCGTAATAAATCAATAGGGATACAGGGTGGGATAGCCCACACCTGTCTCCAGTATATACCCTCCCGGAACTTTAGGGTGACAGCCTTGTATATGATGCAGTAGGATTTGAAGATGATATGTGTTTGCAGCGGGAGCCATTGCAGTTTGATGAGGGTCAGAGTGATGCAGTCAAATGTGTGGATTCCTTTGATGAGTCATGCTGCAGCATGTAGGACACATCTCAGGGGTGCCAGGGTAGTTGCAGCAATGCCCTCCAAAAGGGCTTTGCCACCAAAGCTTGAACAACAGAACTGAAGTTGTTTTTTGGGATGAAGGGTTTCATTTTCCACGGGAGAAAAAGTTGGTACCAGACCGTTTGTGTCTTCCTTGCTATGTGCTCTTTAAAGGAGATGTTTCTGTCAATGTCAAACCCAAGGAATTGGCGCAGGTGGTCACCTAATATGTGAAGCCTTCGAGGTTTGTTTTGGAGAGCCAACTCTGGATGTTAGGGTGTTCAGTGTTGTTGGTCAGCAGTAGGCATTCGATCTGGAGGGGTTGCGCTTCAGGTAAGCACTGAACATCCAGGACTGGATCAATTTGAGTTTGGTCTTGAGCCTGAGGATGTATTTGATGGATGATATCTTGTGGTGGAGCAGCATGTCATCTGTGTATTGGTGGATGTGGATGTGGTGTGGCGGCAAGAAGGTTCAGAGCAGTTGCACGTAAAGCTTGAAGATAATAGCGGAGAGGTTGCACCCTTGTGGAACACCACAGAGACCATGGAGAAGTATGGCACCTCAGCACACCCTCTGAGGGGCTTGAAACAAGTGGGAAGGCGTCCTGCCACTTCCTTTGGGACCCTTTACCTATATGTTTTGGTAAAGGCTTAATTCTTTCGCATGCTGAGTATGGCAGTGGCTTTGTTATTTAGCTAACTGTCATAGGTGTTCTAAAAAGATGAGCAAAAAAAGCCCTTGGAGATTGCATCAAAGCATTTTTTTATATTTTGCTAGTGCTAGTAGGTGCACAACATATTTTATGCATTCAAGTTTTTTCAAGAAATGATGCTATTTCATAATATACATCTTTGATCAAAATACATTCATCTTGTTTTGGAAATGCATTGGAAAAGAGATGGTGACAAACATAGTTATAACAAGAGCTTAGCAAATTCAAAAAATCTAACAAGTATAATACACAGAGCCACCATCAATAATGTTTTTTTGTCTTGAGTGGATAATGTATGCAAGACAGCATGGTGTCTGTGAGTTCTTGTAGAGACAGGGATCTAGTCGTTGGTCAACGTCAGGAATCAGATCAAGTAATGGAACGGGATTGTGGGATTAAAGCCCTCAAGGTTATGTAGTCCCGTGAAGTTTCGGCAATGAGCCTTCTTCATGGGCCTCGACTTGGCCTCCCCTGGACGGGAGTCCGGGGTTCAAATTGTCTTCTCGATGTTGAAGACAGGGAGTTCTCTAGAACTTTTGGACATCGGGTCTTAACAAGGATGAAGTTGAATGTAGATGGTAAATCTACTGTGATTGCTGGGGCACAGTGGTGTCCTGCCTTCAAGGAGTGCTGGGCTGGGTGCTGCAGGGAAGCAATCCCATGTTCGAGGTGCCTGGTCTGTATGTTGCAGGCTGGGAAACACGATCGTGCTTCCGGTTTCAGGGGGCTGGGATCTGCACTGGGCCGTTCCTTGATACTGCTGTATCCCCCTGTGGATGCCTCGTGCCGAGCTTCCACTGGTTGCTAGGGGCTGCTGCGGCTGCTGCAGCTCACGTCGCTGCAGCGGGGAAACTGAGCTGTGTCTTTGAATTGGAAGCGCGCATGCGCGGGAGACAACTGAGGGGCAGCAGAAGTGTGGGCATTCACTGGCCAGAAATGAAAAAGACAGGAGAGGGGAAAACAAATCAATGAAATTTCAGGAAAAAAAGTACGTTTCAAGGAAAACGAAATTTGCCTAACAAACCGCCAGATCAGCTAAATGGAATTGGAGGCTGTCTGCATCAGCCTCTAGGATGTGTTAGATGTGTACATCATAGGAGTTTAGGAGGGGTATTACCTGGTGAGTGACCACCCAGAAAAACTGATATCTGTGTAATTTGAGGTTGGCTATATGCAGAATGGGTTCCTTAAAGAGGTAACCCAGCAAATGGGGAGCAACTACAGAGAGCATGGTAATAATGGAGGGGGGTCCTGTTCTGGGTGGCCACCTATGCAGGGTCCTTGTGTGACTCCCCAGAGGAAGGTGGGGGAGGGCAATCTGAGCAGGACTCAATCAGGCAGAGCTCTGCAACATATGCTGTGAGATTGCTACGCTGTGAGATTGCATTGAGTTTCATCAAGGCCTGTTCATTGTTGTCACAGTAGAGTCCAACTATGGGGGTTAAATTCCATCTGATAGTAGTGTGGTTATTGGAGGCTACTGAACCCAGGATGTAGCCCATCTCCTGCAATGTATGTCTTGTTATGATAATGCATGTTCCCTAACATATGCTTCCTCTCCGGAGATAGTCTGTAGAGGAGGGCTGGCATAATTGCTCGCTCTCTGGCCTGGTGGCAAAGGCAAGCCAGTGGGCCAGGGCAAAGATAACCCCGGCTACACAAAGGAATGGAGGCAGAGCAGCACATCATGTTTAACCACATGGATGTTCTGATGTTTATTTTTTTATATTTTCACTTTCTTTAGGGTGAACTAGACTCTGTCGATAATTAGAGTCATCCAAAGAGAAAACACCCATTAGCCACACGAGAACAGTAGGTATGGATATGATACATGTGTGAATTGGTATAATTCCAGTACAAAATAACTTTATCTGCATTATTTAGTTACTTTTATTAGAATCACAAAATGATAGCATGTATTTCTTGCATTTATATAGCGCTCACGCTTAAGTGCTGTACAAAAGCTACAAGACAATAACAATAAATTACATGGATAAACGAAATGCCAACAGTGAGCTATAGGTGTGTTAAGGTTTGGAAGAAATCAGAAGATAAGCTTGTTTAGAAGTACGTGAAAAGGAGGAATAGAGGCAGAGCAGAGGCGTTGCTAGGGGTGGGCTAAGGGGGCTATAGCCCCTGGTCTTTTGGCTGTAGCCCCGGATAGAATCTCAGGAGCTACACCCAAAAGGATAGCTAGCCCCCAGTCCCGACGTTTCCGACATCAGCGTAGCCCCGGGTCTTCTACAGACCTAGCAACTCCCCTGAGGCAGAGCAAACTCAATAAGGCAAATAGTTCCAGAGCTTAGGGGCTAGAAGAGAAGAAGAACGGCAGTGAGACTGGACACAGGGAGGGAAAAAGAATGGAATGGGCACTGGGCACAGGGAAGTTGGTGGATAGTTAGTAAGAAAAGAGCAGCGGATCAAAGGGGCCGGGAGAGTAATGGAGCGTCTGGCCATTCATTAGTCTTTAGAGACTGGGTTGGAAGGCAAAATGTTCTAAGTAAAGTGAGGCCCTCTTTGCAATGGCCTTCCCGGCAAGAGTCCGGACATTTCATTCTTACCCCTTGTAAATGTTACTTTAAAGCAACAAAAAAAATTCTAAACTAGTGAGCAGTTGGTGTATGAATTATGTTTTTGTTTCATGAGTTAGCCTTTTATGTTGGACTTCTGTAATTATAAGATTTCATGAGATTGTATCTTATTTTTGTATTTCTCTGCATTTGCACCGTTTTTTGAAGTGCCTTGAAACTGATATGTTATTTTTCCTACCGTATATTGCATCATCTCTCTCTTGACCCACAGTCTCACATTTTGTGAGTTTAGTTCCACGAGTGCTCACCAGCTCTAAAATGGCTGCTTCTTGTTTGCACTTCGTCTCATCTGTAGGAATGCAAATGGCTCTGCCATGTCCCAGTGACATGTCTTTGCAACTATACCACTTAATCGTTGGTCGTTGCTTCTATGTTCCAGTTGCCTGGATCGGTAATAAGTTATGGTAAAAGCAACCTTAACTGTTACTGCCACTTTCCCATGCCGGGTATTTAAATGGATTTGCCAGGCGGATTGGTAAATGGTAACGATCTGATTTGTAATCTGATAGCATTAGCTCCAGCAGGTGACGTTTATGCTGATGGTAATGCAATGGATTCCTATGCAATCTGTCTGAATTTATCCTTGTTAAAAGCAGCTGGATTCCATCACATTTTACATTGTAAAATATTTTTTAATTTTTTAAATTTTATTTGTATTAGTTTCGTACAAAACTTTTAACAAAGAAAAAGACATTCTTTCAACTTATCATCAGACGGACACAAGAAGAAAACATTTTTTAAAAAAAGATTTTGTTTTAGTTGTCACTCGGCATCCAACGTCAACTAAGGCTAGAAACGAGGGAAGACAAAGACAAGGTGCTGTATCTTGACAAGTCCGTTAATATCCATTTCATGGAACCTAAAAAGTGACAGAGTAAATAAACCGTAATCAGACTTACAACAATGGAGAAATGCAAAATGATGGCGCTTTCACAAAATTCGAAGTAAGAGCTGAGAGTGAGAGTATAAAACAAGGAGAGAACGCCCAAAATGGAAATCTAAAGTTTTGTATCAAGAATTCAGTGGAAAGGGTAAATACAGAAACAATTACACCTCTTTTCCACGAAAATGAAATCAGAGAAAATAACAAGCCTTGAAAAAGAACGTGTAAACAAAATAAAAATACCCATCAAGAGCTCTCAAAATGTCGGCCAGGTAAATGCTATAACTCAAAATTCAAAAGATGACCCTACATATTCGAATGGGTCGGCCTGCTCCCATGTAATGAAACCAAAATTGTAGCCGTCCGAGAAAATTCAAAGTGATCAGTGGAAAATAGGGAGCTGGAACACCAGAGGCTTCAGACATCTTTTTAACGATTTCAACCAAAATCTTATCAGCCTTGAAATCATTTGTATCCAAGAATCGTGGCTACAAATTGCACCTATTGTGGATGGATATAATGTGTTATTCAACTCAGCTAAAGGTGGTCTAATTGGTAGGCCCTATGCAGGACTAATAACCATGATCAAAAACGGATCTGGAATGACGGTGATTGAATCCACAACCATAAATCCATACATACAATCAACAATAGTGAAAATTGAGCCTGAAATACCAATGCTACATCAATCACTACTAATAGTGAATGTATATTGGAATCCTCTGAAGAACGAAAGTGAGCAATTCATAGACCTAATCATGGACTGTTTGGATTGCAAAAGAGAAGCATACCAAGATATGGATATTATTATTTATGGTGACCTCAATGCAAATTGCTATGAGGAAAAAAGGAACACACAGAAAGAAACAGCTGGCAGAAAGGGAAAAAAATGCAAAATGGAACAAAATTGGAATGAGGAAATGGATGCTAGGAGACTTCACAGATTAAATGGAAATAGGAAGGGGGACATTGTTCCTGCTGATACCTGGACGAATGGTAAAACGAGCAAAATACTGGATTACATGTTCGTCTCTGAAAACTTGCTGGCAAAAATGTTGAGCTCCTGCGTAATGCCTGTTACGCAAAGTGATCATGATCCAATTATTGCACTAGTCTAGCATTGGAAGAGAAAGAAAAAAACGATATGGGATACCAAGATCGAATTGGAGACGGGCCTAAATCATCTGAGGCTAAAAAGAAATCACTTTGATACTGTACTACAAAACCTAGGTAAATGGCAAAGTAAAGAAAGAAAGTCTGTAGTATATGAGGTGTCTCTACAGAGTTTTAAAGAAAGTACAGGAAAATATGTAAAACCAAAATTCAAGAAAATGCATGGATATGACTTAGAAATAATGACACAAAAGAAACAATTGCAGAAAGATCTATACGCACTAAAAAATCAAAATCATGAAGAAAAAAGGGAATTGATACGGAAAAGGAAACAAAAATAAAAAAATTGGCAAAAGTCTCACAAAGGGTCACTACTACAACATGATGCTGAATTCATGCAAAAAGCCTTGAACAATACAAATAGTAGAACCCTATGGGACTTGTTAAATGAGAAACATTCAGCCTTATGCCTTATAAATCCCATATCAGAGACCACCTGGACTGATCACTTAAAAAAATTGTTCAATGACACAAAGCAACCCTGCTTAACAAACAACAATAAAGACGAGGCTAGTGCTGCATGGAACATCAAGTTCGACAATGAAGACATAAAAATGCTGATCCAAAAAGCAAGTACATCACAGGCCCCCGGCCCAGATGGCTTATCTAACGCAGTATTGAAAACAGACCCAGAAAAATGGTCCAAATACTGCGGGATACTTTTTAAAAGAATTGTGAACCTTTGAAAAATTCCTAATTCATGGAAATGGGCCGTTGTTGTCCCTATTTAAAAAAAAAGGAAATTGCATGTAGCCCAAAAATTACCGACCAATTGCTTTGCTGGACTGTGTCAGAAAGATCTTTGCTACACTACTACTAATATGTCTAAATAAATGGATTAAGCAAGCAAATGCCTATGACAAATGCCAGTCCGGTTTTGTTGAACAGGTAGGGTGTAGCTTGAATCTCCTATTTTTAGGATTGATGAAAAAAAGAGCTTTCACAAACAAACAAAAATTGTACATGGCCAGCATTGAATTGTGTCAAGCTTTCGATAGCATAAATCAAAAACATTTGTGAGAAAAATTGGAAGCAAAAGGGTGTCCTTTGGACTTACTTAAAGCAATAAAAGAACTATATTCTAGCACATCAATAAGAGTTAAATTAGACCAAAGTGGCAACCTAACGAATGAAATCATGACAACAGAATTCCTGAAACAAGGCTGTCCATTGGCGGCCACACTCTTCTGCTTTTATATTGAAGACCTGCAATATTCCTTGGTCAACAAAAGGTCCTTGCCTCAAGAATAAATGGTAGACCTGTCGGCCATCTATTATATGCAGAGGATCTAATCATATTAGATCACACCCAAGTTGGCCTACAAAGAGCTTTAGTCGAATTTTGATGTTTGGTGACCGAAGATGGAAAAAAAGTAAAACTGATAAGTGGATCTTGAACAATATGCAAATAAGGCCAAGCAGCGAAATAAGATACTTAGGTGTACAACTAAGTGGGACAAAGAATGAAGAACCCTGGAAAAAGATGTTAAAGATGAAAATAAAACAACTAACTGCACAAATAAACATCATTAACAAAATATATGGAAAGTTTTCCCTCCAACCTGTAATTACATTCTACAGGCTCAGAGTAATACCAATACTAATATATGGCGGAGAAACTTGCATGAACATCGGAGAAGACTTTTGGAATGCCTTGGAAGGGGTATTTTGGAAAAACATTTTACCAATACTGATAGCCACCCCAATGTCGGTGATTCGCCATGAGCTTGGTTTAACAGCATTATACACACATATCATGTATAACAAGCTTATGCTCAACAGAAAATCAATGAGTAGCATTATGCCACCTCAATTCGAAGTGTTCTGTGAAAACAACAACTTCACAGAAAAGGCAATTGGAGACTGAAAAAAGAGAATGATCAGACTCTTAAAGATTTGGGACTGAATAAAAACAATCTAGCAGAAAACCCAAAGTTAGTCTAAAGAACGATATGGGCTAAGGATTGGTCTAAAACTGAAATAAAAAGAGCATTATCAAAGACTCATACACTTCTATAAACAAATTGTGGAGTCATGTCTATAACACCTGAATATCTGAGAAAATTCCCAAATTGTAAACAAAGAGACCTATTACTGCGTTTTAGACTCAATGTCCTGCATAATAAAACAACTATGGCAAGATATAACAAAGAACCAATATGCATAAACTGCAGATTATGCAAACAAAATTAAGAATCTCTTAGCCATTTAGTATTATCTTGTACAAAATTGAGAGATATAAGAAATGTGTATCTCAGGAGTAACAACATTGTAGATCTATGTGGCTTAGATTCAGAAAAATGGTGGAATCTGACATATGATTGTCAAACAGCAAGAATTAATTATGCATCAGCTAAATTCCTGAAACAAACATTTAAAGTATTAGAACATTGCAGAGAAAATGATGAAAATCAGAAGTAGCATCAGGCTGGACAATAAGCAAGCCAGCCACAGCACATCTAGATAAAACTGAAATGCTTTGTTTGATTTAATGTTGAAAGTGTAGATTAATTATTGTTCGTGTGTGATTTGGCTGCTCCTGTTTTTGTGCATGATCTTTTAAACTGAATCAGAAATTGTGAAAGGTTTGTAATAAACCATATACACTGATAAAAATGTTTTTTTTAAAAAAAAAGAAATCTGATTTAACTAGCCGATCAGTGACCTATTAGTAATTTGTTAAGATAAATATAGTGAAATGCGTGAGAGATTTCCACTTTTTCCAAAAACAGAGAGGAAAAGTGCAGAGTAAAAGTGACTCTTTTAATTTCCACTCAGTTTTGGAAATGTGGAAGGCCCCCTTGAGTGCAATTTCTAGTTTTTAAAAGACACGCATGAAAACCATCCTTATTACCCATAACTTTGGATCATCATTTCTTTTCATCGTTGAACTAAAGCTGGCCTATTGTCAACCCAGCAAACAGTGAAATCCAGTCCTGATTTCAGAAAGACCCCAAAATATGTCCACACTGAAATTCATTAGATTTTTCTTTTCTCATATATGTTCATTGTGGTTATCCTTAAAAACTCGACTGGATTTTACTCTTCGATCTGTGGACAATCTCCGCTCTACATTTGGACTTTTAGTGTGAAGCCTGTGTCATTTAGGCCACACTTGTCTCGGCACTGCCTTAATTTCATCGTTGTAGTCCTTTGGACTCGGCCGCCAAAATTGGGTTCATCTTAAGTTGAGGCCTGAGTGTAAATGCATTTGGTGGTCGAAACAGAATCTCTTTTCTTATTGTAGGACCACCTCTTCCTCTGCACTACCACATTTCTTCCACGCTCTCTTCTCACATTGATAGGCCTCTTTCATATCATCCGATACCTGAAAGTCCCAGCAGGTAATATATATAATCTGGTGGACATTCTAGAGGAGCAATTATGCGTGTTTTTTAATGGATCCAGTTGCAGGCATAAGATGTTTGCAACATTTACAGAACTGCTATGGTGAGTGAACGTTTCAGGTTATTCCACAATATAGGTGTCTAAAAGAGTCTTTTTAATTTAGTGTGCATTTTTAAGCAACACTAGAACTCCTCCTATTTTTTCAGCTGAACATATGGAGTCAGAGGTCCAAGAATCCATGTGGAACAAATGGTATCCAGTAGAAACCATTTGTAACTGGTCTAGTGGAATTTCCAACATGGGAAGTACTTGCATTGAGTTGCTAGTAAACAAGGTGGTTCTTGCACCGCCTGCTGCGTATTGAGTGTTGAATTTAGCAATAGTCATTGTGACAACGTTTCTTGTTTATGCCAAGAGGATGGGACTAGGATGACAATGATGCTCTGGTACCCACCACCCGATCCATATTGTAGGGCCCAGAGGAGGTATATGGGATATCCTTTGTCTCCCAAGTTCATCCTTAGAGATGTTGATATCCCACACCATGCCACAACACAACTGTATTGGGGGAAGCAAAACGTGCCACGTAACAGAATGAGAGAAGAACTGCAAGTAGGTTTGCAGCTCTGCGACTGCACATAGCCACGTAACATATCATACCCGTCACACAACTGATGGATCATTGCTGGTAACCACAGGGTATTAGGTCAAATGCTCTTTTTTTTAAAACAACTATAAAAAAAGATTTAGAAAGACCGCTCTGTGACCGCACAGAGCATTCTTTCTAAATCCAACTGTCACGCCCCTGCCGCACACGAGTGCGCGAAGGGGCTGACAGCCACGCCAGGAACCGGAAGCGCTGATGAGGCAAGTGTGTGTTTGTGTGTGTGTTGTATGTTTGTGTATGTTTGGGTTGGGGGAGTCTTGGGTGGGGGCTCGGAGGGTGAAACGCCCCAATTTAGAATGAATCACGCCAGCGAGGTGGGGTGGTAGGGCTTGGGGCGGTGGAGGAGTGGGGGCGAGGTAATGTCTTTTTTTCGTTTGTTGTAGGCTGCCTAAATTGGCCGAATAAAATTAGGACGCCAGTGCTCCCAATAAACGGCATCCATTCCCCACAAATGCTTTCTCACTACACACAATGAAACCCAGTTGAGCAAGTGTTCCCCTCACGATCCTTCTACATGAGGAATAACTGGGCCTTAGAGTCTGGGGCCAGCAAGGGTGTCAGGAATGACAATAGGGAGTCGGAATCATTGTGGTTAAGTAGAGACGTAGAGAGCAGGAGAGATAGGGAGAGAGCAAGAAAGAGAGAGAGAGAGAGAGAGAGAGAGTGAGGGAGAACATGAGACAAAAAGGAAGACTGGAGATCCAGGGTGGAGAGGAGAGCAGAGAATGGAAGGAGTAGGCGGCAGGACGAACAGTGTGGGAAGTAGGTGGTGCAGAGGCAAGAAGAGGAGTGCAGTAGGTGAAAAGAGGAGGAGGGAGGAGGTACAAGGAAAACTGAGGAGGGAAGGAGAATGGAGAATGAAGGAAAGGTGGCAGAACTAAATCGTGCAGTGGAGGTGAGAGGAGCAGAGAAGTGGAGGAGTACGTGAGAAGAGCAGAGGTGAAAGAAGTAAAAGTAGAAGTAGGTGGGGAAGGGGCGATATCACTGGTGGAGAAGGATGGATAAGAGCGGAGATGTAAACTGGAGGAACGAGCTGCATGGTGAGGTGACATGGCGCTCATAGAGGAAAGAGGAAGGGAGAAATAGAGAGAGGGATACACTTAGGAGGGATAACATAAGGAACAAGCTAGAGCACAGAGGAGTAGAGGTGAAAGGGAGACAGCGAATATCCCCACGGTTCTGACAATTCACCAAATCATTCAGTCGTGGCGAGAACATGGGCTTTAGCTGAGTGGTTGGAAGGAGCGGATGAACCCTGCCAGCACCAAGCTAGAGGGAGAAAGTAAAGCCCCAACACCCAGTGGCCAGCTGCTGCACATGAGTCTGACACAGGACCCCAGTGGCCAGCTGTTGCATGTGAGTCTGTGGTCAGCTGCTGCATATGAGTCTGTCAAAGGACCCCAGTGGCCAGCTGCTGCATATGAGTCTGTGGTCAGCTGCTGCATATGAGTCTGACACATGACCCGAGTGGCCAGCTGCTGCATATGCGGCTGACACAGGACCGCACTGGCCAGCTGCTGCATGAGTCTGACACAGGACCCCACTGGCCAGCTGCTGCATATGAGTCTGACACAGGACACCAGTGGCCAGCTGCTGCATATGAGTCTGACACAGGACCCAAGTGGCCAGCTGCTGCATATGTGGCTGACACAGGAGCCCAGTGGCCAGCTGCTGCATATGCGGCTGACACAGGACCCCACTGGCCAGCTGCTGCATGAGTTTGACACAGGACCCCAGTGGTCAGCTGCGGCATATGAGTCTGACACAGGACCCCATTGGCCAGCTGCTGCATATGAGTCTGACACAGGACCCCAGTGGCCAGCTGCTGACTATGAGTCTGTGGTCAGCTGCTGTATATGAGTCTGTCACAGGACCCCAGTGGCCAGCTGCTGCATATGAGTCTGTGGTCATCTGCTCCATATGAGTCTGACACAGGACCCCAGTGGCCAGCTGCTGTATATGCGGCTGACACAGGACCCCACTGGCCAGCTGCTGCATGAGTCTGACACAGGACCCCAGTGGTCAGCTGCTGCATATGAGTCTGACACAGGACCCCACTGGCCAGCTGCTGCATATGCGGCTGACACAGGAGCCCAGTGGCCAGCTGCTGCATATGAGTCTGTGGTCAGCTGCTGCATATGAGTCTGACACAGGACCCCAGTGGCCAGTTGCTGCATATGCGGCTGACACAGGACCCCACTGGCCAGCTGCTGCATGAGTCTGACAGAGGACCCCAGTGGCCAGCAGCTGCATATGAGTCTGACACAGGACCCCAGTGGCCAGCTGCTGCATATGCGGCTGATACAGGACTCCACTGGCCAGCTGCTGCATGAGTCTGACACAGGACCCCAGTGGTCAGCTGCTGCATATGAGTCTGACACAGGACCCCAGTGGCCAGCTGCATGCGGCTGACACAGGACCCCACTGGCCAGCTGCTGCATATGCGGCTGACACAGGAGCCCAGTGGCCAGCTGCTGCATATGAGTCTGACACAGGACCCCAGTGGCCAGCTGCTGCATATGCGGCTGACACAGGAGCCCAGTGGCCAGCTGCTGCATATGCGGCTGATACAGGACTCCACTGGCCAGCTGCTGCATGAGTCTGACACAGGACCCCAGTGGTCAGCTGCTGCATATGAGTCTGACACAGGACCCCAGTGGCCAGCTGCTGCATATGCGGCTGACACAGGACCCCACTGGCCAGCTGCTGCATATGCGGCTGACACAGGACCCCAGTGGTCAGCTGCTGCATATGAGTCTGACACAGGACCCCAGTGGCCAGCTGCTGCATATGCGGCTGACCCAGGAGCCCAGTGGCCAGCTGCTGCAGATGAGTCTGTGGTCAGCTGCTGCATATGAGTCTAACACAGGACCCCAGTGGCCAGCTGGTGCATATGCGGCTGAGACAGGACCCCACTGGCCAGCTGCTGCATGAGTCTGACACAGGACCCCAGTGGTCAGCTGCTGCATATGAGTCTGACACAGGACCCCAGTGGCCAGCTGCTGCATATGCGGCTGATCCAGGAGCCCAGTGGCCAGCTGGAGCCCAGTGGCCAGCTGCTGCATATGAGTCTGACACAGGACCCCAGTGGCCAGCTGCTGCATATGAGTCTGACACAGGACCCCAGTGGCCAGCTGCTGCATATGCGGCTGACACAGTAGCCCAGTTGCCAGCTGCTGCATATGAATCTGACACAGGACCCCACGGCCAGGTGGTGCGTGGTGTCAATTCACCACCAGAGAAGCAAGGCGACATCCTGACAAGTGCAGACGCAAGCCAACAAAGATTCCACATGCTGCCAAGGTAGAAATGCAGGGAGACTGAAAGCCCAGAGACTGTGACTGATTGACGCCATGGAAGGCTGCGCTAGAATCATGAGAGAGGAACCGAATGAATATCACGGCCCTAAAACAAGTTGACATTGCTCCATGCATTCCTGAAATGTCCCACCTTATGAGTGCAGTTTAACTTATTTTTCAGTTGTTTTCCTAAAGACTGGGAACCTTATTTCTTGCCTCAGGGTCCTGTCGATCCCTTTGCCATGATGCCAACTTAACACATACCTAGGGTTGCCAGGTATCCTACTAAAATAAAAAACATGAAAATCCCGAACACAAAAATGCTGAATTTCGCATTGCACATTTCACCCCAATTATATGTGTGTGGGGGAGGGGGGATTAAGGTAATACAAAATATGAAGGGAGTATGGGGGAGCTGTCACATCTGCGGACAAAAAAATTGGACATTTTCGTGTTCAGGCTTTTATTCTTCTCAGTATTGACGTAGGTCCTACCAAAAGGTGTTTCCCGCTCCAAACCCCCAGCATCCTTACTGTTGTAATGGGCAGCATGTCGGGCATTAATTGGTGAGTCTGCTTGGCAAATGAAAACAAAGTAACAGCAGGTCACCGGCATGGGAGATATAGAGATTATCCATGGAGGTACATTAATGGGAAGTGTGGGGGCAAGGAAGGTTGAGAGGCCCTCAACATGCAAACCGTCAACAACCCAACCAAAGACAAGGCAACCGTCAAGCTAAAAGCTTGTGCCGCAGTCTCGGGTCCTCCGCTGCACACACCGATACGATGTGAAATAGGCAATCATGCCTCTGTGCAGCGGTGGTGGACTCGTCTTGACACAGCGCGCAGGAGTGCGGATCCTCGCGACAGCAAGGATGAAGAATCATATTGGGCCGAATTCCCCACGGTGGGCCAGTGTTTGCGGCTTCATTCGTTGCTGCCAGATTGTTTGGACAACCTCTGACTCTGCTGGGCTTCTCTCAAGACATGGCATATTCACAAACGTTTCAGTGCTAAATTATTGAGAGGCCCAACTGGGAAGCCCATCTCTGCGGCAAGGTCGCAGTCAGGCTGGCCCAGCGGCAAATTGGGAGATTTACAAAGAGGCTGCAGCGGTGCCAGTCACGCGCCAGATCTCCTTAGCCTTGCAACTGTTCCTGTGTATCCCTGTTCAGAAAATGCTCAGAAAGAATGCGCAACAGGAGGCTTGCAGGTGTCCTGAACAGTTCTTTGAGAACACAGTTTACAAAAGGCCAACACCAATTCTCCCCTGAGTATAATAAGCACGTTTACTCCCTTTAAGTCCCCTTGCCCTCTACATTCTTGCTCTAATCAGAATGATAAACAAGTAGCATTTGAAGACCAACATTAGCAGTCTACAAAGGGGTTACTGTTCTAGTACATACAGGATACTTTTTATGAAGAACATCCAGTAAGGTAGATGTAGTATCAATGCATAACCATATGTAAAAGGTACATGCACCCCATAATAGACATATAACTCACATTAGCTGCCTCACAGAAAGCAAAAGTGCTAATGCATGGATAGAGCCCACCAATTGGAAGGAAGGAGAATGCTACACATACCGTAGCATGGATAGTGGAGGCTGATTAGAAGCTACCAGGAAGGTGTCTTTATGCAGACAGACTGAGATTAGAAGTGGGATATGGTTTTCAAATAGTGTTACCATTAGATATCAAAGGAACAAATACCTGTGATGTGTGATATAACTATGTTCACTACTAACACAGTGAAACCATGAATAAGGCTTTTATGAAGATCAAACCATGAGAAAGAAATCACTCGGAAGGGCTGACAATTTTGAAAGGTTTAGGGACTGGCAATATTGAGAGGTTAGGCAATACAAGATTAAATGAGATGCCCAGGATCACACATTGGTTAAGGGGTGAATGGGTGACGCTGGAATTTGTGCGAACTATGCAATTTCTGCATTTGAACACTTTCTTTTCCAGTTCTTACCATGAACTACAACAATCTCATTTTATTAAAAAAAATGGTCATGGAAAGTACACAAATCACATTACCAAACATGACCATTTTGAAACAAAATATTATAGAAGGGTGTTGTGCAAAATGGGAATGGTTATAGCTTCATTCTCTCCATCATCAAGGGAAGCACACAAGTACCAGCATACCAATCGATGTGATTTAACACATTTAATCTGAGTTTGTCTTTTGTATTTTAAAGCTTTAAATATTTCCAAAACAATGGCTTGTGACATTTTCATTTATAAACATGCATAAAAACTTTGACTTTTACCAAAAAGCAAAGCGTTTTTTGTGTCAAACAAGCAGACCTTAAAATATGCTTGCCTGAGGCCTGCAACATATGGTCCGCTCTCTTTTGTCTACCAACCCTTCCACCCAAATGGCCTACACAAGAAGAAAGATCAAGTAATGGGATAAACGATACCAGCAGCATGCAAGAAGGCAAACCTCACAGAAGACAGCACAGTAATGTAAGATATAGTAGATGATATGACCAGGATCACTGTATCATCTGCTGGCAAATCCAGGACACAAACATTAACGCTGTCGTTCCATAATCTTGAATTTTGATACTTATTCACCTCTTGGACTAACAGTTTATGCCATCGTAGGAGGCAATTGCCTAGGTTTTACAACACCCCATCTGAACAAACCAATTTCTAGACCTTCACCATACGGATGATATGTTCGTTTTTATAGCAACCCCTGTCTGGTGCAGGTACATTGCTGATAATATCAGATGTTGTTCCGCAAAACCAAGCACATATGCAGGCAGGTTTATAAACTTCAGACATAGGAAAGGCTCAGTCAGCCTTGCTGGAATGTGATATTCTAATCTTCCATATGAACACATATCTCTGCAATGGGTGCTTCACCCAATGAGCTAACTTCTGGACCATTGTGGCACTCAATTTATCAATATGCATTTCACCTTTGCCTATTGCATATGATCAACATACTTCCCACAGGAAGGAAAGAATGCTACAGAGTTATACCATAAAGAACAAACTATGTATACCACAGTGAACACAGAAAGCAATACATGATGAACTGATCAAGGCAGAAAGGCAATGGGTTTAGCAATGAACTTAGAGCCTCAGCAGCACCCCATAAAATATCCGGACGTGTGCTATTTAGGACTGGTGAACAATGGAATCTTAGTTCTTCAGATCAGCTAGCCTGGTGGGGCCCCCTCCAAGGCAGGAGCCCTAGACAAGTGCCCCTTTTGCCCTCCCATAAAACGTCTCTGATAATGCCTACTCCATAGGACAACCAGATACGTAGAAAAATAATTATAAGGACTAAGAGACATATAACCCACTAAGCCAAAAACTCAAACTTCTGGATACTTAACTCATACAAAAATCAACACAACCACCTTCTCGCAGAGCAAGCGCTGGGGACCAATTCCGTTGTGATGGTGCGTGGTACAAATACCTTTAACATTAATATTAACATGTCTGTTGCAGGGTATTCGGGAATATGGGACACATTTCAGCTTTGTGCTAGATCATGCTAACTCTTCTTGGCTGATTCCAAGCATTGTGAACAGCTGTGCATGCCCTGCAATGTAAACATTCCGATGCCTGAGCTCCATCTTCATGTATAAAGTTCTTATTTGACATCTGCCCCTTGATCCTTACCAACCATTGCTTTTTGGCCGCTGACTGCACACGGGAGTCACGGGAGGGTGTTCTAAGCCATATCGATGATCTTTATTTATTTATTTAGCAATTTATATAGCACTCTAAGCACGAAGGCCTCTTCTGTGCATTCACTATTTGTCTTTGGTCCTGTGTCCCTTTGTTGATTGTCAGAGTGTTATGCGGCCACTGGTTTTCCAAGGACAACTTTGGTATTAGGTTCTAATAGTAGATGTCCTAGAGCCTAAGGCTTTACCAGGGTGATCCAAATAAAGTAGAGACAGCATAGATATACTGATTCAAACGTAGATTTAAAATCATAGGGGTACCCACTTTCTTTCCATTTTTTGCCATTGTTGTACTTGCCATGCCTTGAGGGTGGTATCATTCCCCACCTTGGGGGCAAATGTGTCTGCACCCCACCAACTGCATTCTTTTTATGGGTTTCCCTGTTACACGCCAAACTCTTCAAATTTCCCTCATGCAGCGCCGGAGCAGAGTTTCACCACATGGCTTCCCACTCCGTTCAGGATTTCCAAAGCCAACCTGCAGGGATCAGTATTCCGATTCCAATGCATATGCCTGATTCAAAAGGACCTTGCATGCATTGCCATCACCTGAGAGAATCCGGTCAAGAGCAATCCACAAGAGTTATTTGCAATGGATGCTACATATCTGCACATCAAAGGCTCACCTAGATTCACTGTATGAAGTTTCCACAGCCGTGAGAAGCTGTAAACTGCCCAGACGTAGGTCCCTGAATCTGCTTCATGCAACAAATCTGGAGACTCAGCCGGAAAGTGTCCACACACATATACATGGAAGCGGTGACCTTTCTAATGGTTTCCCCCATTAAACAGAATGCGGTTATCTTATGATTTTCTTCTGTGAATATCATGTAAGTCATAGTGCTAGGCAGAATATTTAGATTTTTAATTTGTAAATTGTCATACCTTATGTCACTTAGCTTTACCCCTAAGTATATTTAAATTCTGCCATATCAGGCCTTGGCAGATGTGCTCTTGTACGTGTCTGAGGTTCTGTGCCATTCCTTTCCATTGGTGCTTCTTTGATATTGATCCCTTTTTGGGTGTTTTTTGAATACCAAGCATTTCTTTGGTTTACTGTTCAGTGGACCCAGTTGCTTTTCTTTTTCTTGATCCTCGTCCATTTTGTAATGAATATCTAGACACCCTGGGAGCCTTTGGAGACTGATCAGGGAGTAAGAAATAAGAGAGGGTGCTTATGGGCACGCTCTAGGACGTGGACAAAATCTTCTCTCACAAGCCGGTCCATTTAGAGGAGAGTTGTCCAACTCCAGGCCTCGAGGGCCGTCTCCATGTCAGGTTTTCAGGATACCCCTCATTAATATTCATGAGATAAATTTGCATGCAATGATTCTAAGCGATGCACATTTTTCCTCATGAAAATTAATGAGGGATATCCTGAAAACCCACCAGGATCTCAGCTCTGGAGACCTGGAGTTGGAAAACCCCGATTTACAGCATGCCAATAATAAAACAGATATAAATTCCACAGTCTGATTTGCTCCACAAACTCTTATACATCCACCTTCATTTTTGCGTCATTGAATCCCAGGAAGCTCTTTCTCGTGAGGGCAAAGCACCTTCTTTCTTCATGTTCGTGTGGGTCCTCGTACGTGATGGGGAAAAGATTAAGGTCATTTTACTTGGTCTTTCTTTTCAATGTTAGGTCTCTACGGACTACTCTAGCTACTTGCCGCTCCTGCTGGGTCTGGTGTTTTTGGTCCTTCTCTTCTTGGGGAGGGAGGGGTGCCCCACAACCCCCCTGATTTGTTTTAGCTCATCAGTAAGATAATCCCTAGTGTCTCCTTGGATGGGTGCACTGGTACCGTTTTCAGCCTCTCTCTCTAGTATTTGACTATTTGTTCATCCTCATTGATGATCATCTTTTCAGAGCCTTTCCTCAATTTGACATTGATGGGTTTGAGGCCAATGTCTGCATCCAGGGCACCACTAGGGTCTGCCTGCAGGAGGCAGAGTACTTGTTTCCAAAACATGCACTGGGCCACTTATACATTTGTTGACTTTTTTCTGAGGCCCTTTACCCCAAATCTCTGTGCCAGAGGCTCAGTGTAAGCTGGGGAATCATTTAATTGGAGGGGCATAAATATTTGCCACAAATATGTGAGAGTGACTGAGCATAGTGAGGGTAGCCACAGGAGGAGAGTATGGGACAGCTGGAGATGAAAGGAAGTTGATGACGCGAGGGAACCGCCTATCAAAGAGGAGCAGATTGGCCTGAGGGCCTTGCACCATCACAGTACCATTAAGGTACACATTAATGATGACTCTGGAGGAGTCAAAGGAATCCACAAGAACTTCCAACCAAGTGCCACCATTAATGGGAGAGGAGGAGACATGATGGAGCACAGAGATCATATGAGGGGTCCAGAGATCTGGCGAAGGAACGACAAATAGGATTTCAGTGAGGGTTTTTCTGGCAGAGGCACTGGAATTGGTAGCAGCAATGGGTAGACCTGGGTTGGAGGCCAAGATATCCTTTTTATATGTATCATTAATATCAGTGTGTATAGGCCCATATTACCAAATGACTGTGAATGCAAGTAAATATCTAAGACCAAATGATAATGATGTGTTATTATATAGCACATATGCTTAAACGCTTTAAATAGAACAAACATACATGCAATATCACCAAACCTGTGTTGATACTCATTTATCAACCTCAGAAGGATGAAAGGCTGAGTTGGCTTTGCCGGGATTCAAACCTGCATCCTGCAGATCACACACACATTGCAGCAGCAAGCACTCAACGCCCTGAGCTATCTTACCAGCTGTAGCTATCTTACCGGCTATAGTTAAATGAGCAATTACATGTCTGAATGTTCTCAAAGTCAGAAAACAAATTACACTCTGTAGTGGATATCATTAAACTGGTAACTGAGATTTAACAGCAGGCCAGTTCATCTGCAGGTCTGGTGCAAAGTTGGCCACATGTCAAGCCTGCATGGATCTACTTTTCAGGCTTTAGAGGTTGGCAAAATACATACTATTGGGAGGGTTCATGACTGTGTATTGAAGAATTTAGAGTAGCGGGGGAAAAGTAGCACATCCACAAGGCATCCCGTACTCTGGACACTTGTTACCTCATACATGCAAACAAACATCCTGACCAGCATGCCATGGAGATAGAAAAGATAAACACATTACAACAAAGCATTAATTGTGGCACAAGGAAATCAAGGGCCACTTTATGTGCTATGGTCAAACATTTCTACAATGTACACAAGCTTTTAGGCACAAAGATTTTGTGAAGTGACCGAGGACAACAAGATAGAATGTCTTGTGATGATCGTAACAGAGAAAATGGCAGAAAAAAACATGCTATAACTGCAACTTGCAAAAAGCAAAATGCATAGTCCGAAATGGATGCTTATTCTACTCTAAATGCTTTTTGGAGGTTTTTGCCTGCACTGTGAATATGGGGTGTTAAAGAACAGACTAAATCAGTGACTCACCCCCTGAAGTGTGTTTGAAATAAACATTTAATGAGGCTAGCAATTAATGTATAAAATTCCAGAAAGACAAATTATTTGTTATTCCTATTCTTTCTTATTTAGGGACAGGTCACTGCTCAAAGTGTTACACTTGTGGAACCCTCTCTTTTTTTAAGAAACCTGAACAAGAAAGGCAGCCACTCCAGAAACAAAGAGCCTCATTGCACTGGCCACAGGCCAGGAGCTTCAATTTGTTTAAAAAAAGAAATGCGTTTAGGGGTAGCAAGGGAGACTACAGGGGTAGCAAGGGAGACCTCAGGGGTCACAGATGCGACCCCTGGAGACCCCCAAATGATGTCCCTGGGTGCAACGTTTTGTGCGTGGCCTGTCACCTTAGAAACAATGGAATATTTATGAAAGACTGATTGACTACCCCTCTCTTCTAGTCATGTATGGAAGCTCAGGTAAGAGTAAAGGGGAACCTATACTTATAATTAGTTAGGTTATCGCCTCGTTGAGAAAAATAGCGCTGACACTGCTGCTTATTACAAAATATCTATCTCTTTAATGATTATAAAAAATACATCTTAAAAAACATTTCAAACTAAATTTTCAATCATAGCATTCATCATTTATCTCATCTAACAGGGGAGTTCTAAAACTGGAAAAAACACTTAGTGCATAACATTTCATCAAATATGCATTCATGACATGGAAAAAGACATTGGTTTTTCCTTTGAACGGTCGACATATGTTTCGGCCCAAAATCGTGTACCACTGTTGTCAGCGGTGTTCACGGAAATCAATGCAGGGCCATCTTCAGGACAACAATTACTTTATGGTAGATCAATCTTGTTCCCCATTAGTACACAAACACATCTACAAGAGATACATAAGTAAACATATATTGAAATAGTGTGAAAACATTAGTTTAAGAAAAAAAGAGAGACTGAGAGATTGTGTATTTCAACTCAACTAATTTTAAGAGTGATGGCTAGTTTTTTATGTATAGTACTAGACCCCCACTTAACACTCCTGGTCCATAAACTGTAATTTAGACTATTGAGAATAATCGGACTTGCAGGTATCTTTAAATTTCTTAGAAAACCCTTGTCTGATATTTTTGTATTGATCAAAAAAGAACTACAACCTAATTAATTTTATATTTGTACTGATTTCTGCAATTAATTAGAAATGCCAAGAAGGAACTTACTTATTCACGTCTTTTATTTATGTTTCGAGAATTTCATCTTGATTGAGCTGTAGCTGGCTCTTTTGTTATTGTACTTGATCGTGTTCAAGAGAGTAGAGTCAATGAAGCTCCCTGGTGTGCATGCCTACAAATAATTGAAAAGTCACTACTTCAATATGGTGACTCTGTTGATATCAACTTAGTGCATGATAATTGAAGCCGTGAAAAAACAAATTAACAACTTACATCGTGATAACAACTATTGTATATATGGTTTCACGTTGAATATCGCCTGGTTCCTTTCAGAATGTTATTTGGGCAGGTGTTCGAAAAACGATTTGTTTCCTAAGATAACAAAGCAGAAAAAACGTATAGATGTTAGACATTCTCGGTCTAAGACGCCTAGTCATACGTAACTGAATTCCGTGTGTTAGCCATTTTATATATAGCCTCTTCTTGCATTTGTTTTCTTGACAAATGATATAACGTGGTTGTGAGCTTTTATTAACTCACGCGTGTTCTACAATTGTTAACGTCTAAGCCTAATTACTTCTGGGATACCCAAACATGTGCGGAGCCTGGCGTTTTTTAGGCAGGAGCATTTAACCTTTTACAAAATGCAACGACTATTTTGTGCTTTTGCATCTTAGAGTCTTATCTGTATGCCGGCCCGCTTCCTTTCAAAGAAATACGACCAATATCATATGTTTTCTTTGTTTTTTAGAGATAGCCGTTACCCTACATTACAAGTGTGTTTGTTACTTGTTAACATTAAAGTAAAGGTGGGTGTATATACCTCATATAAAAAATAACACCCGCAGTGCGAAACTCAAAATACCTTTTGGCTAATTCAAAGTTGAAAATAGCGGTGTACCACCTCATTTACCTTGCTTTGGCTGTACATGCGCTCAGGAGATGCAGCCTGTCTTCCCAGGTGCACGCGAAGTCTCAATGTGTGAAGAGATTTCTTCTGTTTGCAACCAGCAAGGTTAAAATACTATCACGTGATCCCATTACGTGATGACACGTACTTACAAGGTTTATGGGACATGTGGTCCAACACTAATACCACGCAAAATACGAGGCTCAGTATACCTTTTAAATAGTTTTAAAAATAGTGGTAAAGCACCTCATTTACCTTGTTTAGCGCTATACATGCGCTCAGGAGAAACGACTTGTCTCCCCAGCTATGCGCGAAGTCTCAGTGTGAGAGGGAACGGACCTGAGAAGTTGGAATTGTATTGCATGATTCCGATCCATATTGCTACGTAATTACAAGATTTGTGGGAATTGTAGTGCAATATGGAACCATTTTTATTTTAATTTTTCATTTCATTTTAGAGAGACCATGGCATCTGCAACATGATCTTCTATTGAATTAGACTTTTCTCATGTACACTTACTTGTAAAATCACGATAAATGTGATATTGTTGTAAATAATCACCTTTCGCTTTCGTCCTTGAACCATTCCGGTATGATAAATACTCTTGTTGTAAGGTGTTGAGCATAATCACCTATATTAGAGTATGGATAGAACCAACTCTTATTACAGAGAATATTTCCTTGTAATTAACATTTTCAACACTGTTGACATGTACCAATTAAATTGGATTAATAAGAAAGGTTTGACACGCGCTGCCACTGAAGTACTAAGTATTGTAAGCTGCCTACATGGTATTTTAATGTGTTCGAAAATTTTAACAAGCATTATTGTTAAAAGAAAGCAAAGAATGACTTGTTGTTATAGATGACATTAGAAAAGGGTGTTCCATTCTATGGTGATGTTGAGGCCATGTTTAACCGTATCTAGGTTATAAATCCATTTCTGCTCACATCTCGTTAAGTTGAGATCCATATTGCCACCCCTTGGGGATGGTTTAATAACCTGGATCACACACCAAAGAAGATCAGTACATTTGTGTTGTTTATGAATATAATGTGCAACAAGAGGTTTATTGTCAATTTTGTTTTGAATACAGGATTTGTGTTCGCAGATCCTTTGGCGTACTTGACGTTTTGTCTTACCTATATATACCAAGTCACAAGGACATTTAATGGCATATAATGCCCATTTAGTGAGGCAATTAGTGAAGGTCTTCAACTGTATTGTAGTATTACATAATTGAATGCTTTTCATTGTGGTTGTCTGTGCACATACCGAGCAATTGCCACATCGGTGGTGACCCACTACCGGTGGTAAGCCTCAAAGTTGAGTTTGGGTGTTTATCATCTTGGGGGGATTAAGATAAGTATGAACTAAAGAGTCTTTAATAATACGTTGTCTTTTGAATGCAAAACGGGGCATGGAGGGATTATAGTCCTCTGTTTTTATCATATGCCAATTTCTCTTAATAATTTTCCTGAGGTGGCCGCTGATAGGACTATATGTGCTCACACATGTAATTATTTCTTCCTTGTTCCGTTGCACAGGTTCTAGACAGGTAGTCCTATTGATGTGTAGTGCTCTTTTATATACCTGATGAACAGTCTTTTTGGGATACCCTCTGTCTTGTAGCCTTCTTTTTAGTGATTTACCATGATTTTTGTACATTTCCACTTGTGTGCAGTTCCTGCGGATGGGCAGGAACTGCCCATATGGAAGGCCTTCCTTCAGACTCAATGGATGGAAACTTTGGTAGTTGAGCAGCGTATCTTTGTCCGTCAGTTTCCTATAAAGAGTCGTTTCAATATCTCCTGTGTTTGTTTTCTGTATTTGGAGATCTAAAAATGGAATGGTGTGTAAATCTGTATGGATGGTAAACTGTATATTCACATTTTAGGTGTTCAACCATTCATGAAACTGAGCTAGATTGTCTGGGGTATCTCTCCAAATCATATAGACATCGTCTATGTATCGTAGCCATGTTATAATTGAATTGGAGTAAGGATTAGATGGATTGAAGATCGATTGTTGTTCAAGATCGTCCATATATAAGTTGGCCAAGTCTGGGGCAAAGGTTGCACCCATACTGGTGCCTTTTAGTTGGTTATAATACCGGCCGTTATATAGAAAGAAGTTTTCTGTGAGGGCTAGTCTAATGCATTCAAAGATGAAAGCAGTGGGGACGCTATTGAGTGTGCTAGTGCGTCTGTCTAAATACTTCACCATCACTCTTAAACAGTCTTGTTGAGGGATACTAGTGTAGAGGCTCACCACATCCAAGGTAACCAAGATGTCTGATGGATCTAGTTGACATCAATGGACAGTGGAAATTTAGTTTCCTTTTCGGACGAATACTACAAAAGAATTATGAGTATGCCATCATTGTTGGGAGACAATATTGAGAAGGCAGTCCCTGTATCACAATCAAATGATGCAGACCTTTTGATGCAAAAAAGAAAAAAATTGACACGGACAGAATCCCACGGTCAACTAATGCTGGCCTATTTAAAAGCAGGTATAATACCTGAGGGATTACAAATTAAAAATATTCCTAGAGTATTCACCAGCAATTCAAAATTTAAATGCAAGTTCAGTGGGGTCAGCAACAAGTGCTCAAGAGATCTATTGATATTAATCATAGACACAGCAGAAGAAGAAGCAGACCTACAAAAAACAGAAATATTAGCCCTAGAGGAAAAAATCAAACATGATAAAACTATCAAAGACATAAAGGCAACCCTCGATAAGATAGAAGACGAAATCAGCAAATTCAAGAAATTAACTTTAGACAAAAAAATCTGGAAGCTAAAGAAAGATGTTGAACAATACAAAGAAACCAAAACTTATCCATATCTTGTAGAAAGTTACTATGAGGATCTACAGAAAATCAATCAAGGTAAAGCTTACAACACAGGAAAGAGGAGGAAACCTTTTGTCAATTTCTCTAACTCCTCAAATGCATCCACAAGCAGTGGTTCGGATAATAGCCAAACAGGACCACCACCCCAATTTTTTCAGGGATGGGGCCAACGAGGTCGCAACAAGAACCAAGTACCACCCAGAATGCATACCAGGAATTGGCAGGGGCCTCCGCCGACCTGGTAGTTCCGATTTTCAACTTAACCCCATACATTCTTTCAGCTACGGAAATAAGTGTGCTATACAAGGGGTTCTCCTTCATACCAACTACCAGAGCTATATCCTTTGAGACAGAAATGGAACTTCAAAAATTTTATAGAACAATACGTCTCCAGTTTTTCTTTAGAAATCCTATTTCCTCTAGGAAAGAATCAACAACCACAGTTCTAAAATCTCCTTCAAAGTTTACCCCAACAAACGCAATGGTTAGTCCAGCAATAGTTGCGTTTGAACAAAGGATTTCTCATGAAATCCAAGGCATTATACAAACCAAAAATAACTCCAGAGATAATCTCACAAGATCAGAGAGAGAGGCTCTCAAATCCTTACAGCTAAATGACTCATTCATAATTAAGCCAGCAGATAAAAGAGGAGGAATAGTGTTATGGGGCAAAGAAGCATATGAAACAGAGGTCATGAAACATCTGAATGATAAGACTTCATATAGGGAACTGTTACAGGATCCCACACCAAGGCTCCAAGATGAAATAACAAGCTTGATGAAACATGTTATGGATGAAGGATGGATAGATCCGGAGGAAAAAGATTTCCTGGTCAATTTACATCCGACCACTCCTGCTTTCTATATCCTCCCTAAAATTCATAAAGATGATGAAACACCCCCTGGGAGACCTATTGTAGCGGCTATTAACTCAATTCTTGAGCCACTTTCAATCTATTCTGATTGGTTTCTCAGACCCTTTGTGTCTAAAATGACATCATATGTAAAAGACACTGCAAGCATGCTCAAAAAATTAGAGTCCCTTCAACTAGATCCATCAGACATCTTGGTTACCTTGGATGTGGTGAGCCTCTACACTAGTATCCCTCAACAAGACTGTTTAAGAGTGATGGTGAAGTATTTAGACAGACGCACTAGCACACTCAATAGCGTCCCCACTGCTTTCATCTTAGAATGCATTAGAGTAGCCCTCACAGAAACTTCTTTCTATATAAAGGCCGGTATTATAACCAACTAAAAGGCACCAGTATGGGTGCAACCTTTGCCCCAGACTTGGCCAACTTATATATGGACGATCTTGAACAACAATCGATCTTCAACTCATCTAATCCTTACTCCAATTCAATTATAACATGGCTACGATACATAGACAATGTCTATATGATTTGGAGAGATACCCCAGACAATCTGGCTCAGTTTCATGAATGGTTGAACACCCAAAATGTGAATATACAGTTTACCATCCATACAGATTTACACACCATTCCATTTTTAGATCTCCAAATACAGAAAACAAACACAGGAGATATTGAAACAACTCTTTATAGGAAACCGACGGACAAAAATACGCTGCTCAACTACCAAAGTTTCCATCCATTGAGTCTGAAGGAAGGCCTTCCATATGGGCAGTTCCTGCGCATTCGCAGGAACTGCACACAAGTGGAAATGTACACAAATCATGGTAAATCACTAAAAAGAAGGCTACAAGACAGAGGGTATCGCAGAAATACTGGTCATCAGGCATATAAAAGAGCACTACACATCAATAGGACTACCTGTCTAGAACCTATGCAACGGAACAAGGAAGAAAAAATTACATGTGTGAGCACATATAGTCCTATCAGCGGCCACCTCAGGAAAATTATTAAGAGAAATTGGCATATGATAAAAACAGAGGACTTCAATCCCTCCATGCCCCGTTTTGCATTCAAAAGACAACGTAATATTAAAGACTCTTTAGTTCATACTTATCCTAATCCCCCCAAGGTGATAAACACCCAAACTCAACTTTGGGGCTTACCACCGGTAGTGGGTCACCACCGACGTGGCAATTGCTCGGTATGTGCACAGACAACCACAATGAAAAGCATTCAATTATGTAATACTACAATACAGTTGAAGACCTTCACTTATTGCCTCACTAAATGGGCAGTATATGCCATTAAATGTCCTTGTGACTTGGTATATATAGGTAAGACAAAACGTCAAGTACGCCAAAGGATCTGCGAACACAAATCCTGTATTCGAAACAAAATTGACAATAAACCTCTTGTTGCACATTATATTCATAAACAACACAAATGTACTGATCTTCTTTGGTGTGTGATCTAGGTTATTAAACCATCCCCAAGGGGTGGCAATATGGATCTCAACTTAACGAGATGTGAGCAGAAATGGATTTATAACCTAGATACGGTAAAACATGGCCTCAATGTCGCCATAGAATGGAACACCCTTTTCTAATGTCATCTATAACAACAAGACATTATTTGCTTTCTTTTAACAATAATGCTTGTTAAAATTTTCGAACACATTAAAATACCATGTAGGCAGCTTACAATACTTAGTACTTCAGTGGCAGCGCGTGTCAAACCTTTCTTATTGATCCAATTTAATTGGTACATGTCAACAGTGTTGAAAATGTTCATTACAAGGAAATATTCTCTGTAATAAGAGTTGGTTCTATTCATACTCTAATATAGGTGATTATGCTCAACACCTTACAACGAGAGTATTTATCATACCGTAATGGGTCAAGGACGAAAGCGATAGGTGATTATTTACAACAATATCACATTTATCGTGATTTTACAAGTAAGTGTACGTGAGAAAAGTCTAATTCCATAGAAGATCATGTTGCAGATGCCATGGTCTCTCTAAAATGAAATGAAAAATTAAAATAAAAATGGTTCCATATTGCATTACAATTCCCACAAACTTGTAATTACGTAGCAATATGGATCGGAATCATGCAATACAATTCCAACTTCTCAGGTCCATTCCCTCTCACACTGAGACTTGGCGCATAGCTGGAGAGACAAGTCGTTTCTCCTGAGCGCATGTATAGCGCTAAACAAGGTAAATGAGGTGCTTTACCACTATTTTTCAAACTATTTAAAAGGTATACTGAGCCTCGTATTTTGCGTGGTATTAGTATTGGACCACATGTCCCATAAACCTTGTAAGTACGTGTCATCACGTAATGGGATCACGTGATAGTATTTTAACCTTGCTGGTTGCAAACAGAAGAAATCTCTTCACACATTGAGACTTCGCGTGTACCTGGGGAGACAGGCTGCATCTCCTGAGCGCATGTACAGCCAAAGCAAGGTAAATGAGGTGGTACACCGCTATTTTCAACTTTGAATTAGCCAAAAGGTATATTGAGTTTCACACTGCAGATGTTATTTTTTATACGAGGTATATACACCCACCTTTACTTTAATGTTAACAAGTAACAAACACGCTTGTAACGTAGGGTAACAGCTATCTCTAAAAAACAAAGAAAACATATGATATTGGTCGTATTTCTTTGAAAGGAAGCGGGCCGGCATACAGATAAGACTCTAAGATGCAAAAGCACGAAATAGTCGTTGCATTTTGTAAAAGGTGAAATGCTCCTTCCTAAAAAACGCTAGGCTGCGCACATGTTTGGGTATCCCAGAAGTAATTAGGCTTAGACGTTAAAAATTGTAGAACACACGTGAGTTAATAAAAGCTCACAACCACGTTATATAATTTGGCAAGAAAACAAATGCAAGAAAAGGCTATATATAAAATGGCTAACACACTGAATTCAGTTACGTATGACTAGGTGTCTTAGACCGAGAATGTCTACATCTATACGTTTTTTCTGCTTTGTTATCTTAGGAAACGAATCGTTTTTCGAACACCTGCCCAAATAACCTTCTGAAAGGAACCAGGCGATATTCAACGTGAAACCATACATACAATAGCTGTTATCATGATGTAAATTGTTAATTTGTTTTTTCACGGCTTCAAATATCATGCACTAAGTTGATATCAACAGAGTCACCATATTGAAGTAGTGACTTTTCAATTATTTGTAGGCATGCACACCAGGGAGTTTCATTGACTCTACTCTCTTGAACACGATCAAGTACGATAATAAAGAGCCAGCTACAGCTCAATCAAGATGAAATTCTAGAAAAATAAATAAAAGATGTGAATAAGTAAGTTCCTTCTTGGCATTTCTAATCAATTGCAGAAATGAGTACAAATATAAAATTAATTAGGTTGTACTTCTTTTTTGATCAATACAAAAATATCAGACAAGGGTTTTCTAAGAAATTTAAAGATACCTGCAAGTCCGATTATTCTCAATAGTCTAAATTACAGTTTATGGACCAGGAGTGTTAAGTGGGGATCTAGTACTATACATAACAAACTAGCCATCGCTCTTAAAATTAGTTGAGTTGAAATACACAATCTCTCAGTCTCTCTCTTTTTCTTAAACTAATGTTTTCACACTATTTTAATATATGTTTACTTATGTATCTTTTGTAGATGTGTTTGTGTACTAATGGGGAACAAGATTGATCTACCATAAAGTAATTGTTGTCCTGAAGATGGCCCTGCATTGATTTCCGTGACCACCGCTGACAACAGTGGTACACGATTTTAGGCCGAAACATATGTCGACCGTTCAAAGGAAAAACCAATGTCTTTTTCCATGTCATGAATGCATATTTGATTAAATGTTATGCACTAAGTGTTTTTTCCAGTTTTAGAACTCCCCTGTTATATGAGATAAATGATGAATGTTATGATTGAAAATTTAGTTTTAAATGTTTTTTAAGATATATTTTTTATAATCATTAAAGAGATAGATATTTTGTTATAAGCAGCAGTGTCAGCGCTATTTTTCTCAACGAGGCGATAACCTAACTAATTATAAGTATAGGTTCCCCTTTATCCTTACCTGAGCTTCCATACATGACTAGAAGAGAGGGGTAGTCAATCAGTCTTTCATAAATATTCCTTTACAGATTGTACCTTCCCTCTGTTTTGACCCCACGTCAACAAAAAATAGGGATTACCCATTAATTTAAACCTTAGAAACAATTACATAGGGCTGGAGAGAACTCTGTGGGCTCTGGCTTTTCTGGTCGGTGAATTATTGGTTCAATTTTAAGCAAACACACATTTTGAACAGTTGTTCCTTAGAAAAGTAGTTTGTGGTCCCATTGAGTTCATCTGTGAATGTTGGGGAAGGGGACTGTAAGTACCAAAATGAACAAAATGGCAAATCCATGTCTTAATGAGTACACAAAAATGGCAGCGGTAAACATACGTGCATGGCATTCCCTTTCTTATCCTTACAATGGTTACTCCCGTGCACCCCCCTTCACTCTCCTTCCCACCACCACCTAACTCTGCCTTTGCCTGCCCCGACATATGGTGGTCAAAATGAGTGCTTCTGCGTTTTTTCTGTTGGCATGCTGATGCACGCGCAAAGACCCAACATGGTATATACCCGAAGACTGGATAATCACAGTCTTTTCTTTACTTGACCACTAGGCCTCTAGGCTTCGAAGTGTCACATTTGCTATTCTGGAGTTTGCTTCTTTGGAGAAATGAAACACATTCCCTGACAACAACAAAACGCCTTCCGGGTTCAAGGGGTTCGATTGAGCACACCTTGAGTCCATTCCACAGCTATACACTAATATTTGTTTAGCTTTAACTGCCTTCAAGTAACTTCACCCTGCTTCTAAGACATTTGAATTTAACTTCTCAAATGTTCTGCTTTTCGGACCCACAACCAATTTTGGCCGCATTAATGTGCATTCAAGCTATCGGAAACCTCGCCCCTCTGGCATTAATCTCATCTTTGCTTAACTCTTGTTCATTTAACCTCTCCTCTCTCTTTCCTGCCCCATACTCCTACCTCCTCCTCCATAGACTACGGTCCGTACCCCTTGGCCCCTAACCGCCCAGTTGGGGCACAATATGCCAACTTCCGGACAAACCTTAGTACTCTGAGACTACTAAGGTGGTGTTTTGACATAGTATGAAAACTTAATAGCATAGTTTAACATAAGGTAACGTAACATAACATGAGACAAAATGTCAGAACTGTAAAGTGTCTTCCAGGCTCTCATAATCTCTGCTTGCATTACATGTATTGAGTGTGGAGAAAGTTGGTTGGGAATGGGAAGTGCAAGACCAGGAGAACCATAATGCAAAGAATACCACCAGGACTGGACGAGGCGAGAATGCAAAGAATTACACCAAGACTGGATGAGGCCAGAATGCAAACAATAACACCAGGACTGGATGAGGCCAGGATGCAAACAATAACACCAGGACTGGATGAGGCCAGGATGCAAAGAATTACACCAAGACTGGATGAGGCCAGAATGCAAACAATAACACCAGGACTGGATGAGGCCAGGATGCAAACAATAACACCAGGACTGGATGAGGCCAGGATGCAAACAATAACACCAGGACTGGATGAGGCCAGGATGCAAAGAACAACACCAGGACTGGATGAGGCCAGGATGCAAAGAATAACACCAGGACTGGATGAGGCGAGAACGCAAAGAATAACACCAGGACTGGATGAGGCCAGGATGCAAAGAATAACACCAGGACTGGATGAGGCCAGGATGCAAAGAAAAACACCAGGATGAGGCCAGTATACAAAGAATTACACCAGGACTGGACGAGGCGAGAATGCAAAGAATAACACCAGGACTGGATGAGGACAGGATGCAAAGAATAACACCAACACTGGATGAGGCCAGAATGCAAACAATAACACCAGGACTGGATGAGGCCAGGATGCAAAGAATAACACCAGGACTGGATGAGGCCAGGATGCAAAGAATAACACCAGGACTGGATGAGGCCAGGATGCAAAGAATAACACCAGGATGAGGCCAAGATGCAAAGAATAACACCAGGACTGGATGAGGCGAGAACGCAAAGAATAACACCAGGACTGGATGAGGCCAGGATGCAAAAAAAAAAACCAAAAAAAAAACCACCAGGACTGGATGAGGCTAGAATGCAAAGAATTACACCAGGACTGGATGACATAAGAATGCAAAGAATAACACCAGGACTGCTTGAGGCCAGGATGCAAAGAATTACACCAGGACTGGATGAGGCCAGGATGCAAAGAATAACAAAAGCACACGGATGAGGCCAGAAGGCAAATAATTACACCAGGACTGGATGACGCCGGAATGCAAAGAATAACACCAGGACTGGATGAGGCCAGGATGCAAAGAATAACACCAGGACTGGATGAGGCCAGGATGCAAAGAATTACACCAGGACTGGATGAGGCCAGAATGCAAAGAATTACACCAGGACTGGATGAGGCCAGGATGCGAAGAATAACACCAGGACTGGTTGAGGCCAGAATGCAAAGAATTACACCAAGACTGGATGAGGCCAGAATGCAAAGAATAACAGAAGGACTGGATGAGGCCAGAATGCAAAGAATAACAAAAGGACTGGATGAGGCCAGGATGCAAAGAATTACACCAGGACTGGATGAGGCCAAGAATGCAAAGAATAGCACCAGGACTGGATGAGGCCAGAATGCAAAGAATTACACCAGGAGTGGATGAGGCCAGAATGCAAAGAATTACACCAGGAGTGGATGAGGCCAAGAATGCAAAGAATAGCACCAGGACTGGATGAGGCCAGAATGCAAAGAATTACACCAGGAGTGGATGAAGCCAGAATGCAAAGAATACCACCAGGACTGGATGAGGCCAGAATGCAAAGAATTACACCAGGACTGGATGAGGCCAGAATGCAAAGAATAACCCCAGGACTGGTTGAGGAAAGAATGCAAATAATGACACCAGGACTGGACGAGGCCAGAATGCAAAGAATAACACCAGCACTGGATGAGGCCAGAATGCAAAGAATTACACGACCACTGGATGAGGCCAGAATGCAAAGAATACCACCAGCATTGGATGACGCCAGAATGCAAAGAATATCACCAGGACTGGATGAGGCCAGGGTGCAAAGAATAACACCTGGACTGGATGAGGCTGTTGCGCCTGATGCGGGGGGCCAACTTCGCTGTTCAGTGGAAGGTCTCCCACACTCTATTCCACCAATGCGCTGCTACGCAGTGCTGCAATGGGAGGGGTGGAAGGAGGCCTGGAGCCGTTTACGCGTTATCGCACTTGTTAGTGGACACTTCGTCGTGACTAGTAGACTTGTTCTGGAAAGCTCATTAGCCAAGCAGACAGACTAAGTGTTTCTTCGTGATAAATGCCTTTCGTACCCGGTAATAAGATTGTGAGCTGGCATTTCTGCGAGCCCTTTCTATAACTGCCGGTGAGTGATACCATTGTCTCCAATTTCAGTAATACACTCCGGGATCAATAGGACGTCTCGGCTCATTCCCGCTGGGGGATCTATACCAGCCCCTACTAAATTATACATGTCGCAGTGGTTTGTAAAGGGGGCCTTTCCTAATGCTGTCTGTCTTCCATAACTAGCTTACAGTTCTCTAGCTTTCTAAGCAAGCTTTGACAAAGGCGCCCGTTTTGGCTTTTGTATGGGGAAAGGTTTCTCAGGGTTTTGGGCCTAGCAGCAAGGGGGCGAGGGGTTCAGAAGAAGGAATGGATGGAGAAAGATCAAGCACCCCATGGCAGACACCTCGGGCGGGGTGGGGTTGTCTGGTAATATTATTCCCATATATATGGTCAACATACATACTGTCTCCGGGAAAGGTTTGCGGCGACATTATATAAGGTGGCCATATATGTATGTAGTATGGGATGAAGGGGAGTGTGGGTTGCGGGGCCGTCCCACGCTCCGCTTGAGAAAAAAAAAAGGTTTGGGGGTTTGTGGGCGTGTCCCCTTCATGTTCAATGTAATCATGTCCCTGCAATAAAAAGGCAATTTTTGCAGGGACATTATTACATGGAACCGAGAGGGAGCGGGGAGGGGGTGGGGGGTAGGAGGGTGAGCATGTGAAAGGGAACATGGGATTTGTGTGGGAGAAGGGGGGAACAGGCAGGAGGAGCGCAGGGATGTGGGTGGCAGTCACATAGGTGGGGCCATGTTTCTTGCATAGTGAGTAGTGCCACTTTTCCTGCTGCTTCAAAGCGCTGCAAGTGAAGAGGAAGGGAGGAACAGGCAAGAGGAAGTAAGGAATGATGATTGGTGAGGCCTGCAGAGAAATCAGGGGTGACAATGAAAAGAAACAGGGTCCGACAGTGAGGTAGCTTAGGGAACACAATGGAAAAGTTATTAGAACTGGGTGACCAGCAGGCCCTCTGCCCACACATCCTGAGAGGTTTTTTTAAAATCAAAAAACCCTGTCTGGGTTTTTTGGTAAATGGAGAGTGGCCTTTGGCACAATCTCAGTTCGACTAGTGGGTGGCATCAAGGGTCTCATTACGAGCTTGTCAGTAAATCTGCCTCCCTCAGGTATTAAGCGATGGGTGCCAGGCCTGGGCTCCAGATACCAAGGCAGGCTGCCCGGGGGCTGCACCATACTGGGGCTGCACCCTATAGAGGCTCTGTGGAGGAGTGGGTCGTGGCGGATGAGGGCTATGGTCGCATTTGGGAGTATGAGGGTCACAGTGTGCAGAAATGTGCCCAGAACTGAACTGTGCCCATTTTACTGAGGTGTGAGCTCTAGTTGTGCAAGGGGCGGGCACCAAAGGTAAAGACGTAGAGAGCATGGCACTCCCAACTGCAGGGCGAGACGACACAGAAACAGGTAAAGATGGCTGACTTTAATGATAATGATGTGTTATTTATATAGCGCCTTAATCCAAAGCGCTTTACAGAGCACACATTTACATGCAATATCACCCAACTGAAATTGGTACTCATTTATCGACCCCGGAAGGATGAAAGGCTGAGCTGGCCTTGCCGGGATTCGAACCTGCGACATGCAGATCACGCTCAGATCGCAGCAGCGAGCGCTCAACCTGCTGAGCTCTCTTACCGGCTTTAACGGATATAGAAGAAACCTGAATGCATGCCTAGACAAAAGAAACCATAACCCTCATTTGGAAGGTCCAGTCAACATTTTACACTGAATTTCCAGCTAAAAATGACACTTCTTTCGATGATCCTCCTGTATAGCTTGTGCAGCACAATGCCCTTCAATGCAGAGTTATTTTTGGACCAAACGTTTAACAACAAATCTTCAAATGCTGAACGTGAAGTATTCCTCACAAGAGCATAACACATCAACTCTCCTCAATACATCAGCAGTACTCACAGTCAACCTCTATACGGCAGAGGCCGAAATGGGTGGGAACTAAACAGGTATGCCGTTCCCCTACTGTTCAGGGAAATACGTCATTAACTTTCTTTGTTACCAGCAGCACTGCTGCAGTACAACAGGGAAGCTCACATTTGTTATTTTTTTACTTTTCCCCTACTAGGGATTCAAGCGTGGGAGCGGCTGGCAACTCTCCAGTGTCTCAATTTACTGAGCTATCTCACACGTCGGGCTGATTTTGTTTATTTGAAAAGACTTCTTGGCACTTAAAGCCCATTGCCGACATCTCTGCTGGGCAGTGATCTGTGATTGTCTTCAGGAATTAAGCATGAATTGCTGCAGGCACAGACGTCTGTACAGGTCATGGGAGGGCGATGTGGCTGTAGTCATGGGCATGTCCCTTAAAACGGTGTTAGTGGTGCGTGATTAGAAAGGGGAGCACGACTAAAGCTGCAGGAAGTGGGGGACAATGACTGATGATGGTCATTTAAAAGCATTATTTTTTCACAGTGTTTTCTTCACTCTATAGGACTGTTGTAAAACAAAGCATTGTGGGGTGAAAAGCAGGACCCAGCATTGGGGTTTAAATTGGGAGGGACTAAGAGTGGGGAGCGGGGGGGGGGGGCGGAGGGAGGGGTGAGGGAGAAGAAGGGACGGGTAGAGGGGAATATAGTTCCACTAGTTTTATTTTAATACTTTGACCCCTGGCAGCAGGCCATCTCCGCCATTTTTACCTTCTCACAGACTCCACACGTGTTAGGCATCTCCGCATAGCTCATCAGTGATAAGAACCCTCTGGCTCGTTCCCAATGGCCCTTGCTGGTTGCCCGCTTGGAAGACCTGGAGCCATGCCTTGAGGACACGATGACCCTACACGTTTGTTGCTGGGCACAGTCCTCAGCCACACCCAGTGGACTCTGTGCCCTGGTAGTAGCCTTTGGCCACACCCATGGCACAGTTAACCTACCTGATGCACCAGCTGGGCTTACCCTGAACACACTGACTCCAGCTGCAGTGACAGCGGGGCAGAGCCTATGGCCATGACCCAGTCATGGTGACCCTATAATTAGGGCCAGCTTGGCATCATAATACAGTGAAGACACACTATGTTTCTTTTGCACTCCAGCATTGGTGTGGAATGGCAGACGCTAATCTCCTCCTTTGTGTTCTCCAACCATCTCTTTGCAGACAGCACTTAAATCTTTTTCTCTTCCTGAACTCTCCTGTGATCTATCACAATTTCAAACAGACTCTCTTCCATTAAATATTGAATGGCTTTGCACTCTCTGATGTTAAACTCTACCAAAACATTGGTGCTCTTCTTCCCTGCCAAAAGCTCTCTCTCATCTCTTCCTCTGGCCATCCAGTTCCCACCTGACACTCCCCCCTACTATTCTTCAGCTAGAAACCTCAGCTTCATCTATGACCCTTCTCACACGTTCTCTACTTTCATCTCCAAAACTGGTACAGCAGCTTGCCTCAACCTCCTAAGTATTAGGAAAAACAGACACCTCCTTCATTTTAACACCGTCAACCATCTCTTAACCACTCTTGTCTTATCTAAACTGGCTACTGTGCCATCACCCCCTTCGGTCTCCCCAACTATGCTTTCGGTCCTCTCGACAAGATCATTCACTTCGCTACCAGGACTCTCTTTGAACTCCCTCACGTCACACGTACTTCCTCGTACCGTTACCAGGCTGGATGACTGACGATGCAAAGCAGGGTCAGGCGTAAATGTCTTCTCCTTGTTCCCAAATCTAACCACGGTAAGGCATCGCTGTATCTATCCTCCTCTATCCAACTCTACAAGCCTTCTCGTAATCTCCGCTCTGCCTCCTCAACTACCCTTGTAGCTCCTCGCCCTCCCTGGTCTTCCTCTCGCTTCTGCTCATTCTCTCTTCTTGCCCTATGTGCATGGAATTCTCTTCCCCAGATATCCAAGAAACAGTCCACACGGATGGGTTCAAAACCAGAGTAAGACCTATCTCCTCACCTCCGAGTTATCCTCTTAACCTACTTCTCATCTGCCTGCAAGCTTTTCCCTCGCCTCTAACCTGCCTCTGTCCCTCACTTCGTCTGCCTCCACTCTAGCACTCCACCCATCATGGTCACATCCTGAGCACATCTGGCCATACCGCACTTAAAAATGTTCAATGTTGGTTGTCCTTCATGTATGTCCTCTTATATATTGTTTGCAGTGACTGTTCCATTTACTTCCCTCCACAACCTGGTCACAATGTCCCTCAAACTCACCCCATTGTAAGAAGCTCAGTGCTTCCAATTAAATCTGATGTCTTTTCTTTTTACGTTCTTCTTTGATCAAAAGAGCATTGTTCCTCCTGTAAATAAGTAAATAATGTCGGGTTTTACAGCCTTCAAATTTCAGCCGCATCAATGCCACAATGGACAGAAAAAAATACTCCTGGTTTGGGATTACTGGAACTCCCCACCTGAATGTGCCTGTCAGACGGGTTAACAGAAATGTGCAGATCATTGACATGAATAATACATATTATTTTCCAGCAAGGCACTGTGTGCTCGTGATAAATCTTTCACAGTGTTTGCTGCCCGCACCGCGAATGTTTTATCATGGCAATAATTCAATACACTTTGTGCAAACATTTGTTCCGTGTTGAAGAGAGCTCTTCTTTCACTCTGCACATGTATATCTTTCTTTGTGGTTATTAGAGCGCCCTGTGAGGAAGGTTGGCTGGTTCAAGGAGCTAGCTACATTTTTGAAAGCCTGATTTAGATGTTCTTTGGTATCCATCGAAAGCTATCTGTGTGCAATGGCTTACTTGTTTAAGTGTAACTCACTATACAGAATAACAGGGGGCTTCCCCATGTACCAAACCCCCAGATAAAGCCTCCCTGTAGTTTTTGTGGCCACATTGGTTCATCTATTCATTCAACCAGCATAGCAACAACTATGCCTACTTTACCAGGGTGCAAGAGCAGGCATTCATGGCACATGCAGTTTGTCGTCTGTATGCTGAGAGGAAGGAGGTGTTTATCAATGACAATATACCTCATTCCATTCGATGCTAGTCCAGTCTTGTGTTTCTTTGCATTCTGGGACTTGTTGTCCTGGTATTATAATCATGAAATACGGGATTACAAATCCCGTAATACAAAGAAAAACCTGAAACGGAGTACCATTTCCCAAATTGAGTGAGGCATAGTGGCATGTGCGTGGTGCCGGGTGGTGAGGCAGGAAGAGGAGTGAGTTGCTGGTGGTGGCCAGGGGTGGACTGACCTATAGGGAACTCTGGAGATGTCCCCGTAAAACTCTGCACCCTGGCCCTCTTTTGTGTGGTAACCTATTTTATTTCCATATGTTCACATAGGAAAAGGATTGGGCTTGTTGAAAATGTGTAATATTGGGTCTCTTTGGAAATTATTTCCAGGGGATCTTTTGGTTTTTGTATAAAAGGGCTCTACAGATGATTCAGACTACAATTCCCATCTGACCAAGCCTGCATAGGCAATGGGGAGGGTTCATGGGAGTTTTAGTCAAAAGCATTTCGAGAGCTGCAGGCTACAGATCCCTGTTGCTGAGGAATTTGGGTGGAGATTTAATTCTGTTTTATTGAAAAGAAAGCACTTCATAAATCTCACCAGGAACTCTGCCACATCCCAGTCAATGGTTCCAAAGGGAACCAGTAGCCCAGGACACATGCAGATGGCTTGTGAGTTTCTACTTGTGCACATGCAATTAATTCTAGGCTTTGCATATCCTTCCCTCAACCTGTGTTCGTGAAAATGAAAGTGTCCACCTTATCGAGAAGCAGTGAGCTAATGTAAGGCCGCGATTTAAAGCACTTCCGCCGTGCGCCTGCTCCGCCACCCACCTGCAAAGATAGGACGTGAGAACACTCTCCATTTAAATATCAGGTGGAGAAAGGATGGCCAGTGCCCGGTGGAATTGTTCTGCTCAAGAGATGCTGTGCACTGTACTCCAATGCTGAGAGCCCACACTGTGCAGTGCCTTCTATATACATGCTCTAGTTGCAGACTATTAGCATTGCTTTGCGTAGAAGAGGTTTACATAAGGGATCTTGGGAGGAGACAGGAAAAGGAAGTGACGAGTTGGGGAGGGGCAGCATTAAGATGGAGGACTACAGATCAAAGGTTATACACACCCAAGGCTCAGCGAGATTAGTTCAATAATCGCGCCCCTCATATTGAAGCAGGGACACCACAATGGCGACGAGCAGTGATCACCACCATCAGACTTGTTAGTCCTCAGGCCCCTGGGACTTGGCCCACTAAGTAATGTACTTGCTGAGCTGCCATTGCTGCGATTGACATCTACAGCACATTGCCATGCTGTGGAGTTCACGGCACGCTTTCGTTCACGGGACAGCCACAGATTTAGTGCACCCCATCGGCACGCTTTCACATGCTGGGAAGCCCATATTGCACTAATCCATGGGGCACGTTTCAAGACATAGAGAAAGGCCTACATAGTGCAAAGTACAATATAACTGCCTGCTAAACCGGAGTACCATCAGAGGACTTCACCCCTACAGAGAGCCGTGCACAATATTATCTTGCCTTCACTTATAGAACACAGCGTGTTTGCCCGAAGGCATCTTGGCGCTAACTTAAACAGGAAGAAGAAAGGGGGAACTAGAAAAGATACTTTTTCACAGACCTCCTGAGTGACATATAGTCGTCCATCCTGCGGAAGGCTAGAGGGAGAGATTTCCAAAGTACAGCCACTGCAATTGAAAAAGACTGACTCCCAACCCAAGTCAGCCTGGCGTGAGGGTCTTCAACCAGAAAGGCCTCTGCCGAATGTAATTGCCTGCTGCTCTTGTGTACCATCAAAAGACGTCACCAGCCCCTTATCTCTGCTGATTGCACATAAAGGACAGAAACCATCTTCATACAGAATTGTTTACTTTAAAATCTCAGTCGGTCACCCTCTTCTCCTGTTATCCCATCGATGACTAAGATGAAATTCAGGCAGGACTCGCTCACCCCTTACATATATGTTGTGTGGACCTCTCTCCTGCCTCTCTCCTCTATTGGTGCCTCTTCCAATGACCATGCCTTTTCTGACTTTCACTATGCACATATGACTCCCTTTGACTAACACTATCCTGCTTTCACAGTCATAGCTTTCTGTCCCTCCCTCAGCCCTGGATCACCTCTGTGATTCAGACCTTCAAAATAAACATAGTCATGACCTATAGAGCTGGTGCAAATCAGGGATCCCCAACCTACTCCTAGCCTACAAAGATTCCCTTTGCTGCTCTCCCCTTCACAATTACCCCTGCAAACGTTCATTTACCCTCCAAGCTTTACTCACACCTCCCAAGAAAATACTCATTGCCACCACCCTTTCTGATAATGCCTTTGTTTTCTTCTTTTCCTCTAACATTTGTAACGCTCTACTTGCCCTTCTCTCTCTCCCTTCTGCCAATTCCTCCTTCCGACCACCATCTCTCCCCACCTCTTCTGCTCTTGACTACCTTTCTTCTACCTTCCTATCAAATTAGTACCCATGCTTCTCAGTGCCAAGCCATCTTGTACGCCTATCAACCCGTTTGCTTCCCAAATAGTCATAGACTTAGCTTGAATCACCTGCTCTTAACTGTCTGAGCTCTTCAACCACCCTTTCCACTGGAATCCTCCCTGCCTCCCTCAAATCTACAACTGTCCTACCACTATTGAAGAAACCCTCTGGTTACCCAAACATCCCAGTAAACTATCGCCCAGTTTCCCTCCTTCCCCATTATTCAAAGGTCCTTGAGTGGGTGGTCTTCCAATGGACCACTAAATGCCTTGAGGATAAGGGCCTTGGAGATAACTTCTATCTGCATGGTTCCATGTGTTAATATCCCTCCAAAAATATTGTGATACAAAAATATCGCCATATTTTTGCGGTGATATTGAGCCATGGACCATGCGGGGAACACCCCGCAATCCCTGCATTATTTTAATATGAGCGGGGGACACCCCGCAACCTCCGCTACCACAAATTATCCCCCCCTAAAAAAATATCGCCTATGGCGAGACAAACAACCATATGTACGGCGATATTTTTGGTGGGGATAATATGTAGGGACACCCTTCTGCTACTCCTAATAACCTCATTAGCATTTGTAAAATGTGTCAATTTGTCACTCACCAGTCTTTGAAAACCTCTAATATCCACCCTTGTGCTCAGCAAACTTGACTACTGCTCAAGCCTTCTCAATGACCTTTCTCTCTACTCCTTCCTCCCTCTAGTCTTGTGTGACAAGGGCAGTTTCCTGCCCTTGTCAAGACATGGTGAGACTCCCTTTCAGGGTCCATACCAGGGTGCCACGCAGAGTCAATCCAGAGGTTGACAGAGACATCAGAGGAGGACTCATTTTTCCGACCCCTCCCCTGTGCCATGTGCCAATATGTAAACCTGAAGACCCTTGTCACCAGCCTTGCCTCCTAAAATAGACGCTCACGATTGTTTTTCTATTTCTTTTACAGCAACTATACCTGAAGCATCATATGTGGACATTGCATCAGCACCTAAGAGTGACGCCCTTATTTGACGCAATGTCGCACACCAACTTTGTCAATTAACAATATGAGAAAGCAACAGGTACACCGGACCATTTATTGCTATCGGTCCAACTATTAGAAGTTTACCACGAGACACAAGACGATGCCACAATCAGTTTGAGTCTTGCCTTGAGAAAGACCCAGAAAGTTGAAACACGTGTCAGCAGACTTCTGTGGCATTCCTAACAGAAGAATTCAAATACAATCTTCTTTTACAACTACCTATGTTTCAGCTCAATGATTGATCTACATTAGCATTCTAACATATTTTTGGGATTTAGCAGCGCAATTAACTAAGTCGAACTACACCCCTCCCTGTTAACCCTTGTTCATTTGCTGTAGGCCTGAGGTTCCTACTAGTTCCACTACTTTGCAGCAGCTAGTGGTGTTTGTATAGGTAGATCCACCTTGCTGACTTTTTTGCTCGAGCGCTTCCGTTTACTGGCATACCTCATTTCTACTGTTCACCTAAATAAATAAATAAACTGAGTAAGTGCAAGGCACTTCCCACTTCCCGGTAGAACACTAACATCTGGATATAGTAGAGACAGCTAGAAAGTCTTTGAGGGAGTTTAGAGAGCCATCATATTAGGGAGTCACCCGCAGTCAAAGGCAGAACTTAGACAATAGGGGTTACCCGTTGGTAGTACTCACTTGGGGTTACAGAAACCGGGGCTTGTGAGGTGACCCCATGGTAGACAAGTGAGAGCAGGATGACCCTATGGTCCCTAATTTAAAATAAAGCCACTTGAACCATCAATGTTTATCAATGTGTGTGCCATCTATGGCACTAGACAAAATCTTCAACTTTGCTATGCACAATTTTTACAATCTGCCCAGTTCCTCCCCCACTTGGACCTAGCAACAACATGCTGATGGGATCTCCATCCATAACAGCTCTCTTTTCAAGTTAATTCTCCTGGCCTGCAAAGCTACCAATGCTCTTCAGTCCTTTCGGATTGCAACTGTTTACTCACCAACTCGTTTCCATCCGCTCCTCCTCTGCACTCATTTTCCCATGCTCCCCCTGTGCCTCTTCTCATTTCCGCTATTTCTCTCTTCTCACAATGCTCCACTGTGACCTGCTGCCCTTCAGATTCAAAGCCAGCCAACTGTGAATCTCTTCAAAGATTGGCTTAAACTTTACTTACTTGCTAAGGAGAGATCTCCTCAGGCCCCATGCCCAGTCCCCCTCCATTGACACTTAATAATGCAATTTTGTATACTTATAGTAGTCCTCTTTTGTTTGAAACATGCCTCCCTTTCTGTGAATATTACCTTTGTACATTTCCTGTTTCTTATATATATTAATTACTGTATGTTTTGTTTTGTTTTGTGCCTGGTGTCTGTCCCACTTTTTATTACACCCTCATAAACTGGCTCACCACTTGTTCTCCTCTTTGTACTATCTTACAGGGAACCTATGTGGGAATGCCTCTGTCATCCGTAAATGTGCTATTGTAAGTCCTTTCTGATCGGAATTGGCATCCCTGGTCTTCAAACGAATACAAATGCAAATTCAAATACCTATGAGTGTTGTGTCCCTGATTCAATTATATTCTGTTAATGGGCTATCTCCATCCTAGCGTGCCCTGCTGCAATCCCGACCACTAGGTGTCACCGAATGACAGGTGTCTCGTACCACTCACTTCTAGAGATGCACACTGTCAAGTGTGTCACCGGTTTCTTCCTTATTTATCTACTACTCCCTCACAGCAAAATCAGGCAAACATGACTCTCCAATTGGCTACATTGAGGGATTTGTGTGTCATCCCATTCCTCCTCCCAGTTGTCTCTTGATGCCACTTGTCTCATCCACTCACTTCAAGAGATGGGCACTTACTGGTCTATAGCCTGCTGCCTCCCTGAATGTCTGCTCCTTCTTTCCTGACTAGTGTCTCACCCTTCACCTCTCCAAATCGCTGCTGCTCCTCTCCAACAAAATTGGGTGAACATTCCTCCCCCACAAGCTGACCTCATGGTTTTGTGGCCCCACCTCCTAGGTGCCACTTGATGGCAAGTGCCTTGTTCACTCACTTCAGGGGACACTGACTGGTGTGTTACCCACCTCCCCAAATCCTTGGTGATGGTATTTGTGTTGTTTACCCACTTTAAAACATGGAAAGTGTGACAAATAAACTTCCGGAGCAGCCAGTGGTCCAGGGATTAATATTGGTTTCTAAACCATCAATCAGCCCCACACCTCTAGTACACCAGAAAGGATCTGAACAGATTGGAACACAAGTAAATTATAAACCTCCTTGTCCAATTTTTGGTAACATGGACAGACGGCAGGCTTATCGCGCAAGGTCGTGGATCGTTGGTTAGTTGCAAAAACAGCAACAATACAATTATTACCCAATGATAAAAGGGACTGTCCAGTCAAGGTTGTATAAAAATATCTACTTTATTATTATTTCAACAGACAGTTCTAGCACACTACAAAATACAATGCACCCTGTAAAGGCACACAGAGGACAGACAGTTTCACTATGAAAAGGGAAGCACTCTGGATACTGACAGGAGGGTAGTCTGTAAAGCAATCAGTCTTAACTGTTCAAGGTTATTTGGTTTCAGCACCAAGGGAGCAAGGGGTTGTAAATGGCACTAGGGGCCTTCGGAGAAGGACCAGAGGGACGGATGCACAATGTACCTGGTGCTTGAGATGTTCTTAATGCTCAACAGCTTTGAGTCGGTTCCAGCACGCTTTGCAGCTCCTGCGACAGAGTTCAAGATGGGAGACAGCTGCAGGTATCTGGCGGCAGGCAGTTCGGCAAGCGAGGCTGGAAGAACGGCTGCAGGCTGGCCTACATGGTAGCTCAGGGTCAAGAATCATTGTTTCTGTGCTGTTTGGTGGATCTGGAACGCTGGTTGAGGCGTCTCGGATTGCTTGAGTGACTGCAGTGTGACAACAGTTGGTGGTGCAGCCAGTCGGGGTTCGAGGGCTCGACTGCCTCGAAAATGTTCTTAAAAGATGCACACTGGTTGATGTTTGTGCAGCACTCCTCCTAGCTTCTTCTCAAGGCTTGTGGTGTCCTTTCAAGGCAGATGGCCCATAGCTAAGCAGAATGTTTGCAGGCAACAGCCTTGTCCTTTGTTCAGAGACTCTCTGCACTTCCCACTGAGGAGGTTTGCTGGCAGAACCTAGCAGGGAATGCTGTGTGCTGGCTGGGTACCGGTTCTGGAGCTGCTTGATGGGTACTCTGAGTCCGGTATCTCCCTCTGTTCCCTGGGAGATGTTTAGGGGAGGGATCTGCTTCCCTCTTAGAAAACCTGGCCTTCCTTCACTGGCAGAAGATGGAAGGTAGACTGTACCTTCAGCCAGGGTCCAAATGAGCCCTTCTTCTTACGCCTTTCAAAGTCGTTTGATAATCTGCTAAATGCAGGGTTTAGCCCTCTTTTAAAGCCAAATGGGCCCCATTGATTGGTGCAGGCCAAGCCTACCTTAATCAACCAATGCTGGTTCCCCACCAACAATCTTCTGTTATGCGTGAGGTCAGAACTAGAGTGCTCTGCAACAGGAAAGGTAGGGGGTGACACCATGTACTCTTAAGTCCCACCCATCTTCCTGTCTTTTGTAGATCAAATTGTCTGTCTGGTTAACTGAGCCCTGTGTGGCTCTTGATCAAAGCGCAGGTCTCTCTTGAAGTTTGTGACAAGAGAAGACTTCCTGTCTCCCTTAAATCACATACTTCTCCCTCTGAAACGGGTCTGCTCTGCAGGGGTTGCCTACGGTACTAGTGGAACCATACATGCCATTCACTGTCCTTCAGACAGAGTCGTGGGAACTAGCTTCAAGTTGACACATTGCATATCAAAGAGGTGTTAGGCCCACCTTCCTGTTGTCCGTCCTGTGACTAAGCCCCTTCACAGGCTTGCCTTATTTATTTCTCATTAGTATGTACTGCCACCAGCTGAACTAGACAATAGGGAGGCAGATCCATGGGGCCTTTAATATTTTAATTAGGCTGCTGATGGCCGGAGGAAGGTGTGCCGTCCCCCTTCTTGAGATGCGTTGATGTACGTGTGGCTGTCACATTCCAGCGGAACACGATAGGGGAGGACGCGTCTGTAGGCTGTGTCCTCCCGGAGTACGCGTACTATGGGTTTTGTGTAGTGAGCAGGGAAAATGAGTGTGGAATGGTCTCACACATTTTCAGAGGTTGATATCCCAACATTCAAAAGCCCAGGGGAGCGCACACTCCTCGTGCAGATGGTCGAATTTCTCACATGCCCCCAGCCTAAACATGTGAACCACCGCCCTACTGAGGGTCCAGTTCATCCTCAAGGTGAAAGTACTGGCTGAGGCCATCTTCATTGCCATGCTTGGAGCCTGGCTTGTGCTGGATGTCCATATCTAATCCCTGTAGGGATACGGCCCAACGCAAAAGTTTAGGGTTCTCACCTTGCATGTCCATTAACCAACACAGAGGCCTGTGGTCCGTCTGGATCATAAAGTGAGACCCAAAGATGTAGGGTTTCAGCTTCTTTATGGCCCACATGACCACATATCCCTCTTTATTTTATGACAGCCCAGTTCCTTTCCCTTTTGTCAACCACCTGCTAATTCAGGCGGCAGGTTGCTATACCCTGTCAGAGTTCAGCTTGCGCTAACACTGCTCCAATCCCAAAATCACAGGTGTCTGTCTGGATAATGAACTCCTGACCATATTCTGGCACTTTCAGAACTGGAGCCCTGCACACTTCATCCTTTAAATCCTGAAAGGAGGTTTGACAGGCAGGGGTCCAATTTACCTTCTTTGGCATCTTCTTGGATGTTACATCATTCAGGGGCAAGGCAGTTGACCTATACCCCCTGATGAACAACCGCTAGTACCCGGTGAGACCTAGAAAGGCTTTCACCTGGATTTGTGTGATGGGGATGTCCCAATCCTTCAGAGCCTTTGAGATGTTTTTTCTTACCTCCACCAACCAGGTGGCCTAGGTTAGTGATGGTACCCTGCGCTATCTGGCGCTTTGTGGTCTTGATAGTCAGACCTGCATTCTGCAGCACCAGAAGCACTTGTTTCAGGTGGGATAAGTGATCCTCCCAGGAGTGGCTGAAGACAGCAATGTCTTCTAAATAGGTGACACTGAAGTTTTCCAGACCAGAAAACACCTGGTTAACCATCCACTGAAAAGTGGCAGGTGCATTCTTCAATCAGAGGGCATCACAGTGAACTGTTAATGTCCTTCTGGGGTTGAGAATGCTGACCTCTCTCTCGCTCCATCAGTTAAGATGACCTGCCAAAGCCCTGCTGTGAGGTCAAAGGTACTCATGTACTTGGCAGCACCAAGCTTGTCAATGAGCTAATCTGCCCGATCAATGGGGTGAGCATCTGTCTTTGTGACAGAATTGAGCCCTCTGTAGTCCACACAAAAGCAAACTTCAGTCTTCCCACCACTGGTCATTTCAGGGACCAGTGCCACAGGGCTAGCCCAGGGGGTGTGTGGATGGCTCTTTCACTCCAAGGGACAGCATCTTCGAAACTTCCTCCTTGATGGTGTCCCTGACCTTATCGGACATCCGGTGAATCCTACTTTTCACAGGCTTACGGTCTCCAGTGTCCACATCATGGGTCCACCAATCTGCGCGACTGTGAGTTGGAGAAAACAGACTGTCAAACTGTCCCAGTAACCAGCGACAGTCTCTCAGTTGCTGTTCTGACAGGTCTGTTGCAAGGTTGACACCTTCAAGTGACCCATCTGTGGCTTCAGTGTGCAAGAGGTCTGGGAGGGGATTGGTCTCCTCCTCAGTCTCTCCATCAGTCACTAATTCCATGACCAAGTCATCCCGGCTATAATGTGGTTTTAGCCAGCTTACGTGAAAGACCCTGCACATCTGTTTAGGTCCTTTCACATCAATGAGTAACTGGGAGATGAGTTGGCACTTTTGTATCCTGCCCACTAATGGTATGGCATGCAGGTGATGTGTCCTATACTTGGCAGACATTTGCAAAATTACTGCCTATTAATGAAGTTGCACATGTTGTGCACTCATGTGGAGCTTTCTCAGGGCTTAAGGATGAGAGCTTGATGGTGAAAGATCATCTGATTGAGGGGACTATGAAAGTATTTGCGATCCAGAGTAATTAAGGAGCAGTCATGGTGCCGCATATTGAGAAGTTAGTTGCCTCTAGGAAACACTAAATAAGCAAATGGGTAAACAAATTGGTGTAAGGTATCCGTTGTTCCTTAGGTAGTAGCATCATTAATAGTTAATAGGGAAGGCTGCTAGACAGCTATTGCTAATTAAATGGCATGCTGTATTAGCTCTTGTATATTCTGATTGAATGCAGTATTAGGGAATATTGTGAATAACCAGGAAAATTATTTGGAAACGTAGTAACTGTTGGGTTTATTTTATGTTATATTTAGTATTTAGTAATTGGTGAAAACGTAATGTTGGCATTACCAGTGTTTATGAACTACACATTCTTATGGATAATATTCTCAAAAACATGTCCTGACTGGAATATATGGAGAATTTTGGGAAAATTCAATGTAAATTAATTTTGACTTAAGTATTGCCACCCTATAATTAAGACAAAAGGAATTGACATTGACTTTTCCCAACATTCTATGACTAATAACTTTTGAATTGTTGTACGATCAGGCTGAATTTGGTCATATAAAACTGTGTGGCAGGGCTCCCTCCAAATTGGAAATTATGGGGAAAGTCTGTTAAATAATTCAAATGTTATGAAGTAAAGAACAAAATCTTTTTGCAGCCTACTCGGTTAATTTTTCCATAGAGAAAAAGGTGCTTCTATTGAGCATGTGCCCTGCAAACACCGCTGGACATATTTGTGCTCAATAAGAAACAAGTTGGTAACAAAGCATCACAAATATTTCTTTTTTTGGTTTGGTGTAAATCCATATAGAAGTTGTTTAAAAATGTGACTGAAACAGGGGTGCACCTGATCTAAAAAAAAAGTTTACATATCTACCATGGTGCATTGCAGCACTGAGGCTTTTCAGAAATGAAATCTGACATTTATTTGTTTGCTCAATGTGAGCAATCTTTGTGGTGCTTGGGAACATGAGAAACAAAGTGCTCAAAATGTTATTTGAAAGAGGGAAAGGGGTGGTTTCATATCAGGGTAGGGTGGGGACTTTTGAAAGAGGACCAAATGTTTTTTTGGGTACTTCCAGGAAGACTGGAGATCCTGTTCTCAGTTGGAACATTTTGATCTTACTGTAGGAATCCTGCAGGATTCCTGCAGGAACACTGCAAGATATGATCAGAAAATAAGTGTGGGAAGGCAGATAATAGGAGAGGGCCCAGAGGGATTTACACAGTGGGAAGGATATGGAAACTAGAAAGGTCAATACTGGTCATGTACAGTGGAAGTGCAGATGAGGAAGTCTTTTTAATTTTCAAGCATTTAACCATTCTTCTTAACTTTCTTTTTCGGTCATAGACCATAAAAGTCTTAACACACACATACAAAGCATAATCACAATCAATACTTTGTTAAAATAGTTACCCCCATACACTTCACTAACTCACCACAAATACAGTTAATCAATGCCAATCATATTCATGTGAATTCATTTAAAACTCTAAAAAACTGATTTTAAAATGCCCAATGTCACTAAACAAAAATGCCCAATTACAAATATAAATCTAGTAAGAACACCCCCACTTTTAAGCAAAGTACTACATTATAAGATACAACTTGATCTTATCCTCCATGCCCTCGGCAAAAAGTTTACAACAGAATGCACTGCCAAAACATCATTAAAGTTTACACACAATGACAGTGCTTGCTTTATACTTCTGACGGCACTACATCTAAATAGAGGCTTGAGGTATTTTTTCCTAATGGCATGATAAAGAGGACAGAATATGAGAAAATGCTTAATGTTCTCAATTTCAATTTCACAAAAAAAAGAATTTGTTCGAAACATCATTATTCCAGTTGTGTAATAATTCAGCCATGGATAACATGTCCAAATGGAGCTTGTGGTACTATGCCCTGGTGGATTTTGGCAATATGATGTCCAAATAACTATTCATAGCCAAAGCACTGCTTTAACTCCCAATAACTCCTTCCACTTTCACTATTTAGAATGTCAGAGAGAAGGCCACACACTTCATCATGCATGACCATGTTTGTTTCCCCGCACCTCCCAATCCTTGGCAATGCTCGCACCTGTGCATCGTCAGCCTTTGCGGTTCCTCGCAATACTTGATCACTTGTGCTCCGTGCCCCTTCCACTCTCAGCTATTCTAACAACCTTGCAGCCTTTTCCCATTTGGCTCCCTCGCAATGATTGATCGTGTGTGCTTTGCGCCTTTCCATCTCTCGGTTCGGCAGAACCCACGTGCCCCCTGCACATCCCTGCTCCCCAGCGTTCCCCCCTGTCTTTTATCCCCTCCCAGACCCTATTGCTATGCTTTATTGCTCTGTGTTTCCTCTTTTTGGGCCCCTTTTTGCTTATTTTACTGTTCCTGTATCTGCTTTCTTTGTCTACTGTTATTTGTACTGCCTACCTCCAATAGTTTTTCACTCTCCTCTGCTTGTTCCTTTGATCACTGTTCATCATCCCTTTGATCACTGTTCATTTATCTAGTCTTTTCTCTACTGGTTGTTCCCTGCTGTGGCCTTCTCTTTCAGGTTCCCTCATTTTACTGTACTTGTACGTCCTACTTCTCTAGGTTTTTGTTCACGCTCTCCTTAGGTTCCCTTGATTGATCATTCTGTTCTAGCCCCTGCTCTGCCTAGTTGTTCGCTTGCTGTGTCCTTTTTCTTACAGGTTCCCTTGTTCATACTCTGTTACTGGTTTGTTTTCACTTCTACTTGACTGCCCCTCTTGTCCCTTGAGCCCGTCATCTAGTTAGCTTTACTTTACTTACCTGTTCTTGTCTCACATGCTTCCATCTGCTTGGACCCCCCTCTTGTGCCCTACCCTAGTGTCTCCCTTCCCCTTACCTTGTCACCTCTCCCTCCGCCTCCACCCTCTTCCCCCACCTCTTGATCCTCTATGGGGCTCTCTGTTTCTCCTATCTTATCCAACTGCTTCTCTAATTACTATCCTGTCCTTCTCACTAAGTCTGGTAGGACAAAGTTCAAAAAGGATATCCTGGTCTCCAACCCAGGCCTCCCAATCTCTGATATCTATACCGGCATTTCCTCCAGACAGACACTCACTGACATCCTCTTTGTCATTCCTTCGCCAGACTTATGGACTCAACATATGGTCTCTGTGCTCACTCCTTTTTCTTCCTCTCCCATTAATGGTGGTCTCTGGTGGGAGGCCCTTGTGGCCCCCTTCCATTCCTCAAAGATCATCATTAATGTTTACCTAAATGGCACCGTCTTGGTCCAAGGCCCTCAGGGCAACCTCCTCCTCTTTGATAGATGTTTTCTGCACCTTATCAACTCCCTTTCCTCTCCTGCTGTCCCTTCTCTCCCTTCTCCAACTTCCTTACCTCCTTTCTCTGCCACCTCTCTGGTGCCCTCTTCCTCCTCCTTGCCTACCTCGGCCTCTCCTCCTTCCTCTTCTGCCCTCCCTCGGGCTCCTTCTACACTTCCGCAGGGAGTACCTCTGACATGTACCACTTCCCAGAAGTCTTTCAACGGTGGCAACCTTCTCCACATTGCCACTCTCGATTCTCGCTCAGCTGTCAAACACTCCTCTAATATCTGCCTTCTCCTGGAAGAACTTGACCTTGATGTTCTCGGTCTCACCGGGGCATGGTTCTCAGCCATCTCTGTCACAAGTTTTGACATTCTCCTCTATGATGGCTATAAGATCCTCTCAGTGCCCAGATCCCACTGTTCCGGTGGGGGTACAGCCTTGATCTTCCCAGAGTGGATTCCTACCTCTATTATTCCTGTGCAGGCCTATTCCTGCTTTAAATGCCTGGTCTTCAGGCTCTCCTGGCCGCTCTCTCATTGTGGCCACGACCACTCAACTCCTCCTCCTGGGAGACCTCAATATCCACTTGGATGCTTCCTGTCCCTCCTCTGAACTGTTTTGCAACCTCTGCGACTCTCTTTCTCTCTTCATTCTTCCCTCGGGCCAGACTCACTCTGCAGGGCACATTCTGGATATTCTGATCTCCTCACCCCTCCCGCTCTCTACCCCTCTTTCCACTCCTCTCTCTTGGAGTGACAACTTTCTCCTCTCCTGTCACCTCTCTCTCTCTCTATCCCTCAGGCCGAGCCTACTCCCACACTGCCACCCACCTTCTTGGTGATTCAACCCATGAAGTGTGTGTCAGGTGAGGCTTTCACCACCACTTTCTCTCTCCCTCCTGCACCTCTGGCTGACTCACATCCTGACACAGCCCTTTCCAACCTCCACTCTTCTATCTATGAGACTCTTGATGTACTTGCCCCTGTCATGAGGATCCGCTTGAAGCCTAAAGCCAAGTGCAACTCTTGATATGACTCAGACCTTGTCACCTTCAAACACAAGTTTAGGGGGACTGAGAGGAAATGGCTGGTATCTTGTACATCCTCTGACAAACTGGCTTGCCGCCTGCTCCAAAGGCAACACCAACTCTGCCTACACTAAGAAGAGAGCTAACATCCAAGCCTGCATCTCTGCGGCATCAAACAACTCGGCCGAACTCTTTAAAATCTGCAAGGAGCTGGCCAATCGTGCTGCTGTCCCTACCTCTCCTGTCCCCTCCCAGGCCCTCTGCATGGCCTTGGCTTCACATTTCACATCTAAAACCCAGGACATCCTGACCACACTCTCGTCCTCGCATCCTTCTCCCTCTACTTTTTCCTCTACATCTAGCCTCCCTGCGGCCATCTCTCCTCCTCCCTTCTCTGCCTTTCTTCTGTTCACCCCAGACAAGGTTTCTAGACAAGTCTGATCTATGAAAGTCTTGTCAAAACAGGTTCTTCCCTGTTCATCCAAAACCATCAAGGACCACATTGACACCCTCGCTCTAGCCTTAGCCGACTTCTGCAATCACTCTTTTGCCACTGGAACCTTCCCTTCCCCCCATGAAGCACTCTCTTGTTTACCCTCTTCTTAAGAAACCCTCAGCCGACCCCTCCTGTCCGGCCAACTTTTTCCCGATCTCCATTACTCCTTTCCTGGGTAAACTCTTGGAAAAGCTGCCCATCTCCCAGTTTAATCTTCACACTGAATCTGTTGGTTGTCTCCACAACCATCTGTCTGGCTTCAGAGCAGTCAGAAGCATGGAAACTGCTCTCCTGAACATCCGTGAAGACCTGTTCTCTAACCTCGATGTCAATCACCCCTCTGTCCTCATCTTGATCGATCTCTCCTCTGCTTTCGACACGGTCAGCCAAGGTATCCTGCTCAACCGGTTCTATGATAACCTGGGTATCACTGATCGGGCCCTAGCCTGGCTGACCTCTTTCCTCTCAGGACCCTCCCAGGTCCAACTTGGGTCCTTCCTCTCCTCTATCTCACTCTCTACGTATGGTGTTCCCGAGGGTCTAACCTTTCTCCTTGGCTGTTCAACCAATACTTGGCACCTCTCGCCCACTGTATTGCTACTCTCTGCTCCAACTTTCAGTGCTATGCAGATGACACTCAGCTTGCTTTCAGACTTCCTACAGCCACCTCCTCTGCCTCTTTCATCCCGGATTGTCTGTCTGAAACTTGAGCAGAACCATCTCTGGTTCCTGAAGAACCTCAAGAGCTTCCTCTTTGCTTCTGCCTTCTCTCTTCCTCTCCCCTGCTGATCCCTTGTCTAATACTGCATTGCTCACCTGGCTACCCTCTGTATTCGGGCCCAGGCCCCTGCCCTCCCAGTTGAACTCCTGCACTGCCTCCTGGCATCCCCTGAACTTGTGATCTGTATCTGCAACCCTATAGTCCCCTTACCAGCACTTATTGGCACCTCTTATCTGCACTTTTAACATTTGCACTTGCCACCTGTTGGCTGCACTACTTGTAAATACCCAAATAATTGTACTCACTAACCTGCTCAACATTCTCCCCTTTGAGTGTCAGATTTAATGTGTTAAGTTAGTTTTTTGTTTAGTGGGAAATTTGTGAAGGAAAATATTGCGGTAAGGAAAGAAGGTGGGAAAAAAGTTGACCAGTGACACATACTTTTGTGGCCTAATTTCTGCAAAATGGACAGTGGCCAAGACTGGTGGGATCTGGGAATTTACTAGTGAAGGTGACATAGACCACAAGATTTTATCTTCATTTTTGCAACATGGACAGTGACCATGCGTTACGGTCATGGCCAGTGGGATCTGGTTACTTACTACTGAGGGGGATAAAGCCACAGCTGAAGGTCGTGGCCACTGGCTATTGCCAGTGGGCCAGGGTCTTTATCCTAATTGGTGCAAAGTGGACAGGCCATGGCCTCTTGGCCCTGGATACGTTATAGCATAACAAAACAACCAGTCACTTTGGGAGGGGATGACAGTCTTACCTCAGAGACCCCACAATTGCACACCCATTAGCACATACATGAGATTATTTCAGTAATGAACATGACATGAAATATGACATAATGTGTGACATGTACGGGGAGTACTCTGAATTATGATTGTCATCACATCTCACACCTGTTCAATTTGGTTCCATGTCATTTAATCGCGGGATGTTTTTTCACAGGGTTTTCTACCGTGATTTTTTTAACGAAAAAACCCATCACATTTTTTTAACATTATTTTTGGGGGGTTCCCCCACCAGCCCCCTCATTTTCTTTCATTTGTATTTATTCCCAAACACCTACACCCCATATATATAATTTACTAACCCCCCCTAAAAAATTTGATGGACTTTTCAAAAAAAAATTGCGGCACAAATCTCTGCAAAAAAACTCCCTGTGATGAAAGGACGTCATATTGTTGAATTTTATCGGTTTGTTGTGATGAATTGTATCATGTAACTGTCTCACCTAAAGATTTTTCACTGAATATCTAGTATTGTTGGGAGTTTACCTTGTCGGTGCCGCGTAATTGGGGTTTATTAGTTGGGGTTTATTAACTCCTACTAAATTCTACTATTTAATGCAAGATTTTTGATCACGGAAAAGCATGCACCCACTTCAACGGAATTTCTGTCTATTTGCTTGTTGCTGAGCATGTCTTATATCGGACAATTAGTGTCCATATTTATATATTTATTTAACTAAGTGGGAGGGAGGTGCGCACCCTGGTTCCCTGCTCAGTATGCCTCTCCGCTACATGATTTTCTCCTCCAAACATTTGTGGCGCTCATCACCTCACCAGGGAGACAGTCTTTACTTGCAGCTTTCAAGCCAGTGCAGGTGTTCTCAAAAGATGTTAATTTTGCAGCAAGGACTTCTATTAGCTGTAGTGTCAGGCTTCAGGGAACATGCTTAACCCCGTCAATTCACCCACCCACAGTGAGGGGGGGAGCAGAGTGTGCCCATGACCTCCAGGTCCGAATCCCGGCAAGGCCAACTAAGCCTTTCACCCTTCCAAGATTGATAAACGAGTACCAATTTTGGTTGGGTGATACTGTAAATATGTGCTCTGTAAAGCGCTTTGGATAAAAGTGCTATATAAATAGCACTTCATTATCATTATGTAATATTAAATTAATGGAACTCTGGAGGGTAGAAGCTCCAAAATCCAATAGGGTGCTGCACCTGGGGGACACATGCCCTGCTTTGGAGTGCCACACTATGGGTTATCTCCCCCCCCCCACTGTGGGTTTTTGGGAGGGAACGGGTTCCCTGCAAACCTGATGACAGCAGCTACCAGAAGTCCTTGAAGCAGAATTGACACTGATTTACTAGTTCTTCACTGGCTACTAGCTGCAACTTGAGACTGCCTCCCTGACGGCATGATGAGCACAGCCATCGGCTGGAAGAGAACACCAGTGGCTGGGAGATGAATTGTGCAGGAAACCAGAGTGTGCCCCCCCATCCTGTACACATATATATATATATATATATATATATATATATATATATATATAGATATATTTAACATATTTTTTTAATAAGGTTGCGTCTAATAAAAAAGTAAAAATACTAGAAATCAACAAACTTTGATAATGACTTTAAAATACAAACAATCAGACCAGATACAATATTTCCCTAATTCAAAGTACGTCCATAATTCTACAAATTAAACTTTAACTCATTCTACAGCACACCTTCACAACCGTGACATCATTCTAGCATGTATGTAAAATATCTAATATTTAAAGCACTTGTTGGGAAGTAGGTGTATAATGTGAGTTAAACTTCATTTTGAAATGTTACGACCCTGGCGGAAATCGAAAAACGATGGCGGAAATGCAATACCGCCATCGAATAGCGCTCGGTGCGATTATGACCCGTCACCGTAAAGTACGATGCCATTAGCGACACCGTAGTGAACGCCAACGCTAACTGCACCAAGTACGCGCACGCGCGCCATGCGAAACCGTAATTGCCACCATGGCGCAACGGTACGCAAATTCTGACCCTAGCGGACATTTACCTAACGCCATCAAGCATGGCGGAAAGTACCATTCCGCCATGGTGAGAAGTACGGCATCGCGAACCAACCGTAAATGGCCCTACTGAGTGCCTGTACACCACTCCCTGGCCACATTGCACAACTCCTCGTAGGTGCAATGAAGTCACACAATGCAACCAGTGAAATGTACAAGTCACCCATGCATGCCAACGAACAAATGAATGTAGGGGCTCCAAGTGCCTTGTGAGTGGCCATCCATATTTGCCATGGCACCATTGCCGTACTGATGCAGCACAGGCATGTGAAGGTTCAAGTACAGCAACATGAACTGAAATATGAGACAAACAAAAACAGGCCCCCCATCGCTTGACACCAGTGTAAGGCAACATTCAAAGCAGGATCCTGAGTGAGACTGCACCAGCCCTGTACTCCTGCCAGTAAACAAACCAACCATCAGCATAAGCATGTACCACACAAGTTGGCAGAGTGACTGAGCAGCCAGGCTCATCTCAAGAGGGGCCAATGGGAGCTGCAGGGCACAGATGGCACGAATACAGAAGCTATTCCAATGGACATGACCTCAGTCTCCCTCCAAGAAACGCACGCAAACACAGGCACCTGTGACCAGCCATATTCTGATAATCACATCATTCCACCAATCCACCTGGCTGACCGGCATCTGTTACACAAAAGCTAATCCCCCGCCCCTGAGCATGACATCATTAAAACAGTCATAATGGCAGCCCCTATCCCTGACCTCACTGGGCTTCGTAGGCAAACGCGCCCAGTACAGTACCACGCAACTATACTCAGAAGCCGGAACCCAATGCAGATCTTCTCACAATACATTGCCCCACAAATAGGAATATGCTACATTACTTGCAAAGAAGAACGCTACACGGTTAATATCAGAATAGAAATTTAATGCACAACAAAATTACCAAGCCCATACAGCTATTAGGTCATGAACTCCAAAATATATTTCATTATTGTGGGCTGCATCCGCAATAAATGACCAGCTTCTTCTTGTGTGACGCCCTGTTCCTTCATGGTACACAGGGGCTACATTCACGTTCAAAAAGGCAACATGGAAGCGCCTAGAACCGCAGGGCCGTCCCATTAGGTAGGCACTAGTCCAGCTGAAAGGTCGATATGTTGCTCCTAGCCACTAGTACTGCGTAAGGGCATGTGGCCCATTGGCGATCGTCCCATAAGATCGTAATGGTGCTCCACTGATTAACACGAAGCAGCAGGTGTCGGGAGTAAAAGCCATCTGCAGGAGTGGCATACAGATGGCAGCGGCAAAAGGGGAGGAGATACCTGTCACCCAAATGAAATGAAAAAGAATAGTATGGGCATCAGAACTTCATTTGAATTACTCACTTCAATGATCACACTAAATCCACAGCCATATGCATGCTAGCCCACTCAAAAGGATTATTCCCACCCAAAAATCACTTGCGAATCATAACTATATAAATCGAGGTGAAAACACTATTACAAACGAGTGTTTGTGTGCATGCGTCTGTTAAAACAGAATCCATTAGATGGGATTAGTAACGTGCATAGACACAAGTGTTTGAATGCGCGTCGAGACAGGGAGGGTTCAACAAGGGCAGATAGACGATGGTCCCACTATGGCAGCCCTGCATCACATAGCGCAGGGGAAGTGGATAGATTCCAAAAAGCCATGTACATGGCAAACTCTCTATTAAATCATCTGTCCATGCATCCATACATCATTCCCTCATCCCGGTATGAAAACGCCTGATTATTTACTCACATAACATGTGAAATTTCCATTGAGTCTGTGCGTAATGCAGTCTGTAAAATCCACTGTGCTCCAGCCCGGAATTCCAGTGTTGTGAAGTAACATGTATTTGGGAACGTCCGGCCTTATCGTCCACTACTGTCATGATCTCTGCTTCCAAAAGGTCAGGGTTTTCCCAACTCCCCTGGAAGCAGATCCATAACCCAGGTTCCGAGTGCCAACCAGTCCCAATTGGGACCTTTTAGACCCAGTCCTGGCGCCAGTGGCACCAGGCTCATAAATATGCCCAGTCCCAGCGCTGGAAGCGCCGGGCTCATAATGCTTGGGTGGACTTACCTTCAGCAGACCATGCTGCTTACTTGCCTGCCAGTTGAGCCTCTGATCCTCTTCTGTTTGGAACTACTTTTCCTGTTGGGTGGGGCTGGAGCCACTCCCTAGATTCAGAACACTGGAACTCTTCTGGAAGGCAGGAACTCTTTTCTTACCAGGAACTCTTTTCTTACTTAGGCGTGGCTGTGGAAGGAGACACCTAAGCACTACAGGAGGCTATTTAAACCACACCCGGTGGATGAATCTTGCTTTGCGTTATTCTGCAACCTCTGCAGCAGAACGCTCATCGTGTCTTCTGCATCCGGTCCTGGGCCTAAGGAAAAAGGCTTACCATCCTGAATCCAGTCTTCAGCAACACCTATAAAGACAAGAAAGAACAGGTTAGCATTCCGGCATCTGAAAGGCAAAGGCTTACCATCCTGAATCCAGTCTTCAGCAACACCTATAAAGACAAGAAAGAACAGGTTAGCATTCTGGCATCTGAAAGGCAAAGGCTTACCTACTCTTCGTGCGCTCCGGAGGTCTTCACACTGCATTCCGGCATCTGAAAGACAAAAGTTTACCAACTCTTCGCACGCTCCGGAGGCCTTCGGCGCTGCATCCCGCATCTGAAAGACAAAACAAGGTGCGTTTAAAGACATTGGGGAACTTTAATACTCACGTGCCATTACTCCTTTCCACATCTAATCCAGTGGGTATTCCGGCACCCTGCAGCCGCTCCGAACTCGTACCTGCAAAATAAAAAGACAGTTAGAGCGCATAGTGAAGCAGGCAACAAGCGCTTACTTACGTGCTTCCAGGCGCTTCTATTCATCACACGGGCTCCATCTTCAACTCACTTCAGCCCGTCATCCGCCATCGCCGGAACCCTGCAAAACAAGAGACATCATTACTAAAGACTTTAAAGACATTTGAATGACTCGAAACTTACCGTTCGTGCAGTAAACGACGGACAGCAGTCCTCTGAAGTCAAGAGGCCTGCGCTACCTATCCAGTGAAGAAACTGGTTACAGCACCCTGCCCCGAGGCAGATGGAGAGCTCGGCATTCACTTACCTAAGACATCTTACTCTACACGTCAGGCATACAGTGCACAGAGGTCCAGCCCAAAGAGCCAACCGGGTGCTACACATCACCTTTGAAGATACGGTAGTTGCCCAGTCAAGACCGGCGCCTCTGCGAGAATCAGGTGAGCGTTACAGAACGCAAAGCCTACCGCAAAACTCTCGCCCAGGCGCTATGGAAACCTCGGATACTGACCCCCTAGCCCGGTTACTTGGGGAACTAAGGGCAGAAGTGCATGCAGCTCGTCAGGAAACGAATGCTCTAAGAAGGGAACTAATTATTTCCAAGGAGAGAATAGACAATCTTGCTAGACAAGTGCTACAGTCACAAGCCGGACAGACCCCGTTACCCGCATCAGGGGCAAATCTTCCTTCAACATCCTCTATGAATCCAGTGCAGATCAACCTACCTGGGAATGTACCTCTGGCTCCGCCCGAATGATTTTCTGGTGACCCAAAGAGGTTTGCAGTATTTATCAATCAGTGCCGGTTGCACTTCTTATGCCGGCCAGCAGCCTTTCCAACTGATCAAGCAAAAGTAGCTTTTGTAATTTCGTACCTTAGTGGCAATGCGGCAGACTGGTCGATCCCTCTAGTTAATCAAGATGATCCGGTTCTCCATGATTTTCAAGCCTTTCAGCTTAGTATGGAAAAACTGTTCGCAAGACATTCACAGGGGCAGGCCTTGGACAATGAGCTTCTTTCGTTGCGACAGGGTAATCAAGACCTTTTGGCTTATATTGCATCTTTCAATAGACTAACAGTGGAAACTCAATGGCCTGAGGACAAAAGGATTACGCTGTTTTATAGAGGTCTACGTGGAGAGCTCAAAGACGTTTTAGCCCAAGTAGTGAATCCCCCACAAGACTGTTCGGATTATATAGACTTGGTCGTTCAAATAGATCACAGGCTGCAGAACAGGAAGGCCGATCGTTCCAAATTTGATGCTCGAGTATTTTCCAAACCGCCAACTCCTTCCAAAGGAGTAGACTCCGGGGAACCCATGCAAATAGGGGGTCTGAAAGGTCCTCTAACACAAAGGGAGCGGGAAAGGAGGAAACAGTTGCAATTATGCCTATATTGCGGAAACTCAAGGCACTTTCTTCGAGACTGTCCGGTGAAACCTGCCAAGAAGGCAGTAGGAGCTGCAGTTACCAAAGTTACAAACTCTGAGCAGGGAAACGACCTCGCCCGACAAGAATAGAGGTCCTCTTGCCGAGCGTGAAAACCAGTTCCGTGACCTCGCATTTCGTGATACCTATGGTCCTCATTAGCCCTGATAATCCGGATCGATTCCATGCAATTGAAGCTTACGTCGACAGCGGTGCCATCGGCAATTATGTGGATCATGAAATGGTTTTGAGGATGAATCTAACTCTTTGTCCCAAGGCTGTAAAGGACGTCATTACTACGGTGGATGGTACGGAGATAGCCTCCGGGCCAGTAACGCATACCACTCAAGAGGTGACGCTAGTAAGTCAAGATGGACACCATGAGAAGATCGTGTTCGATGTGATCAAGGCCCCTCAGTTTCAGATTATTCTAGGAATACCTTGGTTAGAGAAACACAATCCTCTGATCGATTGGCGAGCAAGAACGGTCCAGTTTCCAGAATGTGTCTCTACTTTTCACCCTCCACCTGGTGTTGCACTGGCCGCAATTTCTTCAGAGACTCCCCAGTTACCTCCCGAATACCTAGAATACCAAGATGTTTTCCGGAAGGATCAGGCTAACTCTCTACCTCCTCATAGGTCTTATGACTGCCAGATAGACCTGATACCTGGATCTACTCCTCCTTGTAGTAGAATTTATGCCCTCACCGAGCCTGAGAACCTTCACCTTCGACAATACCTGTATCAATACCTGGCAAATGGGTTTATTCGTCCTTCCAAGTCCCCTGCTTCTTCAGCTTTGTTCTTCGTTCCAAAAAAGGAAGGAGACCTTAGAACTTGTATCGATTATCGCTCCCTGAACCAGATCACCGTTAAGAATAGATATCCGTTACCTTTGATCCCTGAACTCCTGGACCAAGTCAGAAAAGCATGCATATATACAAAGCTGGATCTTAGAGGAGCTTACCACTTGGTACGAGTAAAAGAGGGCGATGAATGGAAGACGGCCTTCCGCACCAAGTATGGGCTATTTGAATATCAGGTCATGCCCTTCGGACTTTGCAATGCCCCGGCCGCCTTTCAATATTTTATGAACGATGTCCTCAGAGAGCTCATAGATGTGTGTGTTGTTGTTTACATTGACGACATCCTCGTTTATTCTTCATCGGAATCTGAACATCGGAAACACGTGAAAATGGTCCTCGAAAGATTGCGTCAACACAAACTTTTCGCTAAGTTGGAAAAATGTGTTTTCAACGTGACTGAAGTTGAATTCTTGGGATTCATATTATCACCTGGCGGAGTGCGTATGGATTCAAAGAAGGTCGATGCAGTTCTCAAATGGCCATCACCATCCTCCGTAAAAGGTGTGCAAAGCATGTTAGGCTTCGCTAACTTTTACCGCAGGTTTATCCCCGAATTCTCTCGAATAGTCCAGCCCATCACTGCCTTGTTAAAGAAAAACAAACGTTTTGAATGGTCTACCGAGGCGGAACAAGCTTTCCAGGATTTGAAGACTAAATTTATCTCTGCGCCAATCTTAAAACACCCTCGCCCCGAACTCCCCTACATCGTGGAAACTGATGCTTCAAGCCTTGCCATGGGGGCAGTTCTATCACAAAAGGACCCGGTAACCAATCAGTTGCATCCCGTGGCATTTTGGTCCCGCAAATTCTCGCCTCCTGAAATCAATTACACGATTACTGACAAGGAACTTCTGGCTATCAAGTCTGCCTTTAAGGCTTGGCGGCATTATCTGCTGGGGGCCCGACACACCGTTACTGTGATTACGGATCACCGAAACCTGCAATATTTGAAGACCGCAAAAGCCCAATCCTCTAGACAACTCCGTTGGGCATTATTCTTTGCCGAGTTTGACTTCATAATTACCTATCGACCTGGTACAAAGAACGGTAAAGCCGATGCCCTTTCTCGGATGGGAGTGGAAGAACACTTGGTCAACCCTAAACCTGTACCAATCATTCCCGAACAAAGAATTCTGGGTGTAATCGCCACAGAATCCATAGAGGAAGTTAAGGATAAAGCCAGGCAACTTGTAACTCCAGCAGACATACAGAAATGGCATCTGCAGGGAAAGGACTTTGCAGTAAAGGACAACTTATTGTATTTCCAAGAACGATTATACCTACCCAGCACAGATTTACAGAAAAAAGTAATCTCTTGTTATCACGACTCTTTAATGGAAGGTCATCCCGGTATAGCCAAGACCTCAGAAAAGATCAAGCGCTACTTCTGGTGGCCGTCTTGGAAAAAAGATATCAGAGACTTTATAATGTCCTGTGGAGTATGCGCCCAAAACAAGAGTCAAAAGGAAAGACCAGCAGGCCTCTTACGCCCTATTGACATCCCACCTCGCCCTTGGCATACGCTTTCTATGGACTTCATCACCGATCTACCTCCATGCTCCGGATACAATACGATTCTAGTAATCGTGGACTTATTCTCCAAGATGGCGCATTTCATTCCGCTCAAAGGCTTGCCAACAGCAGCAACTCTGGCCCGAGAATTTCTCGAAAACATCGTCCGACTGCACGGTTTTCCTTCGGTTCTAATTTCGGATCGAGGTAGTCAATTTATTTCTCATTTTTGGCGAAGTTGCTGTCGGTCGGCTCAAATTGATGTGAGACTATCGACCAGTCACCACCCTCAGACCGACGGACAAACCGAGAGGACCAATCAAACTCTGGAACAGTATTTACGCTGCATGCTGCAACAAACTGAAAAAACTTGGAAAGATATCCTTTGGATAGCCGAGTATGCCTACAATAACTCTGTCCATTCGGGAACTGGGAAAACCCCGTTTTTTCTTTTGTACGGCAGTCACCCTCGAACCTCGGAGTTGGATCCCCTCCAAGATCTTGAAACACCAGCAGTAGACTACCTGCATTCTACAATCACCCAAGCCTTTAAGGAAGCTGTTTCTCACCTTCAAAGGGCTAAAGAACAATACAAGAAAGGAGCAGATCAACATCGGAAGGAAGCCCCTCACTATCAAGTAGGGGATCAAGTCTGGTTATCCACCAAATATCTATCTCTAAAAGGGCCACGGACATTCAACCCAAGATACCTTGGTCCCTATTCCATCACTACCATAGTAAACCCAGTAGCGGTCAAGTTGGACTTGCCCCCGCACATGAAGATACATCCGGTCTTCCACGTCTCTCTATTAAAACCCGTGCAACCTCAAACCCGACTAACCAAATCTCCAAAACCTATCCTAGTGGATGGAGAACTCGAGTTTGAAGTCAAAAGCATTCTGGACTCCAAGATCTCCAAATCTAAACTATTCTACCTAATTGACTGGAAAGGCTACGGCCCCCAAGAGAGATCCTGGGAACCTGCTGAATATGTCCACGCTCCTCGCCTAATCAAAAGATTTCACCGAACATTTCCTGACAAGCCAAAACCCCCGGAGAAGCCCGGTTTGGGAGGGGCCTTGAGGGGGGGTACTGTCATGATCTCTGCTTCCAAAAGGTCAGGGTTTTCCCAACTCCCCTGGAAGCAGATCCATAACCCAGGTTCCGAGTGCCAACCAGTCCCAATTGGGACCTTTTGGACCCAGTCCTGGCGCCAGTGGCACCAGGCTCATAAATATGCCCAGTCCCAGCGCTGGAAGCGCCGGGCTCATAATGCTTGGGTGGACTTACCTTCAGCAGACCATGCTGCTTACTTGCCTGCCAGTTGAGCCTCTGATCCTCTTCTGTTTGGAACTACTTTTCCTGTTGGGTGGGGCTGGAGCCACTCCCTAGATTCAGAACACTGGAACTCTTCTGGAAGGCATGAACTCTTTTCTTACCAGGAACTCTTTTCTTACTTAGGCGTGGCTGTGGAAGGAGACACCTAAGCACTACAGGAGGCTATTTAAACCACACCCGGTGGATGAATCTTGCTTTGCGTTATTCTGCAACCTCTGCAGCAGAACGCTCATCGTGTCTTCTGCATCCGGTCCTGGGCCTAAGGAAAAAGGCTTACCATCCTGAATCCAGTCTTCAGCAACACCTATAAAGACAAGAAAGAACAGGTTAGCATTCCGGCATCTGAAAGGCAAAGGCTTACCATCCTGAATCCAGTCTTCAGCAACACCTATAAAGACAAGAAAGAACAGGTTAGCATTCCGGCATCTGAAAGGCAAAGGCTTGCCTACTCTTCGTGCGCTCCGGAGGTCTTCACACTGCATTCCGGCATCTGAAAGACAAAAGTTTACCAACTCTTCGCACGCTCCGGAGGCCTTCGGCGCTGCATCCCGCATCTGAAAGACAAAACAAGGTGCGTTTAAAGACATTGGGGAACTTTAATACTCATGTGCCATTACTCCTTTCCACATCTAATCCAGTGGGTATTCCGGCACCCTGCAGCCGCTCCGAACTCGTACCTGCAAAATAAAAAGACAGTTAGAGCGCATAGTGAAGCAGGCAACAAGCGCTTACTTACGTGCTTCCAGACGCTTCTATTCATCACACGGGCTCCATCTTCAACTCACTTCAGCCCGTCATCCGCCATCGCCGGAACCCTGCAAAACAAGAGACATCATTACTAAAGACTTTAAAGACATTTGAATGACTCGAAACTTACCGTTCGTGCAGTAAACGACGGACAGCAGTCCTCTGAAGTCAAGAGGCCTGCGCTACCTATCCAGTGAAGAAACTGGTTACAGCACCCTGCCCCGAGGCAGATGGAGAGCTCGGCATTCACTTACCTAAGACATCTTACTCTACACGTCAGGCATACAGTGCACAGAGGTCCAGCCCAAAGAGCCAACCGGGTGCTACACATCACCTTTGAAGATACGGTAGTCGCCCAGTCAAGACCGGCGCCTCTGCGAGAATCAGGTGAGCGTTACAACTACGCTATTGCGCATCCCATACTATTCATATCAATCATTGCATTCTCGCCATGGCCCCTGTCCGAAGGACATTAAACAATAGAACTTTATATCTGCAGTCAGACCTGTGGGCGTCTCCTCGCCGCTAGCTGAAAACCGAAAGCGCTGTCCTTCGAATTCCTCATTTGCAACATCACGTCGAAAAGGCATCTGTGACCGCTTGAAATCACAAATCCATCCATGTAGTGCGGCAGTGTGTGAAAATGGCAACTGGCTTCACTCACAAATGGGACGCCCCGCCCGTCGGTGAACCTCGGTTCAGTGCTGCATGAGGGTCCACCGTTAATCGAGTACTACATTCCACTGACCCTTCACAAGTTTGTTCGCGACTGCAAAGATAGTATGTGAAACAATGGGACCATAGCAGAATGAACATATGAACCAATATTCCACTGCCATCGGGATTAAATACATGATTGTAATAGCAAGATGCCATGCGTCAAATTGCAGCGTTGTGTGCGGGACGTGCTCGCCCAAAGGGGATTGCAGCTTGCACAGGTGGAATGAATCACCACAGGTGGAGGCTATACAGCCTGAGAACACATAAATTGCACACCCAACCCCCTCCCACAACCACACCCACTCCAAAATGCTACCGGCAGGACTAGGGATGTTGGCCCTGGGGGACCTGATAGCACTGCAAGTACTCCAACTTCAAGAAGAAGACGAACACCAACTACTACAACAACCGGCCGCACAGAGAAGACGCAGGAGGAGGAGGAGGGCAAGGCAGGGCCAGCAAGGCCCACCAGCACAGCCACTACCACCACGCAGGCAGCCCGCAATCCCACGCCTCCGAGCACATCCGTTCAACCTCACTGATGAGCAGATCCACACCCTCTACCGTTTGGACCGGGACACCATAACCGCCATTGTGGACATGACACACGCTGACCTTGTCAGCATGATAGATAGCCCAACCGCCATCCCACCCCTACTGAAGGTGGCGTCTGTACTCCACTTCCTGGCCACAGGCACCTACCAGCACACAGTCGGACAGTTGCATGGCATTTCACAGCCACTGTTGTCACGGACACTATTGCAAGTGCTCGATGCCCTCCTGAAGCACGCAGACGACTACATCTCTCTACCACGCTCGGAGCAGGAAATTACAAACACAAAAGTGGGATTCCATGCACTTGCCGGCATACCGGGTTGCATTGGTGCCATCGACTGCACCCATGTGGAATTGGTTGTCCCACATGCCATGGAGGCCCAGTACCGCAACCGAAAACAATATCATTCTCTTAATGTACAAATGGTGTGTGACTCCAACAGGATCATTACACATTGTTGTGCCAGATTTCCTGGATCAACCCATGATTCTATGGTCTTGAGGAACTCTACAATACCACGCTACATGGAGCGACACGCAGGGAACAGATCCTGGCTACTCGGTGAGTCTCATTTCATGCATGATAATGTGGGGTATGTGATGCGGCAATGACCTGGCAGGAAGGGGGGGGGATGCGTACGTAGCAATGTCATTCCACAAACATCCTTTATTGTCCACATACAGGTGATGCCGGGTATCCACTGAAGAGATGGCTCCTTACACCACTCCGGAACCCACAGAACCAGCATGAGGAGGACTACAACCATGCCCACTCACGTACCCGTGTAGTCATAGAACAGGCATTCGGCCTACTGAAGGGTCGTTTCCGCTGCCTCAGCAGGTCTGGCGGGGCACTCCTGTACCGCCATGAGAAGGTTGCAAAGATGGTCATGGCATGTGTCATGCTACACAACATATGCGTACGTAGAAATGTGCCCATGCCCCCTGACGCAGAACTGCAAGCACCTGAAGATGGTCATGATGAGGGTGGGGATGTGGCAGCACCTCAAGGAGTCCGCGAGGCACAGGAGGGCCGTGAAATTCGTCAGATTATCATAGATTCATGCTTCTACAACTCACGCCTGGTGGCTGATACATGGACACGGGACTTGTGGCACTGTGTGTGTCTGGAACATGCACAATATGGACTGTACGCCTATAAAGGCCTCGTACACAAAGATCAATGTCCACACATCTCATTGGATGATTGTGAAATGTTTATAGCATATGTGAAATTATGTTACACACCCCATCGACCCGCCACCCAAGTAAGCCCAACACACCCCCTCCACCCTCCTACCTCCCCCCCGAACACCAGTGTCCAAAGATGCTCATTGTCAGTGGGCAGACGCTATTGCAAGCCCCCTCTCTGGGTATCAGGGGCACCCCTGCCTGTGGAGCGCAGGTTCCTCCCAGATCTACGTTGGGGGCTGCCCTGGACGGAACTTGCAACGGATGATGTCTCTGCCTGCTCACGTCCATGCATGTCCCTAAGGGTTTGTGAGAGCTCAGTGAGCACACGGCGCACAGCGGCAAGTTCAGCACATACGTCTTTGGACGTCGCATGCAGTTCCCCCCTCAGGCTCTCGGTGCTTCTCTCCATTTGTACTCTCAGGCTCTCGGTGCTTCTCTCCATTTGTACCCTCAGGCTCTCGGTGCTTCTCTCCATTTGTGCCCTTAGTGTCTCTGTACTTCTCTCCATTTCTGCCCTAAGTGTCTCAGTAGATGTTTCTATGGCTGCCTTAGTACCCCCACATTCATCAGCATGGTCCTTGAGGAGCGTGGCCAGTTGCTGCTGTTGCACGATCACCTGGTCGAGGGACTGTTGCCTCTGCTGGGCCATGCCCATTTGCGGTGGTGTCACAGAGGGGCTGATCACCTCATGTTGCCTTGCCACAGGGCTTGTGGGGGATGGCCAGTCGTCGTCTTGTGGGTGCCCCTGCGTGGTATCCTCATGGTGTACGGGATGAAACAAACAGGGGGATTGAGACAGGTCATGGATGGATCCTACATCGACATCACCGTTTTCTGTGTCGGAGCATGCTGCCATTAATGCAGTGTCACCTATGGTGCTGCTGCCACCAGAAGCAGTGCCTTCTGTGGCATCCATTGGGGGGACCTGTGGTGGTGCTGTTGTGGGCATGCTGGCTGCTGAGGTGCCTGTTGAAGTCCCCTCCTGTGTGCTGCCACTTGATTTGTGCTGCTGCCGTGTCTTGATCCGTGCAGCTGAGGTGGAGGGTCTTTGGCCGTTGGTCTTGGCCCTCTTTGCAGGTGTGCTGGTAGGGGTGTCCTGGAGCTCGTCGTTTGAATCGGACCCTGTGGTGGAGTAAAGGAGGGCGAGCGTTATTAATGGGTCTGTGGAAATTGGAATGGCAATGTATCACATGCATTGGGGTGGTACCTGAGGGTGATTTGGGTCAGGGCCTTGGAGGTGGTTTCATTTTTGTGTGGATTGAGGATGCAGTTGTTTTGCAGCCTGCAGTTAGGGTGTGCCTGCTGCACGTGTAGAGGGTGTTTTTAGGATTTTTAATTATTTATGTATTTATTGTGACTTTTAAAGTGCGCTATCAGGCCAATGTATGTGGACGTTGTCCTGGACATGTGTTTCTGTTGCACTATGTGGACACATGGTACTTCACATGATTGGACATTGTGGATTTAGCATTGTTTTATTTGGCCCACCTACCTGATTATTCAGATGTCTGCACTCCTTTCTCCATCCCTCCGACTCCCTCTATACTCTCCATTCCAATGGTGGAGGCACAGATTTCTTCCCAGGGGGTCAACTTGATGGGTGATTCCGATCCTCCCCCGGTAGCTGTGGCAATGTTACGGTTGGCTGATAGTATGCTCCGTACGCGTATCCGCAAGTCGTCCCATCGCTTTCTGCATTGCTGTGGGTTGTGGGGTGTGGTCCCCACCGCACTTACCCGCTGTGCCACCAGGGCCCATATGGCCTTCTTGTTCGCAAGTGCCGTCCTGGTCATTTGCGTCGAGAAGACGACGGCAGCATTCTCCTGGAGGGTCTCTGTGAGCATGGTGAGTTCCTCACGGGAGAAGTGGACCTGCCGCTTGCGGTCGCACGCTTTTTTCGCTACTTTTCCCATTTTTATTGTTTTCACTAGGGTGGATAACGGGTTGGGATGTGTCTCAGGGTAGTATTTTTAATGGTTGTGTGGGAATTCTGATTTTATAGGTGTACGGCGTGCTGTTTCCCGTTCCGGGACCATGTTTTTACTTCCGTTTCCGTATATTTACGGTCACCGTATTTTCCGATTGCCGCTCATTACGGTGACCGCTATGATGGGTGGCGGAATTGCACCTAGGGCGCTGTACGACGGCGGTGAGGGGCGTTTTGGGGACATTTCCGCCATCGCGGACTTTGCACTTCCGCCATGGCGTAGTGCTCGTGCCCGATGGGTCAGAATTAGCCGCACTTTACTCCGTCGTGCAATGGCGGAAACGCTATTTACGCTATGGCGGTCAGGTCAGTTACTTTCCGCCAGGGTCGTAATGAGGGCCATGGACTTGGTTTACATTAGGTTTAACTTTAATGGGATGGACTTTAAGGCTGTCATTGTCAATATTTGTAGACATCTCAATTTATGAGTAACAACTTTAACGCTTTGTGAACTATGTTTATTCCCATCGATGACCTCCTTTCATTGTTCTGTATGTGTGGGCATGTGGGTGTGGGTGTGTTGTTCAGTGTGTGTCTCTGCGTGTTTACCTACATTTATGGAATTGTATTTTTTGTGTGCATGTGTGAGGTGGGGTGGAGTGGTGTCTGTGTGTAGGGTGTGTGGGGGCATGTTGGTGTGTATACATATTCATTGAGAACATATTATTTGTGTGTATGCATATTCAAACATTATTGTCTATGCTTGCATGCTCTTAGTGTTTCTGGAGCCCTGATGGAATCGTTGCACTGGTATTGGAATCTGTGGATCTGCTTTTTCTGCTTTGTGCTCTTTATCTACCCATGTGACGCCCCCCTCCAAACCCCCCAACCTATGCCTACTTTACAGCTTTCCTCTTATTTTCATTTCACATTTTATATCTGTCTCTGCCATGGAGTATATGTGGCCTCTGTCCAGATGTTTACTAATTTCTGCCCTGGTATTTGTACATCTATGTCACAAAGTACCCTCTTCTGTATGTTGTAATGATATTGCAAGACACTGCGTTCCATGAAAAAATAGGTGAATGAGACAGAACACCAAGGTGACTTACAATATCTTTTTTTTTTAACATATTGTGTATTTTATTCTTTATATTACATGGCCACTCACGGCAATCCCATTTAATACCTGGCCTCTTGCGTAAAGTAATGCACGAGATATTTCATTTGCTTTTGATTCGTATAACTAATACAGAAGATGTTTGGATCTAAAAAAGCAAATATGCAGCTTTTAATGTGTTGCAGAAAATAACCAAGGCAGTTTAATAAAATGCATCTGAAACGCTTCTGTCATTTACAATAAATAGCAGCAGGCAGGCAGATGACTGCTCCCGTGTGTTAAACTCCAGGAGTGCACACAATAAAAATACTAAAATAAACCGTTCCTTATCAATTAAAGGTTGTTAAGTGTCACAGAAAGATATTTATGATAAAGGAATTTAAAAAGCGTGTCTCAGCTTTAAGTGCTGCAGTGGCAGCTGGAATTATTTATGTGCTGGTTCAAACAGCAGACAGGGATTGTTGTGTAACAATCCAATTGTAATAACTGTTTACAGATGCACACAGTGATGTCATCTTCTTATTAAATGTCAGTGATAATGTATCAACTAGCCACTAATTCGAACATTGTTTGCAGGCTTGTTTACGGGTATTGCTGGCAGCCATGTACTATATTTCTGCCTCGGTCCTGGTATATGTCGGTTCCTGTGTCTCTGCCTTGGTATAGCTCTGTCTCTGCCCAGGTGTATATATGCTTTCGGCCCAGGCATTTTTCTATCTGCGCCGTGGTATATTCTGTCTCTGGTTTTTCATGTTTACTCCAGCGCTCTCTGTGAGTATGAAGTTACCATTTTACACAGAACGTAAATAACTTGCCAGGACAAAGGAAAATAACAAGAAACCACGAAACAATTGCAATTGCCAGCTTTTATTTGGAAAGATTTCTTAATTAGAAGCAAATGTTTTTTGGCCTGAAAAAACGAATGTTTTGCAGATTTGCAATGGAAATGTGCTTTTCGTGAATCTATTTGGTATTTATGGTTAATTAGCTGGATTTTACAAAGATGCACACAGCAGACATATCAAAAACATATTTGAGGACAATAATGCATTCCCCCTTTTGGAGTGCAAGGTCTGGGTTAAAGGTCGAACCGAACAGCATTGTGTGAGGAATGAGCAACCAAACAGCCCATCAATCAGTCATGTTTATGACATTCATTTCAGTAAAGCAAGGTAGATGCTCTTTATCCCAAGTGCAGGTATTTACTACACCAATGTCATTAATCCATGCTAACCTACTCTATTCCATTTGGAAGATAGTAGTCCAGTCCTTGTTTTTATTTTACATGGGTAGTATAGCTTTGTGGTGACATGCTCGTCTGGGAAGCAAGATGACGCAGAGCAACACAGGTTCGAATCCCACATCTGCGCTTAGAAACCTCTTCGGTATTATGCATGCTATACAAAAAAAAACAATTATAATCACATTTGGAGACTTGTGTGCCTGGCTTTCTCATTTGTAAATATATGACTGCAATGTGCTGAAAAAAGTATACTGGACACTAGTCAAAATGCATGAGAGAGGTTTGAGTAATACTGATGTATGTCAGGGTTCTGGCCACATGGAGGTGTCATTTGCACATATGATCTGGGACTGTTCAACGGTGAGGTCCTTTTGAAGTCACAAGAACAATGAATCGAGATTTACTAACCAATATGGATTTTGACTTTCTGACTGTAAATTTGGGGGAGGATTGCCTACTGGAAGATCTTAGCTACCCACAGAGGTGTTGCTTTTTTAGAGCTACCCTTTCAGCAAAAAATATAATTCTGAGAGATTGGAAAAATGTCACAATACCTAGCAGGATCTGGGTGACTTTACCGAACCCAACGGTTCGACTGCCAAAAGTTTTTTTTTTTAAATTCTCTGCAAATATATATGTGGAGGGAGACCCACCACAGCCCCCAATTTACCCCTATACATTTTTTATACACTTTAGCCCCCACATATATATATATATATGCAGAATTACAGTGTACAATACCACCTAGCAGGTCTTCATGGATTGATGATCTACACAGAATGTCTGAAATGGAAAGGGTAATCTTGAGCAAAAGAAAGAATATAAACCTGTATGAAGGGCTATGGGGGAGATTTCTGGAACTAATGTAAATATTGGACCTGTGCTTGTCCAGCCTGGTCCGTTTTTGTGTATACTTGTATGTATTGGTGTAATATGAATCTAATGAAAACGTGAATATAGAAAAGTTCCAGAATACAAAATGAAACCGGACCTGACAAGCATCTCATGAATGGGGTGGATCATGATGCCGTATTTGACAACGCCTTGGGCAGAGTGTCACAGAGTTTTCAAATCTGCACAGACATATACCACCCTGATGAGATTGGGAGGATTGGCGAGCGCAACACTCGGACAGTGTTCTGAATGTTAGCATGTTAAACTTCATATAACCCACTAACAAAAAACTCAGCATTTATGCAGACTTAACTCACTCAAAAATCTCACACAACCATTTCTCGCACAACAACCCACACGCACTTCACAACACCGCAACAACACATAAGGCGCACCAACAGCACACGAGGACTGACATCGATCCGATACTTGCACCAAAGCTCAGCACCCGGTGTATACTGAGTTGAAGCTGCCAACAGAACACCACTCCTCTCACTATCCTACTCCCGCTTTACCTACTAACCCATCCCACCTTCTCGTTTGCAGATCCGCCAGAGCACCTGGGGACCAACTCCGTTGGTGACGGTGCGCGGTACAAATACCTTTAACATTTAACATTTAACATATCATGCATGCGTTGCCGTCCGACCAGATGACTGGAAAAACCGCAACCACCAACCTAAAGAGCTGAATACCTAAATGCTCCACAGCATGCATGTGTTCTTTCTCCCCTTTTGTCCTTCTACCTCGCTCCCCCTACACTTACTGCTGTTAGCACCAGCTTCTTTCCCCTTTGGTCTATGGACAGTGATGACAGAAGCCCAAAATACAGCACGTCACACATCTAAATGTGGCCTTTTGTGCATCAGGTTTACATCTTCACAGCCTACAGATAACAAATGGTTTATGTGACCTATCCTTTACCCAATACGAACATTCTAAGATCTGCCAGAGAATTAAAAATTCAGACAGGTGACATGTATGTAGTCCACTTTGGGCTGCAGGTCATCTGACCTCGCCCTGCTCAAGGAACTCTCTGATACACAATTCACAACTGCCACGTCCAACTCTACTACCAAACTCCATAGCCACCATAGTCAAGGCCAAAAATGAAATCAGAGCCATCTTCAAATTCATCAAGCACTGTTTCAACACTGTGCCTGACCCAACCTTACCGCACTCCAATGCAAATCTACCACCCTCACCTCTTCATAAACAAGATCAGCATGAACCCCCACCACATAGACTCCACTGACAGCACACTACACATCCCATCTCGCAAAACCAGAAATACCTGAACAACTTTCAAGACACTCGCTGTGGAAGTCCTCAGTGTCACCATAGCATCTCTCAACACCACATCATACACAGAGAACATCCTCCTTGCTTCTGTACTGAAGTCGCTTTCAACTGCAGCACTCCTCCATTACCAGACCATTATCAATAGCTCTCTTATTCAAGGCACCTTCCCCTCAAACTGCAAGATTGGGCAAATCCTTCTTCAGTTCTCAGGAAACCAACACTGGACCCTGACAACCTCAGCCACTACTGACTCATCACCCATCTTCCCTTTTAGGGAACAACCCTGAGAAAGCAGTAGCCAAACAACTCCTCCAACACATTGAAGCTCTAGAAGTGGAGCCAAGTACCCTCACTCAAAGCTCTGCCCCCATGATACCTATATGTTGGGAGCCAGAGTGTGAGACACGTGCAGTGCCAGTGAGAGTACCTGTACCGAAGAGAATTCTGGAAGTAAGATACCCATTGAGAAAGCCATATATGCACTCCCGACAATATGATGGCCATTTGAATGAAATCCTGGAAGAAGTGTGAAAAACGAGCAAAAGAGAAGATTGATGACATCATGCGAAGCAGAGCTGACACATCCAGAAAGGAGACAAGAGGATGAAGAATGTAAGCATTCTATGAAGATCTAAGGACGAGGTGTTAAAGATGAGCAACATTTCAGGCTAGAGATGAAGATGGTCATGCTACTGAAACAATGAAGAAAACGCCAAGTCATTTTACAATTGTGCAGGTGCAGTAACGCAAGTAGACAAAGTATTCTTAATGTCTGGCACTGTAGCGAATAGATTGCGGCAATGTGCCAATGTGCATACATACATACATATGAATAGATAGACTATGGATGTTCCACAACGCACGATTAGCAGAGTTTGGCCCCAGTACATAGATAGGCTTTTTCAGTGTCGCAGCTGGAAAACGAATTAATACGGGAGGTAGATTCAAGAAGAGCTTGGCTGGCCCAGCACCAGGAAGTCAAGGCCACCGTGAGCTTAGATGTTCGTTCAGTAGCTACAAAATGTCTGAAAAGAACAAACTCCCTTTTGAAGTGAGGAGCAAGAACATTAAAGACGTAAGAGGTTCATCATTTAATAGTATTTCAAATATCAAAAAGCTCTGAAACATGGTCTCTAGTCACGTGGATGGATAAAAATAGATACTGAGCTGGGCTGTATCAAAGCCAAGAGACAGAGTATGCCTCTACTCCCTTTTATTCTCAGGTACAGAGCACATTTCCAAGGCCAATGTTCAAAGGGCTAATTGACTGGAAGACTGCAAGAGTGATGATAGATGACCGGCTAATGTGGTGGGATGATATGGTTATGACCAGCCCACCAGCAGCTGGGTGCCAGCCTGCATTCTGCTAGCGTGTGTGGAATAGTACAGCGGGGTGCAAGGGTGCCAACCAATTGTAGAGGGGCACGTAAAAGAGAGCCCTATAGTTTGTATAACCAATGGGACGTTGTGTATTTGATAACGTTCGTAGTGACTTGCACTAGAGGAGGGCTTAGTTGCCCCACCTAATGATAGAGACCCAATCACCTTCCCAACAAATATGGAACATATACCTAGATTTTCCTGTTAAGCCAATCACTTTCCCAAGTAGGTTTTTGTAGTTTGCAATGTAGATTGGCGTCAATGATTACGAGTTTTAACTATAAATGTTGTGTTTTTTATGAAGTTCGTTGAGTGAAGATCGAGTGGATGTTCGTTGATGTTCGTTGTAACTCCCTGTTTTAGATAATTGATATTAAAAGAGACATACTTTGCCAACTTCCTGAGTCAGTCTGTTTATTGATGTTTGAGTATATTCTGCATCTCCATCCATCTCAAAGTATTGCTAACTCTTCTTAAAGGGCATAGTGTTGGGTAAACAGGTTCAAAGCCAACAGCCTCCTTTAGTCCTACCAATCTGGCTTCAGACCCAGGTGCAGCACAGAGAGGCGGCTACCACCAAGGTGATGGAATATGCCCTTAAAATCTCGATGATGGCCATCCTTGCCTCCTGGTTCTCCTTGACCTATCAAGACCATGTGACACAGTAAACCACCAGACACACTGACATGCTACATTTCCACTTGGGGATCAGCAATATTGTCTTCAGCTGGTTCAAATCAGTCAGACAGTTTAACTTTATTTTGGTCACCAGAGCATAAAAGTGATAAAAGATACAAATCATACAAATTCAGAAAGCATTATCAAAACAGTTTACAAGGTACATTTCACATACTAGCAAAGTTTAAAAATAATCATAAAATGTCATTCAATTCCTAAAAATCTCTCAAATACAGATTCAGACAGTGCATAGTGTAGTAGAAAAAGAATAGGCCCAATAATACTGAGAGGCTGATGTAGCAATAAACTATTAAATACAGAAAGATAGTTTGGACTAAAAACACCCAGTTGTCACCCCAATTAATATTCAGGTGGCTTGGTTAGCAAATATAGTGTAATCTTTCCCTCCATTACACTCTGACCAGTAATTTGAGGTTCTGACCAGCAGTTGCAATGACCCAGTGAGTTAAAAGCATCCTGTATGTATTTCAATAAAATATCTTTAAGTGCCAGTTAATACCCTGTGAGACCAGGGGAAGACCATTCCCTGAATCAATAGTGTCAGAGTTTTGAATTCCATAGTGACCCAATTCTCTGTGTAAGACCTCCAAAAAGACAGGAATATTGGGAGCGCCCCAACAGGTTTTTGATAAGTTGTTTTCACTTGTGGTTAGTCTACCATAGTTCATTCCTCCCCACAGCTCGGCTCCATAAAGTGCAGCTTGTCTTGCCTGGGCAGAATCAGAATAAGCTTCCAGCGATGACTTTACCACCCTGTTGCCATAGTCCTTGGCAAATTTGGCAATGGAGCCACCATAGCGGTTTAGTGTGATATCTGCCTTGGAGACTTGAGAAGTCCAGTTGCATTTATCTGAAAATCAGACGCCCAGATAGTCAGATTCATTGACTTGCTCGACACACTCCCCTTTGAGTCTAAGGCTAAGTCTGTTGACCCCCTTGGTTCTGTTTTTCCTAAAAATCATAGGTTTGGTTTTCTTCACATTAATAGAGAGCCCATTATTGTCACAAAACTCTTTGAACACCAACAGTTGTTTTTTCAAACATTGCAGATCAAGAATAAGAGTACAGGGTTGCCTGCAAACATTACAATTGTGCAATGTTTCCCAGCCAAAGATGGTGCATCCCAAAATAGGTTCATCAATATGTGGATTGTGCCATTAATAAAAAAGGCAAAACACTTTGGGCGCCAATACGCATCCTTAACGGATGCCCATTTGAACTGGAATGTTCCTAGTGACCCTCACATCGGTGCTCTGTCTTACTACAGCCTCATGTACGGTGTATAAGCTCTGCATTGCCCTGAGAAGGGCTCGAGGGACCCCCATATCTCTTAAAGTGTTACCTAGCATCAGCCTGGGCACGTTGTCCAAAGCCATTTCTTACTCGACAAATGTGACATATAATCAAATTTTTCTTAGAATTACATGTTTGTCATATAATAGACCCAGCCTTAGGCATTGGCCATTTGTACCGATAGTTACCCAGAAGCCAGCCTGTAGATGGTTTAAGATTTATTTTTCTTCCATCCAAACCTCTAGGTGGACCAGTAATGCCTTAGCGAATATCTTCCTCTCTGCATCGAGCAATGATATTGGGCGGTAGTTCCCAGGGTCCTCTCTACTGCCCATTTTATACAACAGGACAATTGTGGCGTGGGTCCACGTCTGGGGGACAAGGTTTGCTGCCAGAGCCACATTGAGATATCAGCCCATATCAGGGGTTCTGATATGTAAAAATCAGCTGGCACCTTATCTGTGGCCAGAGCTTTTTCTGCTTTTTGGCAATTGGGAGCAGTGGTGACTTTGCCTAAGGTTAAGCTGAGGGGGACAAAGTCTCCCTCACTATCAGCTGTGATTCAGGGGCGTGTATATGTAAACACTTTGGATTTTGCATACAATGATATAAAATGTGAATACCAGACTGATTCCGGAATATTGCACTGAATTTGCTTTTGGCCTTCGCTGCTTCGCGACCCTATGAGACTCCAGAATCTTTTTGAGTGTTTGTCAGTGATGGCATTAAGGAGGGCATTCCAGATATTTCTACATTGTTCCTCCTTTTTCTCTTTCAACAGATGCGTATAGATGGAACCGACTGTTATTACTGCCTCCTCCTCCACTGCAACATCATTTTTCACACATTTGATCAGGTTTGCCTTTGCCTTCCTACAATCTAGAACAAACCAGGGGTTCGTTTTTATTGTGTTCCTATGATTCAATCTAGCATTGACCGTGAAAGCTGGTCTTACATTATCCACAAACGTTACATATAAAGATGCCGCACCATCATCTAACAAAATACTTTTTAGTATTGAGAGGATTTAGCCATAAATTGCAGCCGCTTTCTCAGTTGTATTAATTTTTTCCCACTTGACCACTTTTCTGGCCTTTCCGGATCGCATCAATGCTACATTATCCACGGGTTTCCTTGCTGCCGCCAAACCAAACAATTGAGGGGTAGTCCTCAAGGTCAGTGGCCGGTGGTCGCTCTCTGCCCTTTCAAGCACTACAAACTCCATCATCTGGGTCAATATTTCCGGATTAATCACGATATAGTCTATATGCGAGACTTGAGCAAGACACATATGTATATTTAGCTGGTGAATTACCTGCAAACTTCCCATTACATGCACACATGTTCAGGGATATGCAAATACCTGCAATTTCAATGGCGTTCTTTTTAGGCCGTCTGGTGGAGGCAGGATTGAGCTTCTCCACATTCCATAGACTATACAAATCAATTCCTCCAGATCACAAACTGTGCCCATCACATGTGGAGTCCCACAAGAATCCCTCCTCTCTCTCTCATGATATTCAATATTTACAGGGAACTACTTGGAACCCTCCTGGCTGTACACAACATAAACATCCACCAATACACACATGACACTCAGGTCTACCTTAAGATATCCTCCATCTAAGACTTCCACATGCTCAGGGCCTTCCCAACATTGATTGAGTCCTGTATGTCCAGTGCTTTACTGAAGCTCAACTCCTCCAAGATCGACTTCCTACTCCTGACAAATTACACCAATCTCCCTGATATACAGACCTGGCTCTCTACTAAGAACGGAGAGGGCTTCACACCACAGCTGACACATCTCCTTCAAACAGCACATAACAAAGAAGAGACAAATGCCTTGTTAATAACATTTTCTCCAGTAGAACAATAAACCCGTCATCCCAGAAAACAACTTCAGATCTGCTGTCCTCTCACACCTAGATGGGGCAATGGACTTGTGGAAGGCTTTCCAGCAACTATCCTGATGCGCGTGGGGTGTGCCCGGCATGCTGCAGCACAACCCATCAAAGAACTCTGCAAATGTGACCACATCAACCGACCCACACCAAACTGCACTGGCTGCCTTTATGAGCACAAAACATCTGGTAGTCCTGCTGCATCACCTATAAGGCTGTTGGCCTGATATCCTCTAGCTGCCTCACTGAGAAACTCTCCATCTATGGGGCTATTATCCACCAGAAGTAGGGAAATGTACAGACTTGAACTCCACTGGTGCAAGAGGGAAAGAATCTGAAGGCAGGTTTCTCTGTCTATGCCCCTAGCCTCTGGAACCTCCTTCCGATCAAAACAAAACTCACGCCATTGCTTCTAGATTTCTGGAAGGAGCTAAAGATCCTCCTCTTCAAGGAACAGCTCCCCTATAACACCTAGGTCCACAACCCCTCAACTCCCCATCCAACCTGAGACTGCATCATCACTCTCTCCTGTTTCCTCTCCCGATTGCTTATAGATCCCTTGCTGCTAAATTGCGCTACCCCACACCCTTTGGTAACTCACTGTTTCCTTGCTGTGTCCTTCCGCCTATGATTTGTAAAGCTCCCTGTTGTTTCCAGAAACTAGGTCTGCACTCAATAAATACCCTAATAATAATATTCATAATAAAACATAATTTGGTAGCTGCATGTCTTTCTGTACCCATGGTCGCAGGGCCACTACTTTACTACACAGTTGGAAAACTGTATGAATCCACACATTAGTGCAAGTTTTCTGGAGAATACCAGGTGAATAGTTTCAATAGACTCTTTGTAAATGTAAGCAGAGCACAGACTAATGTCTTGATAAGCCTACTCAGAGCGGGAACAATTAAAACACCCTAAAAACAAATTAGGGAAAAACATGCTTGTTTCATAGCACACCTGACTCCTGTGGTTTGGGAACATGGAAATAAGGAGGTTCTTATTGCAATCATTGAACTCATTTTTAAGTCCTCAGCAACCTCTTTTTCCAGTCACTATTTGTTGGGTCACATCTGGAGATGTCCGGATTTTAGGTATATTTGCATTATGATTCATTTATTGAGGGTACAGGAATTTCTACCAGAAACCCGTACAAAAGCAAGAAACAGTCATCGGGGCAGGTGCCGTACAATTGATGGATTGAGAAATGGTTGCAGGTCGGTGGATGATGGTGGGGTGATGGTACTGAGACTGGAAGTGGAACAGACACAAAAACTGACAAAGGCTGCTTTCTTCTTCTTTTGATGCAGTATTGGAGTCAGATCAGTCCAGCTCACTGGACAAATTCTGCATGTCCACCGGGCCTCCATTATCCTTAAGGACAATCCATGGAAACATGGTGCATCTACACCTCTGCTCAGTCACTCACTTTTCTTTTAAAAATACATGAGAGCTGATCTTGCTCAGCTTCCTCTGGGAACCCATAGATTCTTCAAGTATTAATGTATCTCAACTGGTCCTCAGTGATATCAAGACGAACCAGTGCGAATGCTTTATCCAAATATTGTCCCTCTAGACATGGCTGCGCCAAGGTGAAATCTAATTTGTCTCACTGAAGTCATTCACTATCACTTCTTCTTTAACGAGACATTGGTCAGGGTTTTCAAAGAGATTCCAATTTATGAGAAGCATCTTTCGAACCTATAAAAGCATTCCATTCACCTCATTCTCCTTGCACACGTTGATAGAACCTACTTAAGGCTTCCCGCATATCGGCAAGAAGAGGGCATCAAATTCCCAAATGAAATAGACAATGTTGGCTGATGCAAGGAGCATGTCACTTCCACCTGGCACCTGATCTGCCTCTAGGTTGAAGGGCCTAGAGTCAGAAAACCCACCTCAGTGGCACAACCTGCTACCAAGGATGACATAGAGGTGGGAATCTACCATATGAAAGTTCTTCCGCTGAGAGGATTGCTTCTTCCACCTGGGCTCTTGCCGATGACAGCCCTCTCTCCATTAGACACCCCGATAGGTTGAGCCCCACTCTCCCCTCCATAGACAGATTTGGAAGCCCTAGAGGATAACTCCCCCCACCCCCCAAAAGTCCCCTCCTCCTACTCTGAGCAATACCACCACCGACGAAAAGGGTGTGTGGGAGATGACCATCTCCCCCAATCATCCACCAAATACTTTCATCAAACCCTATACCAAGCAGCCTTTCAGCCCAGTGGCTTATAGAAGTGGGAGGGGAGTGGAGGCCATAAAGAGATTGGGTGGTGACCAAAGCATTTGCTTCTTCCTACCACACTTGAAATCTGTGCCTCAGTGTTTAAAAGCGCACTTTTCCCGGGAGTAGTGTTTCGAGAAGCTGCTCTTGTTGGTGACATGTTGCCGTCTTTGATAATGTGATGAAGATAGGTCCATGTTATAGTTCAACGTTTGCAGAGAGCTGCCTTTGATTCCATGCAAAACCCCAGAGAATGTGACTGTCAGCCTGCATACTGTTGGGCAGGTGCTGTTTCACTGCCTGGCAGAAGCCTCTTGTAGAACAGCTGGCTGGGATTGAATCCAGGTGCGATGCTGTCTGGTGCACAGAAAGGCCTACAGATGAAAGTTTGTGGCAGCTGGACTGGTCTCTCATCTCCCAGGCTGGTAGAGAAGGCTTATACCCTATGTCGTCTTTTTGATGAAGAACTTCGTGCAAGTACAGAAACATGCATTAAATATGACAGTGAAAACACTGCAGCATTTTAGATTGTGTATTTCACAGTCACGGTACTTCCAGGGAAGACATGTTATATGGACATCTTCTTTCAAAGTATCTTACATCTATCCAATCAAAAAGTCTAGTCAGTATTAATCCATCCATTAAGGAACCCGTACAATAAGCATTCATCCATCCAACACACACTCCCTCATTCCAAAATACCCACTCAATATTCATCCATCCTATCCACACCACACAATATCATTCCACCAATTCCCCCAACTCACTGACTGACCAATCACCCACACACACTTTTGCGAGTCCATGGATCCATCCATTGATCCATACATCCATACATCCATGATGCTAGATTGATCCATCCATCCATCCAAGTACCCCCGACAATATACATCCACCCATACACCACCCATACTTTCACACCTAACAATGCACTCTATATCATTCATCTATCCATCCATGCATCCAACTAAAAACACAATCGACAATACACCCACCCACCCACGTATTCATCCATTCATTAATTCATACAAGAAAACCACACAATAGACATCCATCTGAACACCAAACATACACTCATACTGAACCATGCATCCAATAACCATCCATTCATGCATTCATCCAAAAATATCATCAATCTATTGAACCAAACCACCTATCCATTCATCCAAACAACCAAAACATCCATCCAGCCATCCATTCATCCATGAAAGCCAAACGATGTACATCCATTCAAACGCCACACATAGCCTCGCACATAACCATGCATCCACTATCCATCCACCCCCTCACACCTAACCATGCACTCAATATCCATCTAAAAACAATATCCAAACACCCATCCACCCATTCATTCATCCATCCAAACACATACTCTCACACCTAACCATTAACCATCCATCCATCCATCCATCCATCCATCCATCCATCCATCCATCCCCTCACACCTAAGCATGCACCTAATATCCATCCAAAAACAATATCAAACACCCATCCACCCGTCCATCCATCCACTCACACATACCCTCTCACCTAACCTTGCAGCCACTATTCATTCAAAAACAATATCCAAATACCCATCTACTCGTCCATCCATCCATTCATCCACCCACACATACCCTCACACCTAACCATGCGCCCACTATACATCCCAACAAAATGTCAAGTTGCCCACCCACCCGTCCACTCGTCCCTCCGTCCGCCCGTCCGTCCGTCCGTCCGTCCGTCCGTCCGTCCATCCATCCATCCATCCATCCATCCATCCATCCATCCCTCCATCCATCTGTTCTAACTTCACACAACATAGCACCTAACTATGCTCCAATATCCATAAACATGCCATCCATATATCCATCTACCCCACATACACCCACCTAACCATTCACCCATAACCTCTAAAAACTATCTACTCATCCATCAGTATGTTTACTTGTGGATTAGTTTCCTTTCACAAACCATCATAATTTTTAATTGTTTTGAGTAAAACGTTAATTTGCAAATTGGCAAACAGGTGCGTACCTTTAGGTTCCTTCATTGGTATCATCCTCCCTCCAGTTATGACCTAGGGAAACTCTTATTGGTTTCCATAACGACTTAATATACAACCTGAAGCCTTCCCGTCACTGTTCTAATAAAGGTTTTACATGATCGTGTTTTTGTCATTACAATTGGTGCATTCTAAATAAATCCAACACTGTTTTCTGCTTACCCTTGAGATTACTAATAGGAATTTTAAATGTTTCGTATCTAGAATGAACTAGTATATATTGGTCTGAAGTTATTGCCCGCCCTCGGTCTATTAATACAAAAAATGGAAACAAAACAAAGAAGAACATGGGAGTTAATACAATAAAAACACATATTCATGCAAATGGCAACCTTTACTGCCCGGAAATGTTGGAGATCACAGTTATGTCTGTCAAGTTACCCGCTGTCCAATTGCAAAGGATACTTAGAAGGAATCCTGTTCTCTTTGGAGAAATAAACACACTTGCAAAGCATTCGGATTCCGCGTGATTGGAAAGTTCAGTGATAACTTTCCCCTCTGAAGGCGCTGGTCAGTCCAGGGTGAAGCTCCGGGGTCCCCTCTGAGCTAGACGCCTTTATTTCTCGCTGGCATATGTGGGGTGTGGCTGCTCAGATATGGACTGTGTAGATAGTGAGATCTGGAGTCTGCAATGTGCGATGTGGAGAATGGAAGGGGGGATGTGCCATATGGGAGATACGATTTGGCATATGGAAGGTGGCATGTGAAGCACAAAAGGTGAGATGCAAATCTATGGAAGGTGAGATGTAGGGTGTGGATGAGGAGAGGTGGAGTATGAATGGTGACGTGGTGCTCGGGTGGTGACATATAGTGTAGGTAGGGCGAGATGTGGCACATGGAAGGTGAGATGTAGGGTGTGGATGGTGAGAGGCGGAGTATGAATGGTGACGTGGTGCTCGGGTGGTGACATATAGTGTAGGTAGGGCGAGATGTGGCACATGGAAGGTGAGATGTGACGTATAGAAAGTGCAATGCGGAGAGTGGAAGGTGACTTGGGGATTATGAATGATTATGTGCTGTTTGGATGGTAACATATAGAAATATGAATAACGAGATGTGGCGTATGAATTGCAAGATATGGCCTGTGGAAGAAGGGATGTGGAGTATGAAATGTGTGAAGATGAGTATGAATGGTGACATGGTGTATGGATGATGACATGTAGGATATGGCTAGTGAGATATGGCAAATACTTGGTGAGATGTGACATATGCAAGATGAAATTTTGAGTATGGATGGGGAGATGTTGAGTATGGAAGGTGAAATGATGAGCATGGATGGTGACATGGTGTATGGATGATGACATGTAGGATATGGCTAGTGAGATATGGCAAATACTTGGTGAGATGTGACATATGGAAGATGAAATTATGAGTATGGATGGGGAGATGTTGAGTATGGAAGGTGAAATGATGAGCATGGATGGTGACATGGTGTATGGATGATGACATGTAGGATATGGCTAGTGAGATATGGCAAATACTTGGTGAGATGTGACATATGCAAGATGAAATTTTGAGTATGGATGGGGAGATGTTGAGTATGGAAGGTGAAATGATGAGCATGAATGGTGACATGGTGTATGGATGATGACATGTAAGATATGGCTAGTGAGATATGGCATATGCTTGGTGAGATATGACATATGGAAGATGAGATTTTGAGTATGGAAGGTGAGATGTGGAGTTTGGAAGGTAAAATGACTATGAATGGGGACGTGGTGTATGGATGGTGATATGTAGAATACGGCCAGTTAGATGTGGCATATGGATGGTGAGATGTGGCGTGTGGAAGGTGAGATATTGAGTACGCAAGGAGAAATGATGAGTAGGAATGGTGACGTGGTGTATATATGGAAACTTATGGAATATGGATAGTGAGATGTGGCGTATGGATGGTGACATGAGGCATATAGGAAGTGTGATGCAGAGTATGGCGCGTGAGGCATGGCGTATAGAGGCTGAGATGTGGAGTATGAATGGTGACGTGGTGTATGGACTGTGACATGCAGAATAAGGACAGGGAGATGTGGCATTTAGACTGTGAGATGCGGCATATGGAAGACAAGATGCTGAGTATGGAAGGTGAGATACAGTGTAAAGATGGTGAGATGTGCAGTAAGAATGGGGAGGTGGCGTGTGGGTGCTGACATGTAGAATGGAGACGCAAGGAAAGTGAGATGCAATGTACGGACCGTGGGATGTGAAATGTAGGAGTAGGCTCATCATTTCAGCAAAATCATGAGAAATCGGTAAAAGTGATGTCACACAACCTGTGATCCCTAAATAACATCATATGACGTGAGATCACATGAACTTTGACAGTATAAACAGCCCATTTAATGTTGTTTTGTACAACCACTAATGACAACTCTGGGAAGCAGCGTTCTAATAAACCGAATTATTGTTTATTTTTTATGGCGTGATTTTAGTTAGAAACACACATAAGTGGTCACAAAGTGAAGTCCTTTTCCATTGCTGCTGGCAGACATGCTGGTTTTGGAACGGTGGTGTATTGCTCTGGTTTGTGTTTGGAGTTCTCCAAATGGGCCAAGATCCAGCAGGAAGGAAACAACAAAGTGCGAAAAGGAGTGTTGCAACTTTCTAAAATAATCCACAGAATTCGATATGAGACACCAGTGCCCCACCCCTAAAACTAGCACACACTATGGACAGACTCACTATACAGAACATAACATACTTTAAGTATAAAACGTTTTAAATGTCCATTGCCCCCAGCTAAATTATTCAGATGTTCATAGTTAGAAATAGTGCCCTTTTTGCATTATAAGAGGGGGGGTTGCTCAGATATTAGCGCCTCTGTAAACAAGTAAACCCATTAAATTTCAGTATGAAACTCCACAAGCACCTGCTATAGCCACTAGCCAACCCCCCCCCCCTCCCACCGCTACCCCCTTTCTTGGCCCAAGAAGTGCCTAGATGCCATTCAGTTACAGCAATTCACTGATTTATTCATTCATCCATTCACTAAGAAAGATGAACACCTGTCCGCCAGCGAGCTAGAAACCTACACACATATGTGTGTTTTGTTTTTTCCTCATTGACCTCTGAGCCGCATATTTCTCCGAAACCTTTTAAGTAGGATACCAGAAAATAATGTTCCTTCAGCATAAACGAGGCGAACAATTCGTGATGAAAGCAGATATTTTCCTCGACTCATTAAACTGTGCACAATGGTATAATTTCTCACCATTCCTCCCTTCAGCTAAGCAATTTCTCTTATGCTCACAGTGGGCAGATTCGTGTCATAAAGCCAGCTGGAAACACAACATTGGGCACCAAGGGTGGGTACCACCTCTGCCGATAATATTACATAGTATTACATTCCCTCGGTGGAAATTAAGCTCACCCAGATGGTTGTTGCCACGTCAAAATTATATGTAACCTTTAATATAGTCTACGAAAATCATTCTAGATAACATGGTTTTGCCCAGCATCCACTTTTATTGTATGCGAGAATCAAGCGACCCATGTCTGTTCTCCCAGTACCTTCTTCTTAATCATCGGAGGCGTGGGCGGACCCACGCAGGCGCTTCCCCATCCTATAGGATGATGTGTACCTACTTTCGGGAATGAAGGTTACAAAGGTCTGTTTCCCTGTCAACAGTCACCTATTTTTGGGAACCAAGCTAGCCCAGGTCTGCTTGCCACGATCACACCGTGTGTATTTGGGAATATAGCTAGTGCAGGTCTGCTTTTCCGTCACCTATTTCTGGGCATCAAGGTAGTGGGAGTCTGCTGGCCAAGAGCCCATAATGATTTGGGAATCAAGGTAGCAAAGGATTGGTTGAAAAGATCATGCTTGGAAAAAAGCTAGAGCAAGTCTGCTTTCAAGAATGCATCTGGTATATTTGGGAATGAAGCTAGCACAAGTTTGCTTTCAAAGAACATATCTTATTCATTTAAGAATCAAGCTAGTGAAAGTATGCTTGCCAAGAGATCATGTAATTGGGAACCAAGCTAGCACAGATCTTTTTGCCAAGAACAAACTTGCAAAGGCCCGAATCATGGAATTATCTATGCGGAAAATAGGGTTCTTGCTTGTACAACTGCGTGTAAATCCGCCTTTGTCGATTCATGGAATCGAATGCACAATACCTTTCCTGGACTTGCATGGAGTTCGCACTGACTCGGCATGTCTGTGCCAGCCGTCGAGGGCTTTGCACGAGACTCCAAGCAGAGCGTGGGTGTGGCTTGCACAGAGGACTGGGAAGGGGGCAGAACACCAAAAATGGTGAAGAACTTCCGAAAAGTGTGCGTTCTGAGGGACGGCCATCAGGCCATCCCTCACACGCCCAGAATTGCGCATCACGAGATGTATTCATGATTTGATCCCGCAATGTCTCAGCTGGGAAATGGCCACGCAAGTCCTTCGTACGATCCGCCACCCTAAGGCAGGCATAAGTACACTTGCGTGTAGGATTTGAAGCATACAGGCGTGGTTGCATGTCAGATTTCGGGGTGCGTGTACTCAATCAGGGTTCCGATGTAACTTAGGGGTGCATGTAAGCAGTGTAGCAGGGTGCCGGAATGTTTTACAGCAGGCACCGGGAAAGCCTCCTGGCCCGAAGATAAAGACTTCAGAGACTGTGAAGATAATGACCAGACATGAGGACTAGTTATTTCTGGTACTGTTGGTGCTGAGCGTGTCAAGTACTAAGGTCACAAAAGCACAAGTTGCGATAGGGTACGGCCTGGCCCGGCATCTGGGATTGCGGTAGTGGAGGCGTCAGGATTCATCCTGGGGAATAGGAGATTAATATACCAACATCAGACCACCAGGGGGCGCGGAGCATGTCGGACGTGTGAGGCTCGCGCTCTGCCAGCACCTCAGGGCCTAGTGTGCCATTTCAGTCCCCGGCCGTGAGTTTGGAGTGCAGCCGGAGAGGACCCGTGCCCCGCGTGGGTTGCCCCACTGGGTGAGCGGGCCCAGGGACCCAACCCAGCGCAGTCCCGGACTGAAGCTCCAGGGGAGCGTTGTCAGGAGGACGTCTTCAGCGGAGCCCAGTGAGCACCCGGGACCCCAGAGACAGCCCGCTCCGTGGCGCCATCGGTCCCCCAGAGGACCTCAGCGAGGCCTGAGGTGCTGGGGTCCTCCTCCCGCATCCACAGAGCAGGACCAGGGATCGAGCACTGTGGGTGGACTCCACGGCACGGGCCCCACCAAGACGGAGTGCAGCAGGGGCCCAGGGCCGGAGAGGAGCACAGCTCGGGCCCCCACCTATGACCATCATGCCGGAGCGGGGGAGTGACTGTGAGCGCCCCGCAGGACTCCAAGAGCCGCCCACCAGGCCAGTGACAGGGGCCCTCCACCCTACCTCTTGAGCGCGGAAGCCCGAACCGTGACCCGCACACATCAGGGCCTACAGAGGAGGAGCCGGGCCGGGAGTGCCAACCCCGCGGGCACGACGGACCCAGCAGGGACCAACCCGGAGACAGAAACCAAAAGGAGGTGAGGAGATTGCGGGGGGAAGCTGGACAGAGAGGACACGGTGGAGAGGGCCTACTCACCCCCCCTCTCTCCCCTTAAGCCCTCCAGGGTTATACCTGCATGATCCGCTCACACAGAAAGTGGGACAAGGCGACCTCACCCTCGTGAAAGGCTCCGGCCCCCCCTCCCCCCGGACTTGGCAGCAGAGGCCCACCCTGAAAAGCGGGCCCCAGCCCCAAGTATTGGAACCCCCACAGAGCCCCGGGCTCATACCAAGGTCCCCAACCAGGAAAGCGGTACCCCGGAAAAGAGGAGAGACCGGGGCCGCAAAGTGGAACATTGGGTCTTGGTCAGGAGAGTCCCGATAACGTCACCACGCCAAGGTGCAGCAAAAGAACAAGATCTTGGAGCAGACCCCAGCCACCAGGGCAATCATCTCTCTCCAACGCTTTCGCCGGTCGCACACACCCCTGATCGAGGTTCACAGAGCCACCATGCCCACAGCAGCGACCCCCCCCCTCTGCAGCACTAACTAAGGACTATCTCAAGGACATTCTCCAGGAGAACAAAGAAATTCACACCAACATACAGGCCTCAATAGTAGATCTAAGAGGGAGAGTGGATAACCTACAGAAAAAATGGAAATAATGGAAAATAAACACCTCCAGACAGACCTGCTGGATATGAAATATGATGCGAGACTAACAGATTTAGAAATAAGGGAGGAGGACATAATCCTGAAGATGGACAACCTAGAAAACAGGGAACGCCGTTATAATCTGTGTATTATGGGCGTGACTCAGCAAAGAGGGGAGACAGCGGCTGACGTGGGGAGAAAAGTCCAAGGCCTGATAAACCAACTCTTCACAATAGAGGGGGCAAGGAAGTCCAGCTGGAAAGAGCACATCAAGGTGCAGGAGGCAGAGGGGGAGGCCCGAGGTCCTTTGTGGTACGTCTCCTCCGATACAGAGAGAAAATTGAGGTTTTGGAGAAGGCAAAAAGGCTGGGGAGCTTTATCTTTGAAGGGGATACAATCAGGATCTACCAAGATCTGTCAACCCTCATGCTCACCCACAGAAGAGAGTGTTGTCCGCTCACCCAGTAGCTCACCAGCCAAGATATAAGATGTAGGTGATCCTTTCCATTTGCCCTATGCTTTGAACGAGCTGGCATAGACTACAGAGTGACTAGCGGCAAAGAAGCCTCTCAAGTGCTACAAGTGCTCAAGGGAGATGCCGCGGAGGAAGGAAACAAGGTGGGCATACAGGCAACACGAGAAACCAGGAGAGAACCGGTGGGCCCCTGGTCCACAAAGAAGAAGACAAAGGGCAGAAGAAAATTCAAGAAACTAAACACCCCCACGTTGGATACTGGAGAGGACTAGATGAATAAAGACACACCAACATGGAGGCCAAGGACACTAGTCAAGCAATCCCAGCCGGGGACAGAGTTCACCAAGAGAGCTGCAGAGGATGGACATGCATTCACCCTAGTGGCTTGCCCATTGACAGGCGTCATAAATAGGGAAGGGGGGACGGAAGGGGGATGGGAGGGAGTTGGGGGTAGGGGTTCTCGGGCTCAGTATTGATTCAGCTTCAAAAGGGGACAGAGCAGCCCTTACAGGACCGGGAAGACAAGCAACACAAGGCATAGAATCAATGACAGACTATGAGAGGAAGGGCCGGGTGGAGACACTTTGGATAGGCTCCCTCAACGTTAAGGGGCTTAACTCCCCAGCAAAGCGCTCCCTCCTGGGGAGGGAAATGAAGAATGCGAGAGTAGATGTTCTCTTCCTGCAATAAAATAGGACAGTGAAGGGAGAGGAGAGGGCCATCCCAGGATCGCAGGTGGACCAGACCTTCTGGGCATCCGGCCAGGCAAAGAGAGGCGGAGTCGGTATCATCCTACATAGGAACCAAAGGCTCACTGAGGTAACCTGGTGGGGAAGGGAGGATGGGAGAACCATAGTGGTGTCAGGCAAGTTGCACAACTCCAGAGTCAATTTAGCAGCCATATACTGCCCCAACGTGGGTCAGATGGAATTCATGCAAGAAGTTCTGGGAGAGGTGATGGCCAAAGCGGAAGGGCTCCTACTCCTGGGTGGGGATTTCAATATGTGGGCGGACCAGGAGTTGGACCACAGTGGAAAGACCATCCCGCTAGATAGTAGAGGGGGATGACTGCATGGGAGGATCTGGGACCTAATGAGGGAGCAGGGGTTGGTGGACATATGGAGGGAGCTACATCCAAACAGAAAGGGATATACCTACTACTCTGTAGTCCATGGCACAAGGACGAGAATAGATTATGTTTTCACGGAGCACCAGTACATGAGCAGAGTAGACGCCTGTGAGGTCTGCCCGGTCAGCTGGTCGGACCACGACCTGGTCTGGTCAGACATTAGCATATCAGGCCTGAAACCCAGGGAATCCCTATGGAAATGTAAGGACTTCCTACTTCGGGATGTGGTCTTTAAGGAGGAGATAGTAACGGCGGTTAGAGAATATTTTGAGCTGAATGATACTGGAGAAGTGAATCGGGAGATAGTATGGGAGGCGGCAAAGGCAACCTGGACGGGTAGGTTGATTAGTGAAGGGGCTTCCAAAAAGAGGGTTAGGACCCTCCTGGCTCACAGGTTGAGGTCAGAGATACTTTCACTGGAGAGGTCTGAAGGGAAGGGGGAGGAGGAGAAGGAGAGGGACCTGGGCAATGCAAGAGGGAAGAGACAAGAACTGATGGAACTGGAGATGGGCAAAATTGTGGCTGGACTCCAACACTTACGTCAAAGATATTATGAAAAAGGCAAGAAAGCCGACGCCATGCTGGCAGCTAAACTTGGAGGCCAGTGGGCGGACAGATGGGTGGCAAGAATCGCAAGTTGGGAAGAGGGGGAAATATCTGACCCAGAAGGCATGGCGGAGAAATTCACCGGTTTCTATGAGAACCTTTACGGGAGGGAAGGGGAGGCAGAGAAGGAGGCACTAGAGGCATATCTCAATGGGGTCACGCTCCCTGCCTTTGGAATCCCAGAAGCTTCCGCCCTGGACACCCCAATAACAGAGGAGGAGGTACTTAAGACAATATCGGGCCTGAAGCTGGGTAGGGCCCCAGGGGAGGCTGGGTTCATGGCAGGCTTTTACAAGGCCTTCTCGGGCCAACTGGCGGGGTTCCTGGCAAGCCTATTTTCCAATATTATGATGACAGGGAGGGCACCCCGTCCTTTGGCAAAGCATTAATTATGGTGATCCCGAAGGAGGGGAAGGATCCAGCAGACTGCCGGTCCTACAGACCAATCTCTCTCCTGAACGTGGATGCAAAACCATTCACCAGGATCATCGCTACGAGGCTGGACGGCCATATGCCGGGACTGATCCACTCTGACCAGGTGGGCTTCATACAAGGGAGGCAGGGGGTGGACACCCTTTGTAAAATTCTGCATGTCACGAGGGAGGCAGCTCCGAGGGGGGATAACCCAGTCATGGTTGCCATCGATGCTGAAAAGGCATTTGACCGGGTGGACTGGGGGTTCTTACATGGGGTACCCGAGAAACTGGGTTTCGGAGTGGGGATCAGGCAAGCTATCAAGGCCCTATATGCAGCCCCATCAGCTAGAGTCACGGTAAATGGGCACCTGTCATGCATGTTTAGCCTCCAAAGAGGGACGAGGCAGGGCTGGCCCCTCTCTCTGCTCCTGTTCGCCATGACCATGGAGAACCTCGCAGAATACCTCAGAGGTTCCTCGATGGTACGTGATATTGACGTGGGAGACCGCACCTTTAAACTCGGCCTCTATGCAGATCATATTATGCTACACCTGAGGAACCCTCTAGATCAGTCCCAGCTGCCTTCCAGGTTATTGAACTCTTTGGTCATTTCTCAGGTTCCAGGGTAAACATAGGCAAGTCAATGATCTTCTCCTTTGCACCAGATACGGAAAGAAACCTGGTCGAACTGACTCCCCTGGGCCTCCAAATTTGCACCGAGGGTATAAAATACCTGGGGATCAACATTGTCAGACCCAATAAGGATTTGAGCCAGGCAAACTACCCCCCACTGTTCGATAAACTATTCAGAGACATGGAGGGCTGGGGGAAGGGGCACATTTCCTGGATGGCAAGAATAAATGCTATAAAGATGAATCTGCTCCCCAGGGTGCTATATGTTTTCCAGATGCTCCCGTTGGAGGCCCCGGAAACCTAACTCAGTGAAGCCAAAAAGCGCATAATGAAATTCATTTGGCAGGGCCAGAGACCTAGAATAGGATACAAGACCCTCACCCTCCCCAACAAAAGAGGGGGGTAGCCCTCCCAGATCTGCGGCCCCCCACCTTAGAGAGGACCCCAACAAACAATAGGTCTACCTCGAAAACTTTCTCCTGCACCCAGTTACTGTAGGTGAATGGCTATGGGTCCCACTGAAAAAGCTCCCAAAAAGAATCCGGGACCACCCAATACTAGGAACAATGTGGAAAGCATTAGAAGGGAAGGGAAAGAGAGAGAAGGTGGCCACATGGCCTTCGCCAATGAGCCATATTTGGTCCACGCCAGTGTTAGAAGAAATCCCAGGCCATGAACACTACCATGCCTGGTTCGACGCTGGTCTCTGTACGGTCGGCCAGCTGGTGAGGGAGGACACCTTCATAAGTATCCAGGTGCTTGAGGAGGCATTGGGAATTGGTAGGCTCTCTCCGCTCCTATATCTACGGCTTAAGGGAGTCCTAATGAAGTCGAAATTAAAGCCATCTATACCAAGGAAGCTCACCCCTGTTGAAAGAAATCCTAGACACCCATGTAGAAATGAAGGGGCTCATCTCCCTCCTTTATGGAGCGCTCATGGCCCCCCAGGAGGGAACAACCAAAAGCCTAAGAAGAAAATGGGAGACGGACCTGGGCTGTGGAATTGGGGATGGCCTTTGGGGGCGACTCTGCATCAGGGCATCTAAGACATCAATATCTTGCCAATATAAAATGCATGCCATCAAATTCCTCAGCAGGTGGAATAACGACTCAACCACCCTCTCTAAGATGTTCCCGGATGTCGTCCCTGTGTGTTGGCACGGATGTGGGGAAAAAGCCAACTATTGGCACATGTGGTGGTCATGCAAAACAGTCCAAGCTTACTGGTCGGAAGTGCTCAGCTGGCTTAAGGAGGCAGGAGAGGGGGCTTACCCACAGGACCCAATCCTGATAATTTTTGGTTTGCAACAAAGGGATGAACTGTGGGAAAAATTACCGAACCTGACACACTCCCTACTGTTGGCGGCCAGAGCAGCCGGGGCTAAAACATGGAAGAGGGCTGCCCTTTCTACGAGGAGTGAATGGGTGACAGTGGCCAAGGACATCTACTTTATGGAAAGATTTACGGCAGTGATACAGGGCTCAAGTGCACAGATAGAGACCGACTGGCTGTAGTTCATGGAGGCGTTCATCAACACGGAGGTCTCACCCTCAGGTCCACACGGGCTCTTGACCCGGGCAGAAACCCGCCTTGGTATAGAATACATTGCTTTTGACTTAGGGGAGTCTGTTAACCACGGACTGTCTTGAGCCCGGTCTGAGCTGCCCAAAGAGGTTTAGCATGGACAAGCGGATTGTGCGTCCCAAGACAATGGGTTTGGGGGGAGGGGGGAGAGTGGGTGAATGCATCAGGGAATTATGGCTTTCTTTTGGATTTGTTGTGGGCATGTGCCCAAAGTTCATGCTTTGAATAAGCTCTCTGTTGCCTTTAAAAATCAATAAAAAGTGTATTAAAAAAAAAAATATACCAACATATGTATATCAGCCTAAACCCTGACGTTATCATTTTAAAGATTTTTTAATGAAATCGATATTGCATCAGGTCAGGTGAAAGAATGGGTGCAGCCGCGCAAGGAGGAAGCTCGGAGGACAACCAGAGAAATAGTAATGTATTTAGAAAAGACTTTTGTGAGTTCATACGGTATAAAGAGAATAAGTGGGAAGTGGGTGGCAGTTTTACTCGTGGCCTCTATTGTAATGACCATCATTGGTAAGTGCTAAGGCGCAAGAGTTAACTCATGATTTGAAAATGCTACAACACACATTAGATGCAATTAGAGGAGGACAAAGTGAACTGCTCAAATACGTGAATGAAACAATTCTAATTTTAAATGAGCAAGCCAAAATTATAGAGCAAAGCACTAATGTCATTGTTAAACATGATAAATTACTGTACGATCTTGTAAATGTGGTAAACCCAATGGAAAGGTTACTGGGGAAATATTTGCGGGAAGTTCAAAATGCCATATCCCAGTTAATTCAAGGACATATACCCTTGTACTTTGTGTCATCTGATGTTATCCGCCAAATGATAGCATGGATCAAACAAAGGGAAGTGGAAATGATACAGGAGAGGATCGCTTTCGTGATGGGGAGTGCAATGCCCTATACATAAACATGGAAAGGATGGAGATAGGGTTTTTATTATGTATTACATATGTTGCTCCTGAGTTAATTTACCAAACCAAATTGGTGCACAATATAGGTTTTTGGCAGGATGGGAAATACATTCAGATCAAAACGCTGGAGATGATAGCATTTCAATTGTGGGGACCTGATGTTTATCTGATTCCAAATTGGATACTTGTGTGAAATTCAAAGAACGAAATTATATATGTCCGGGCAAGCCATTTATTCCAGATGCAGCAGATGCTGTTTGTGGTTTGAAATCAGATTCCAGAGATCTGAGGGATGTGAAGTGGTCATTAGTAATTTGGTTGAGGAACAGGCCCGTGCTAAATTGATTAAAGGCAAGTGTTCGTGAGGACCTTCATGAGGAATTACACCATTACTCCTCTTAACCATGGGTCTTTTATTGTGAAACAGTTGAAACATAAACAGAGTGTTCTAAATGTCTGTTCCAAAGGATACAGTAGTTTCAGTAGGTGGGTTAACTCTGTTTCATGCTCATGGTGATCTATGGGAGAGAAAAGTCGAGAATATTGAGTTTTTCCAGAAAAATACGTTTCCCATTGATCAGATGTGGAATTTTTATTGAACGATGAGAAGGTGCATACGATTAGGATGAATCTGAAAAAGGATAACATCACTGTGAACATTCTAGGTGTGATAGAGGGGAATATATTCAATTGGATGACATGGGTTGACAGAGGTTTGGTGATCTTGGCAGTTCTGATTATTCTGATTGTGGGATGGCTGATTGTTCTCACCATTAAGATGAGGATGTTGATTCTGATTTTGATGTCAATGGGGAAGGAAAGATTTCCTGCAGCGCACACGTTCTGAAGAATGTATTTGTTTATTTCTCCTGCAGTGATATCCCAGGGGATTCCAGCAGTAGAAAAAGGAGGGGTATTTAAGCAATGACACAGGGGAGGCAGTAAATAGTGGCAGGGGGTTCATGCGCAAAATACAGACATCAAATAGCTGGTGCACATTACAAATGGAAAGGCACACATTCTACCAATGGTACGTTTTAAAATGGTCCACTTCAGGGTAAACAGGTCATCTGTCCGGTTTGCACTGTGTACATACTAGCCTGCACTAATCAATTCACTACTATCCTCATAACTTATAACCTGTCATGAACAAATCAGTGCCTAGTAGGCTCAGATAAAATGTCAGACGTGAGGTGCTTCTTTACTATCGAGAGAAAACGTGCAAGCACAATTTACTGGCTGTGATTTAATGACGCAAACTGCGAGGAAAAAATGCACTGTTGAGAAAGCACCATTGTATTTGCAGGAAATAATTGTTTCAAATTTCTTTGTAAAACTATCCTTCAAGGGGAAAAATAATAAGTCTGGTAACTATCCTTTAGAGGAGTCCCGGGATGAAATACAGGTTTTAAAATATTCTGAGGGGAGCATCAATACCCTATATAGGGCATTAACACAACAACGCTATACCACTTTACCACCATAAGCGAATACCACAAGATTAGGTATAGCTCCCCAAACAAAATCCCTAACAGTTGCATGTCGGATTTCAGGGTGCGTGTACTCAATCGGGGTTCAAATGTAACTTAGGGGTACGTGCAAGCAGTGTAGCGGGGTGCCGGAATGTTTACAGGGTTTGCATGCTGATTTCCCAAGCTATTGCAGAATTACACATTTTTACATGCATGTTGTTACCGGTTGCCAGATTCAGCAACGGTAGCCCCTGTCAGGGTCCCCCAGTTGCAAGCCTGCTTGTGGGGGACCCCATGCACTGTTTGAAGGGTGTGTGTTTTTGCAGCTGGGGAGCACGCAAAGGTAGCCGTTCTGGCTGTTTATGCTTTGCGTGATGGCATGTCGGGGGCATGCCGGGTGTGACTTGCGAATACAGTTACTTTGCGCTGTAAATTCCATGAATACGCGGAGCACACATTTTTCTTTCTGCGCGCAGGCCCTTGCTGGATTTCTGCGCACATTTCCATGAATCGGGCCCTTGATGTCTGTGGGAACTAAGCTAGCATGGGTGTGTTTGCTGAACAGATGGGTTTTCTCTCTGTGGAATCCCACCATGATTATTATGCACCTAGGTCGTTTTGCTCAAGGACACAGTTTTGTCGCAGCTCATCCTTTCAGTGCTTTTTGGAGGAATCAAGATGGGTGTCAAGCTCGTAGTGTGCATTTCAGTTTTTCCCTTAATATGCTGCTCTTAGTCTGTGCAAATCATGCTAGCCATCAAGGTTGCACATGTGTTTGCCGCATACACACTTTCCTCTCTGCCATTTTCATTGATTTGAGAACCTAGAATTATCTGGTTGAACAAAGCGTTTTCACAACCATCAAAGCAACAACATTCATCCTTCAGAGAACTTTATATACAACCAATACTAAAGAAAAAAAATAATGTGACTTTAGCAACAAATTTAGTTTGGGAGAAACTTTGTATACGGTGGTTATCATGGAGATGACTTGCAGACACAGTCGCGGGAATACTTTATTTATTTATTTATTTAAGAGCTTATAGAGTGCACCCCCCAAAGTAAATTGTTTCTAGCCACAAAGCAAGAAGCGTAGGGGAGGAAGGGATAGCAAAGGCAGAAAAAAAGGCAAGTCTTCACAAGCTTAAGGAAGGAGAAATGGGTGGTAACAGTGCAGAGTTGAATGAAGAGCCAGACTTCGGGAGTTTCCTGAGCTGTGTTAGGGAGGTATAATGGAGAATCTTGGAAGGAAGAGAGTTCCGGAGAGAAGGAGCTGCCAATGAGAAATCTTCCGTCTCCTTTGCCATGGTGATGGGAAGGTGGAACTCTTAGCAGACTCTGGTTTGCAGAACGGCAGCCACTAGGCAGGTGGTAAGGATGGATGCGGAGTTCTAGCTACCTCAGTACATCACCATTTAGTCTGAAGCAGAGGGAGCGTTTCACAGGGAACTCATAAAGTTCTCCAAGGAAAGGCACAAAGGGTGAATGTTTTCAGAAGTCTGCGCACGAGTTGTAATTTCTGGATTTGCTATTGCTGAATGTTGGGATTTAAAGGACTGTCCACCAGGGGGTGCAGAAGCTGAACCGGCTCTCCTCGCTTCAGGCTGCTTCAAACCATCAAAAAAGGCAGTTTAGACAGCAATTCTTCTGCCTTGCTTGGCGTTCCTGCTCCTCTTTCACTGGGGAACCCCTGGTCCGCGTTCCTCCAAAATTCAGACCTTTTATCCAGTTCTGACACACAGCGACGCTGACGGCTCCTCCTGCAGCTGGCCCTCTTCCCTCCTTCCTCTCACGTGGACACGTGGGACCTCTGCATGTTGAGCGGTCTTCACCTGGAGCTGGACCCCTCTTCTCTGGACCCTGTTGCTTTGTCTTGCTGTTTGTCTCCCTGCTTTCACTGGGTACGAGTCGCGGAGCCTCTGACAGCAGCTCTCTCCAGCCTACCATCGCTGCTCACAGGGAGCGGGCCTCTGCATTCTACCCCTGCGTCCATCGGATGAGGCACGGGGCCTCTGGCAGCAACTCTCCCCAGCCCACCATCACTGCTCACGGGGAGAGGGACCTCTGCATTCTGCCCCTGTGTCCATCAAATGAGGCGCGGGGCCTCTGGCAGCAACTCTCCCCAGCCTGCCATCGCTGCTCACGGGGTACGGGGCCTCTGCATTCTGCCCCTGCGTCCATCGGATGAGGCACGGGGCCTCTGGCAGCAACTCTCCCCAGCCCGCCATCACTGCTCACGGGGAGAGGGGCCTCTGCATTCTGCCCCTGTGTCCATCAGATGAGGCGCGGGGCCTCTGGCAGCAACTCTCTCCAGCCCACCATCGCTGCTCACAGGGAGCAGGCCTCTGCATTCTGCCCCTACGTCCATGGGATGAGGCACGGGGCCTCTGGCAGCAACTCTCCCCAGCCCGCCATCACTGCTCACGGGAAGAGGGGCCTCTGCATTCTGCCCCTGTGTCCATCAGATGAGGCGCGGGGCCTCTGGCAGCAACTCTCCCCAGCCCGCCATCGCTGCTCACGGGGAGCAGGGCCTCTACATTCAACTCTGGCTTCCCTTGAGTGTGAGGCAGGGTGGCTCTGACAACAGTTCTCGGCCTCTGGCTCTGACCTTATGGACCCTTCAACTGTGGGTAAGGGGGGCCTATGCCTCCTGATCTGATCCACACTCTGATCTTCCACCTGTGAGCAGCTGCAGCACCCTGCTGGCCCTGTAAGCAGAGCCTCTGCCTGCATCTCCCAGGTGCCCCTCCCACGTTCACTGTGTGTGGTCCAACGTTGCTTCTGCTTGACAGCTCTCCGCTGCCTTCCTGGCTGCCCACTCCAGTGGACCTCGACGACCACATCATCCTCCCCACTCCCTTGCCTCCATCAGGCTCTCCTGCCGACATAGAGGACTTCCTCCTGCCTCCTCGTCCTCTTGCCTGACTTCACTATTGCTGAGTGGCTGCTGCAGCTCTGCGGGACATTCCTCATCGGGTTCTCCTGATGGCATTAAGGACCCCACCTCCTGCTTCCTCCTCCGCACCTTCTGGAACTTGGCACCTTCTGTGTCCAGTGGATGTTCACCAGCCTATTGGCTTGCACTAGTCCCCATGAACACCTCCGGGCCCTCCTCTGCCGGCATTGTAATCTCCCCCTCCTGGTCTTCTCCACACTGAGCTCTAGACCCCCTTCTGCAACCTCTGACTGCATCTACTCCCCCTTCCAGACTACCACCTCTAGCTTCTTCTCCTGCTCAGTTCCAGCCTGTTGCACTTGTGAGGCCTCCTGGCTGGCCCAAGGGAACTGCCCCTGCCTGAGGATCCTTCCCTTACGTGCCACCCCTGCTCCTGCTACACCAATCATAATACTGCTGGTTTCATTCTCTGTATACAGTGCATCTTCCAGTGCCTATGCACACCTAACGCGCTAAAGCCACAACCCAAGACAGCTACACTTCCCCTTCTTCACCTTGAATCCTCATCTGCCTAGCCCCTTACTTCCTCTAAGATCTCTGCTGCGCCTTCTCAAGCTCCTGCTTTCACCCTTTCCCCCTTTTATTCCATATTCTTCAGAGCATTCTCCTCCCCTCTGTTATGTTTATTACCAAACTCCTCCCTCCCCGTACTCATTCCTCCCAACTCTGCCCCTCTCTCCCCTCTTCCCTTCCTCTCTGACTCTCAATGTACTCTTCCTCATGTCCATTCCCCTCCTCAATCCCCTTCGCCACTCCTCCAACTCCACACCTACCCCCCCACAGTCCTAATCTTATCTACCCCCCTATTGTTCATCCCTCCAGCCTCATCAATATTGCTCTCTGGAACGCCAGATCCCTCTGCAACAAGACCGCTGCTGTCCTGGACATATTTTTTTCATCTCAACCTTCATTTCCTATGTCCAACCGAAACCTGGATCCCCCTTCACAACTCTACTGTCCCTGCTTCCCTCACCACTTCCTCTACATCCTTCACTCATATCTCTCGCCCTTTGGTTGTGGCAGTGGCAGTGGCCTTCTCTTCCACCCTAAATATCTTTCCTCTACCTCCTCACCCCCCTTTCCTATTTTCCCTTCCTTTGAATATCTATACAAATCCTTTTCTTCACCTCACCCTATCTCCTTTCTAATCATCTATCGTCCTCCTGGCCCCCTTTCCTCCTTCTTCGATGACCTTGATCACCTCCTCTCTCTTATTTCCCCCTCCCCTCTCCTCTAACTGTACTAGGTGACTTTAATCTGCACCTCCCTATTCCCCCTCAATCCTCACCCCTTTTCTCTATCCTTGATTCCTATCTCCTTTCCCCTCTCCCTTGTTCTCCTACTCACTCTTCTGGCTCCACTCTTGACCTTATCTTCAACTCAAGCTACCCCTCTTCTACCGTCTCTACACTACCTGTCTATCTCTCTGACCATGCTTTACTCTCCTTCTCCCTTACTCCCTGTCCCCTCCCACCTTCTCCTTTACCCTCCCCTACTATCTTTTCTCGACAGGACCTTTGTGACTTTAATCCCTCTCTCTTTTTTGACACTTGTTCTTCCTCTCTTCCCCCACTCCCTGACTTCTCTTCCCTTCTGCCCAGTGAAGCACTATCTACCCTCTCCTCTTCTATCTCCTCCACTCTTGATTTACTCTACCCCCTCTCCTCTTTCCTTCCTACCCGTAAACCCTCTCAACCGTGACTCTCTCCCCAACATCTCTCCATGCGTCGTCTCCTTTGATGTCTTGAGCGACTCTGGCTCAAATTTCCCTCACCATCCAACCAAACCTCATATTTCTCCTACCATTCTCTTTATGACTCATGCTTTGCCTTTGCTAAACATTCATACTACTCTAACCTTCTCCAAACTCAAGACACTCACCCTCGCCGTATTTTCCAAACCCTCTCTCGTCTTCTCTCCCCACCTACTCCTGACCCTTCAGCCTCTTCTACCCTTTCTCCTTCTGACTTTGCAAACTTCTTCTCCTCCAAGATTCTTTCTCTTTGTCAAAAAATGAACTGCTCTTCCTACTCCCCCCATTCCCTCCTCCCTATTCACCTTCATGTCTGACTTCACGCATGTCTCCCATTCTGACGTCTCCCTCTTCCTGTCCAAAGCCCATCCTACGTCAGCCCCTACTGATCCTCTCCCCTCCCTTCTTATCCCCAAGATCTACCCTCTTCTTATTCCTTACTTAACTTGCTTCTTCAACTCCTGCCTTTCCTCAGTCACCTTACCCTCTGCATTCAAGCATGCCACTACCATCCCTATCCTGAAGAAACCTTCTGCTGATCCCCTTCTTACCTCTAACTTCCGTCCAATCTCTCTTCTCCCATTCCTCTCTAAACTACTTGAACGCCTTGCTTATTCCCAGCTCTCAGCCTTTGTCACTAATCTTTTCTCCTACCCCCCTCACAATCTGGTTTCAGACCTAAACACTCTCCCGAACCTGCCCTCACTTATATCCTTAACTCCCTTCTTTCCGCTCGATACTCTAAGCAATCCTCTGTCCTTATTCTCCTTGACCTATCTGCTGCTTTCGATACTGTTGATCACCCCCTACTTCTCAACACTCTTTCTTCCTTCGGTTTCAAAGGCTCTGTTCTTAACTGGCTCTCCTCTAACCTCTCTTCCCCCTCATTCGCTGTCTCCTGGGGTGGCCGTTCCTCGCCTACCCTCCCCTTGGAATACGGTGTAGCCCAAGGTTCAGTTCTTGGCCCTTTCCTATTTTCTCTCTACACCTCTCTTCTTGCCCCTGTTATCTCTTCATTCGGCATCGCTCACCATTTCTATGCTGATGACACCCAACTCTTCCTCTCTTTCTCTTCCTTCTCCTCTGACCCCCACCTTAAACTCTCTTTCTGTCTTACTGCCATTAAAAACTGGATGTCATCCTGTTTTCTTTCTCTCAATACTGATAAGACTGAAGTCTTGTTCTTTCCCTCTAATACTCTTCCCCGTCCCTCTCCTCCACCTTTCATTCACTTTCCCCCCTCTAATCTTCCTATCTCTGCCCACGCTCGCAATCTAGGCATTCCCTTTGACTCTTCCCTCTCCTTTGCCCACCATATTTCTCTTACCTCTCACGCCTTTCGCTACCACCTGCTCAATATTCACAAAGTCTGCTCCTCTCTTACCTTCCATGCAACAAAACTATTAATCTCCTCCCTTATCTCTCTTGCCTCTTCTACTGCTCCTCACTACTCTTTGGACTACCTGCCTCTCATCTTGCTCCCCTCAAATCTATCTACCACTCAGCTATCCATACCCTCTGTCTCCTTGCCCCACATGACTCCATTTCTTCTTCGCTCTCCTCCCCTGACTGGCTTCCCTTTCACTCCCAACTTCAATTTCATTTCCTCTCTCTAGTCTTTAAATCTCTTCATGACTTGGATCCCCCTTATCTCTCCTCTCTCCTCTCTTTCTATAATCCCTTCTGCTCCCTCCATTCAGCCGACCACTTCCTTCTCACCGTTCCCCCTTGCCCCGTTTCTACTCCTTTCAGCTCCTAGCCCCCCTCCACTGGGACTCTTTACCTCTCTCAATCGCTCTTTACCTACCTTTTCCTACTTCCGCACTTCCCTGAAATCTCTCCTTCTCCATTCCCTGCCTTGAAAACTTCCCCACCTCTCATCCTCTCCCCTTCCCTCGAATCTTCTCTATGATCCTCTCCTTCCTCCCCCCTCCTCTTATCCTCCCTCACCTCACCCTTATATCCCTTCTGTTACTCCCTCCTCCTTCCCTTCCTCACCCCTCCCTTCCCCCTCACAGATTAATTGCTCTACTTACTGTTTTTTATTGGTTCGATTCATTGTAAATTGCTTCTTCTGTTATGATGTTCTATGTATTCTGTTGTCATAAGGTAAAGCGATTTGGATGAAAGCGCTATATAAACATAATAAATATAAATAAATACAAATACAAATAAAGCAATTTCTTAGTATAGCCATGAGTTGATGAGGGAGTGAAAAACTGGAGTGCTTGCTTTGTCGGATATGTGTGATGAAAGGCGGAATTACCTGGAGTGACTTGGCCCAAAATATCCACATAATTACAACCTTGAATTCAAATGGATGATGACCATGGAAAGTTTAAGGGTGTGCATGCACTACATACGTTGTGGCGTTTCAATCAATCAATGCACACACAGCCACATAGATTCGGCAACCAAGGATTTAAGTCCATATATCTTGAGGGCTTTTATTTACTAAACAGACAGCTGGGAAAGATGTTTCCCATTCAATTTTTATCTGAGCTTCATTGATTAATCAATCACTCCAGAAGTCTTCCTGCATGGTATGTGTTAATGGGGAGAAGTTAGCCCAAATGTGAGCATTTTTTTTTTCATTGACCTCCATTCTTCCAGAGAATCATGCGACTTTGCTTTTTTACAAGGTGTTGCCAATCTGTATGAAAAGGGATTTGTTTCAAAGCATTTGCAAATCCATTGGAGGCAGCCATCTCACGTTCCTTTTGCATCTAATACCTAAATGTATTTCAACTCATAAGGAACGAAAAATAATAAAAGTATGGTTGATATCATGTATCTTAAGCAAACATAGAGAGGTAATGGAGATGTTCGGCGCATACCCCTGTTTTTATAAACCTTATCAACAACAGAAAAGCACCCTTTGTTTATCCGCCTGATACACCCAAAAGGTGGTTAATCCCAAAACACTTGCCGATATTCCTTGCGCAAGGTTTGCAAGCAAGCCTTTGCCACAGCCTTTTACCTTACTTCATACTCAACTCATCAGAAGGGTGAGTGGTCTTTTACACAAGGACTGGAGAGACTTGTATTTCCAGACATACACCTAATAGTTGGATCTATGCAGGGCTTTAAGTGGGGTAAGAAATCGAGGGGGGGGGCTCATTTGAGGACGTGGCTTATGGGATGGACATGGCCTAAAAAGTACACAAACCATAGTAAGGTACGCAAACAAATAAATAAAGGCGTGTAAGCATTTATATATTTGTATGCGTACCATACTACGGTTTGTGTGCTATGCAAGCCATCTTTTAGAAATATCTGGTAATGCTTACATTTATATATTTGTTTGCGTGCCTTGCTATAGTTTGTGTACTTCAAGATGGCTTAAAAAGTACACAAAAGTAGTAAGGTACGCACACAAATATATAACATTTATATATTTGTGTGCGTACCTTGTGGTTTGCATACTCTTCAAGCCATCTTTTTTAAACATTTCTATGTTTATAAAAGATAGCTTGAAAAGTCCACAATTCAAGCGATCTTTTATAAAGCTTTGATGACGGTCAAAGCATGAGGCGTCTCGTCCGTCGGCAAACCTTTATAAAAGATGGCTTGAATTGAGTACTTTGCAAGTCATCTTTTATAAAACTCGAAATATTTAATGGAATCCCCAAGTTCGCCGAGGGTTAAAGATGCCTCTGCGACCTGAGGAAACAAAGGGACAGTAACTTCCTCTGGTGACACCTTGCGCAAGGGGTCACCAGAGGAAGTTACAGTGACTGACAGAAGTGCCAGCCAGCAACAGTGCTGCTGTGGTTGGCTGGCACTTCAGTCAGCTCGCCTCACTTAATGGCGGGCGCACCTCCCGCCATGGCTATGGCTGCAGCGGGATAATGCGTCCTGCCAAAATTGCGGAGGCACCGGGCGCCCCGCCAGGCCCCACTTTTTGGAAACTGCTGGGACCTGGCCCAGGCTGGCCCCAGCCCACTTAAAGCACTGGATATATGTCATTCTGAAGGCGAAATAACACCCGCTGCACTTCATGACGGTGTCATCCCACTGGCAGACTCCTGCTGGCATCACACTTCTCCTTCTACAACGCCAACGTGTCTCTGCTGTCAGGATCTTTCCCACACATTCCTAGATCTTTGATGCCAGAGTCTACATATGTATGCCACTGGTGAGCCATTACTTTTCTTTTTTTTCATTCACAGGGTTCCACCTCTCCTCCTCGCTTGCCTCCCAATCCTATTGTTTGCTGGATGTCTTCCTTTTTTGGGTTAGGGTTTACAGCCTGACCCCCCACTTGGCACCTCCCCCGAAACCCTTTACCCTGCTGCCCTGACTCTTCCTTCACCCACAAGTGTTATATGCACGTCCTCAACCTCCATCCCAACTTACCTGCCGGTGCCAGTCTGCTGCACCATTCTTTGTCTTTCGTTCCATCTCCTGCAGGCTGTCCACATATGTTCCTGGCACTTTGCTGGCATATGTTACCAGTGGTGTCTGTTGAACTCTTGAACTGGAGGGGCATAAATTAATACAATGAATATGCGGTTATGACCTAGCACACTGTGGGAGCCTGAACCAAAAATGGGTGGTGGAAAACATTTTAAAAATAATTGTTAAAATGTTGCCTTTTATAGCACTTTCTGTGAAACATTGGATACAAAGCCACACAGTTTGCAATCGGTTTTGTAGGGTAGCACATGAACAAATCCTATAGATGACAGTCACTAACAGTGCACAGGACCATTTTCAAGCTCATTTTCATGATGCCTTAACCCACAACATAAACCAGCATAAAACACTTGTTCATGCTCTCTGTGCTTATACACGTCCATGCATGCTGCGCCAATATATGGCAGTATTTTTTATTTTTTTATTTTTTTAATGCCAGTATTACCATATAAGAAAACATAGTCATTACAAATTGCTGTGCCACAGAAAGAAAGTATATCCATACTGGATATACCAACATAGGCCAGATTACCATGTTTTCACACTTATGTTTGCTTGTACTTGTGATGCAAAGTACAGAAATGCCATGGCACACAAATAATATATGGCCAAACTGGAGCCCCCAATGTAATGCAGTCTAGCTATGTAATAACAGTCATTTTGTTTGCTTTACCCTTTGTGCCAAATAAAAAGGAACACATGCCATTTCACAGTCAGAAAGAGAATGCACATTGACATCACCAATGCAGGTCAGGCCATGGTAGCCACAGAAAAATACTTATCATGTTTGCTTTACCTTTGATGCCAAGTAAAACATGACATGCCACTGTAAGAAAGTACATGCAGACTGGCACCACTAAGGTAGGCCAGTCGAGCCATATAATAAAATTAGGTTTGCTGTACCCTTGATGCCAAGTTAAAAATGCCATGCCACCGTAAGAAAGTACATGCAGCCTGGCACCACTAATGTAAGCCAGTCTAGCCACATAACACTTATTATGTTTACTTTCCCCTCAATGTCAAACAAACAATGCCATGCCACATTAAGAAAGTATATGCACACCACTACCAGTAGTGCCAATCTGCATATATTGTCTTAATGTGGTGTGGAAGTTTTACTTGGCATCAAGGGTAAAGTGAACTTAAGTGTT